>NW_024070186.1:81669519-82117432 GCF_014754425.2 Oryx dammah | reverse complement strand
CCCTCACCTAACTGACTGTTCCCTAGCCCTCACCTAACTGACTGTTCCCTAGCTTGACTTCATAAAAGAGTAATAATTGGATACTCTGGTCTTTTCTCCTACCCCTGCTCTCAGAATTCCTTGAGGGCAGGCTTAAGACCAGAGATGCTTTAGTGTTGTTAGTTTCTGTTCCATTCTCAGAGTATGACAGGTAGTGGAAATTGCAGTGGCTTAGAATTCCTCGACTCTCCCTTTAAAAGAAGAGGCCTGTTCTGTTCTTGCCTGTGGCTTCGACTTGGTGACTTATTTCTAATGAATAAAGAAGAGTGACAGTGATAACGTGTAACTTCAGGAACCGCTCATGAAAGGCACTGTGGCTTCCTCCTCTGTCTCTGTTGGGTTACTTGCTCCATGGGAAGAGATCCCCGTAGGGTGTCCTACTTAGAAGCCTAGGTGGGGAGGAACTAAGGTCTTTGCCAGCAGTCAGTGAAAATGGAGGCCTCTGGTCAACAATTTGGAAGTGGCTTATTCAGCCCCTCTCAAGCCTTCAGATGACTGCAGCCCCAGCCAGTGTCTTAACTGCAGCCTAGTAAAAAAAAAAAAAAAAAAAAAAAAATCTTGAGCCAGAAATACTCAACCCCACCACACCTGAATTCCCAACTTACAGAAATTGAGAGATAAGAAATGCCACTGAGTATTGGGATATTCTGTTATCTCACAGTGCATGCTAGTCGCTTCAGTCATGCCCAACTCTTCACGACTCTTAAGGACTGAAGCCCACCAGGCTCCCCTGTCCATGGGGATTCTCCAGGCAAGAACACTTGAGTGGGTTGCCATGCCCTCCTCCAGGGGATCTTCCTGACCCAGGGATCGATCGTGCATCTCCTGCACTGGTGGGTTTGTTCTTTACCGCTAGCACCACCTGGGAATAAAGTTAATATAGAACTGGATGGCTGGTGCCTCAGTGACTGGAATGATGATTTGTAGACGCCAGCTACTTCTCAGTTGTTTAAACTCTGAAAAGAAGTACAGCAGTTTTGAGAGTTTCCTAATTATATACTCACCTGTTGTTTAGTCACTAAGTTGTGTCTGCCTCTTTTGTGACTCCATGTACGTAGTCCACCAGGCTCCTCCGTCTGTGGGATTTCCTAGGCAAGAACACTGGAGTGGGTTGCCACGCCCTCCTCCAGGGGATCTTCCGACCCAGGGATCAAACTTCTTCTGCGTCTTCTGCGTTGGCAGGTGGATTCCCTACCACTGAGCCACCTGGGAAGCCCATACTCACCTGGGGATCACCTTAAAAATCACAGTCCAAGGTCCCACCTGTGAAATAGAACATCCTAAGGATGTGATTTTGAAGTCTGAATAAAAAAAAAAAAAAAACACACCAAATCCTTTTGAGATGATTCAGATGCAGACCGCTGAAACATTTCTATTTAGGAACCAGTGAATTATTAATAGAACCATTCTCTTTTTCCTTAAGCCAGTTTTGATCATTAAGGTGTGGTATGGATACTTTCATATGAGGTCTCTTTCAGGGCCTCACATCTGTGGTAGGGAGCATGCAGCTAGATCCCTCCCTGAGCCCCATCTCAGGCTTGGCAGGGAACCTAGGGGTCAGGGGACTGCCTGTTTACGTCTTGTGTATGACCGGGAGAGGAAAATGAAGATAGGCTCCAGTGCAGATGTTGAGTCCCATGCCTAGTTTTAGCCTCAAAAACAGTTAGGCTTCTGTTTGAGTGTGTCTCAGGAGGCTCCTTCGGGAAAGAATAGAGCAGAGGGGAGAGCCAGTAGCTGTGGTGAGCACTCCCTGGAGGAAAGTTCTTGGCTTTCTGGAGGGGAGAAAGTCCTAATATCTCTTCTGGATACAAACAGGCCATGTTTTAACCATGGGGTTTCATTCAGTGAAATACCATAATCTTAATTTATAATTGGTTATTCAAGCTTATTATGGCCTGAGTATGAGTTCTTTGATGCCTGTGCCAAGTTTCAATGTTTTATTGTTAGGATATGTATTGTTTTTAAGGAAAGAAGTCCAGGTTGTTGACCTTACCCATTTGCCTTCATAAGCTCTGCTCTTGACCTTGGGAATGTTAATTTTCCTGCTGTAGAACTAGTTTTTCATTGGAGAAAAAAATACAAGAAGATTCAAGTTCTCATCTGAACAGGTGAATCAGTTCAGCGTTGTATGAGTTGACTAGAGCTGCTGTAACAAAATACCACAGACTTCAACCACAGACATTTGTTTTCTCACAGTTCTGGAGACTGGAAGTCCAAGATGTCAGCAGATTTGGTTTCTCCTGAGACCTTCCCACGTGTCCTCACATGGCCTTTCCTCTGAGTCTCTGTGTGTCTGATTTCCTGTTCTAAGGATACCAGTCCGATGGGATTAGAGTCCACCCTAATCACCACTTTAAAGACCCTGTTTTCAAATACAGTCACGTTGGAGATACTGGGGGTTAGAGCTTCAAACTGTCAATTTGAGGGGCACACAGTTCAGCCCATAACAAGTATCCACATTACCTTTGGGTGTTAGAAGTCCACTGTGAAGCAATGGGCAGGGGGTGCAGGGCACTCATGGGCCACTATAGCAGAAGCACAGACAGTAAACTCCCTCAAGATATCTGATCCTTTCTCTGCTTTCCCAGAAACAAGCTCTGAGATTTTCTATGTGTCTTAGTAGAGTCAGAGTTAATGGATGCTAGTGATGAACGAGTAATGCCCCTTCTTTAATAATAGAGGAGGCTGAGGTCCAGGGAAGGATGGTGCTATGTTTATAATTGGTTCTCTTTGGTTTATAACCCAGTTCTATCTACTCAAAGCCAAATCAGAGCATCTAAGCATATTCTCTGACATCACTGTTGCCTCACTCCAACACTTCTGAGATACCCCAACTTAGGAGTGGTAGGACATTTTTTCAAGCTCCAAGAAGGAGAAGATATAATGGTGCTTCACAGGCAATGTGCTAAGAACATTCCCCAAATAGTGACATCCTGTAATCAAAAGCTTTTTGTCCAGGGGAGGGCTTTTCTTAACACTTTGTTCTTGGTCTTCCTAAGAAGCACAGGTTTCTCACCATGAGTTGTAGGATCAAGGCTAGTAAACCCTCAGACTGACAAAAGTTTTGTTATTTTTAAACAGGTGGAAAAGAGAGAAACAGTAGTGAGCCATTTACTTTTTAAGTTTAATTTCAGAGTTAGAATTGGAAACGATCTTTGATACCAAATTGAACAGTCTTAGACACAACAGATTGTTAAAATGTTCCAAGAATGATATCAAATTGTCGTCATTTCTTTTTGGAATCTGTAAGTGAATTGTGGATCAGAGAAATGACCTGGCCCTTTTTCTGGATTAAATGGAATAAAATTTGCAAATATTGCTACATGCTTTTATGAAACTTTTTAAAGATACAGAGGCAAATTGAGTAAGAATAATCCTCTCAAGTATCCTCTACCTGAAAACAGTTGTGTGCATAACAGTTGCGGAAAACAGCTGCCTACATAATTCAGAAATTTCAGGCTGTCCTGTGAAATTCTGTGAGCAGCACATAGTAGTCCCAGTTTGTCTTGCTGCTGCTACTAAGTCACTTCAGTTGTGTCCGACTCTGTGCAACCCCATAGACGGCAGCCTACCAGGCTCCCCCGTCCTTGGGATTCTCCAGGCAAGAGCACTGGAGTGGGTTGCCATTTCCTTCTCCAATGCAAGAAAGTGAAAAGTGAAAGTGAAGTCGCTCAGTCATGCCTGACTCTTTGTGACCCCATGGACTGCAGCCTACCAGGCTCCTCTGTCCATGGGGTTTTCCAGGCAAGAGTGCTGGAGTGGGGTGCCATTGCCTTCTCCACCCAGTTTGTCTTAGTCTCATGCTAAAATAATAAACGTTTCCTTGTTGAACCCATTGAAAGAGGAAGTCTGCCCCGATTTTTCTCAGAGTCTGAAACAGGGCCATCTGAGTTTAAGCATCGATTACATGTTATTTATAGAGTGAATTATCTCAATGCAAAAATAGAGATATCTTTAAATATTATATAGGAGTGATTTGCTGCTTTTATTGTATCTCTGCTATTCATGAGACAGAATATTTGTACCACTGACCCACTCCTTATATTTGGAGAGTTTTAAAATAATATATTCATTCAACAAATAATCAGTTGAGTGAGGCTTCCTGCACTAGGAATATAAAAGTGAATGACAGCAACATGTATATGTTTCTACTCTCAAGGAGTTTAGTGAGAAAGCTGGACCTTCATGAAATAGTTTCATTTTTGAGAATACAGTTGCAAGCAGGGATACATTCTCTACAAGGAATGTGAGTCAAGGAGGTGTGGGAGCAGGTAATGTAGGAGCCTGCCCCAGGCTGGAAGGTTTCTCCCAGAGAACTTGATTCTGAGTTGAGAAACAAGGGAGATGATTAACTAAATTGGAAGATCCAAGAAGTGGTAATGTAAGACAAGGATCTGACAGAGAAGTCAGATGTTGTGTTTAAGAGGTCAAGTCAAGGAGAAGCAGTGGGTGGGGAAAGAGAGAATTTGGATTTTTGTCTGTCTTGCTTCCCTTTTTGGTGTAACTTTGGGGGAGATCAGTTCTTTGGGCTTGATGTTCTTACTTGCATAATGACTGAGTTTCAGTCAGAGAATCTGCGGGACCACAGGGTTCCTTAGCTCAATTCTTTCACGCTGACCAAGCGCTTGCTGTGTACCGACTCCATGTTGATTATGAAAATCCTTGCCCCGAGTTGTCTTGCTCTGTCAGCCTGGGAAAGAGGAGAAATTCCATGTTCTATAGCGGTATCCCATCTGTCAGAAAATGACCTTTACACAGCAGGCTTCTAGTGACTTATTTATTGTTTGTGAGATATTTAGAAGTTCAGGTCAAGGATGAAATTCTGTTGCAAAACTGAAAACACATGAGTAAGATGTTGAAAAATGAAGTGGAAGGTGGTGTTTTTTGATTCTTACAGGGAAAGAGTTTAATGACCTGACTCAGCTGCCATTATTGGGTCAGATTGTCAGAAAATGATGTTATGCACCAGAGAGAGACAAGAAGAAGCTTTTGAGAAGCTGCTCTAAAATTATTTTCTGTTTATTCTCATAAGTATTCGGCTTGAACAGAAATCGACTTTCCTCGCCAAGATGTGGTTAGCGTTCCTATAATATTTTAAAAGCTGGCCAAGGGATTGGCATGAGAGGAGACAACCCACGTAACTTGGCGAAGAGTTCCTGGAAGTGGGTTGGTGGTTGTTTAGTCTTAACATGATTAGAACAGAACAAAACAAAACAAATAGTATTGATTTTAAAATCTGTTTCTTGCCTTCTTCCAAAAAGATTTGAAAACCTTAAGAAAATGCACTTGACTATAACATGACCATTAAAATACACAACAAAGCCATAACCTCACAAGCCTTGTGCAGCAGCAACTATCAAAAATGTTAATTATTGTTAATATTGTTTTCATTTGGGGGCATGAATTTTAGGTGAAAGGTTCCTGGTAGTCTAAGCAAAAAAGGAAAATATGGTTGCTTAGTAATTTTGCTGAGTAATTGAAAAAAAAAAGAGGAAACAGGTCACAAACTACTATGTATAAAATAGGCTACAAGGATATATTGTACAGTGCAGGGAACATAGATAGTATTTTATAATAAGTATAAGTGGAATATAGGGCTTCCCCCACGGCTTAGCAGTGAAGAATCCGCTTGAAGTGCAGGAGCCGCGGGTTCTATCCCTGCATCAGGGAGATCCCTGGAGGAGGAAATGGCAACCCACTCCAGTATTCTTGCTTGGAAAATCCCATGGACCTAGGAGGATTGCAAAGAGTTGTAAACAACCGAAGCAACTTAGCACCGTATGCACATAAATGGAATATAACCTATAAAACTTGTGAATCACTGTTACACATCTGAAACTTACATAATATTATACATCAACTGTACCTCAGTTTAAAAAAAAGAAGAAACCAGTCAGTCAGCCTGTCAGGAGATACATTCTTTAATATATTTCCTCTAATATTATGCAAATGTTTACACTATAAGCATTGAATAGTATACATTTCCATGACTTTGGTAAGTTTTCCAACAATGGCAAACTCCTTGGTAAGAATTTTTCTTTTTCTTTTTTGACCTTCAATAAACCCTTATGCTAAGTCGAAGGCTTTTTTTTTTTTTTTAACAAGAGGTCATAGCTAAGGTATTCCAGACTTGAACTTTCCTGTTATACTTTGGTGCAAGAAAAAAATACTAGTAAGTGGATGGATATTATCTCGTTTTGATCAGTGTTTTAAATCTTGTGTGTTCATAAGAAATGCCTGGGGCCCTTGCTAAAATATAGATTCCAATGCCCACCCCAGATTTATTGAATCAAAGTCTCTAGAAAAGGGCCTGGGTGTATATTTAACAAATGCAATAAGTCGTTTCTTATGCTCCAGCAAGTTTAGGGAGCACTGCCATAGATGTTTTTCCTTGACTGTTTTTCCCTCTCAGTTGGGCTTTGTAGAAGTCATTTTGAGCATAAATTGTGATAGGAGCCTGAGGCAAGAGCATTAAAAGTGAACTGATGAAGCCCAGCAGAGCCCATTTAATTAGCTGGTCTGGAACCGTAGCGTCATTTCCCATTTCCCTTTCTCAAGCAAGGGTGCTTCAGAATGCTGCCCATCAGTTCCCTCTGCCCCTGTTGTACCGTGGATCCTCCCACCATCTCCACGCGGTGAGCAGAACAAACATCACCCTGTATTCCATCGACTTTAAGGTGCACATCTTCCCACAGTGTTAGTCTCTAAAGTTTGTAGGCATCTGAGAACCAGTGCTGTATGAATTTTATGATACCCTTTTCTTAGTGATTTGTGATGGTAATGGTGCATCTGTATATTCAAAGGGGTTGAAGATTGGATGAACTGTGTTTGTTCCTTTCATAGATGAGGCCTCTGAGGCATGAAGAAGGTGAAGAGGTGATGGAAAACCACTCCTAGTTGGGGGAGCCTAGTCTCAGACCCAGCCCTCTCCAGCCCTCTGTCCTCATTCTAGTTAGTTGTTACTGAATAATCAGTACCCCAAAACTCGATGGGTTCATATCATATGCATGCGCAGTCATGTGACCCCATGGACTGTAGCCTGTCAGGCTCCTCTGGCCATGGGATTTTCCAGGCAAGAATACTGGATTGAGTTGCCATTTCCTTCTCCAGGGGATCTTCCCCATCCAGGGGGTGAACCCTTGTTTCCTGCATTGGCAGGCGGATTCTTTACCATTGCACCGCCTGGGAAGCCTTCAGTGGATTAAAATAGCATTAAACATTGATTTGCTCACAAAGTTTCTTGGAATCAGGTGTTTGGGAGTGGCTTAACTGGGTGGTTCTGGCTTGCGGTCTTTCATGAAGTAGCGTGACTGGATCTGTAGTCACCTGAAAGCTCGGCTGGGCTTGGAGGTTACACCTGTGAGCTGACTTGCTCACATGACTGGCAGATTGTGCTGGGAGGCCCCAGTGTATCTCCATGTGGGCCTCTCCGCAAGCTCTTGTAAGAGCCCCCAGCATAGTGATGCCCCCCACTCCTGTGACAAGCAAGTGATGCAAAGGACCAAGCCAGGAAAGTGCTGCAGTGCCTATTATGACCTTGCCCTATAAGCCTCATGCTGTCACTTCTACACATTTGATTTGCCGTAGACCGACCCTGATTCAGTGTGGGCAGGAGCTGCACAGGGTGTGAATATCAGAAGGTGAAGGTCATCAGAGCTGGCTGTTTCATTCACACCACACTGCCTTTCCAACATAACTTTGTCCCAATTCGCTTGACCATCTCATATACTGTGGTCAGATTCTTAAAATGGAATGAAAACTCTGGGATTTATATCCCATTCTAGCGCTTCTGAAATTTTAATGTGCCTGCACACTCCTGGGGTCCCCTGACTCAGTAGGTCTAGTGTCCAGCCAGAGAGTGCATTCTAACGAGCTCCCATGATGCCTTAGGCTCCTGGTTCAGGAAGGACTTTCTTAGTAGGAAAGTGAACTGAGCCCCCGCAGGCCTCCTACAGGGCTGCTCAGCAACCACAGCTCCTTTCTCTCAAAGGGACTTGCCCTTCCTCTTATTTTGGCTGAGAGACTAATGATTTTGGGGAAGGGACTAGGGAAACCAGCCCTTCACTATGTTGGTTAAAGGAAAGAGAGGCATGAGGCTGTTAAGAGCCCAGGCATCATTAGGCAGGCAGCTTGCTGGGCGCTCAAAACATCCAGACAATTAGTTTGCAGGGCATGGGAGGGGGGTGGGTGGGATGGAACACAAACAGTGCTTAAAATGAAACGTGTCAATGCATTATTCAGAGCTCAGATGTCCATCAGTGGATTCCCCATCCTCCTTGCTTGCCTTTCTTCTCTCTCCCTCTTTAAAACACACGCATTAGCATTCAGAAAAACTCTAGACCCTACAGCACATTTCCCTGAATAAAATGAAAATTCGAGTTGAAGCAATCCCATCAACGCTGCCACACTTTAAGCTGCTTGGCTGAGATCTAGAAAGCTCTGCCTCTTTGCCCATGGCAAAACTTTTGTCCTGTGTCTTCCTACACATCATTTAAGAGGAATGTGTTAGACTGTAAGCTCAACAAGAGAGGACCTGTGTTTCTTTTGTTCATTTCTCACTATGTATGTATGTGGCTCTCTATGTATATGTTTAACACAGAGAAGGCAATGGCAACCCACTCCAGTACTTTTGCCTGGAAAATCCCATGGGCAGAGGAGCCTGGCAGGCTGCAGTCCTTGGGGTCGCAAAGAGTCAGACAAGACTGAGTGACTTCACTTTCACGCATTGGAGAAGGAAATGGCAACCCACTCCAGTGTTCTTGCTTGGAGAATCCCAGGGACAGTTGAGCCTGGTGGGCTGCTGTCTATGGGGTCGCACAGAGTCGGACACAACTGAAGTGACTTAGCAGCATATACAGTATAAATAAGGAGAGGTATGAATGCAGCAACCTAATACGTGGAGAGGGAACTCTATGACCCTTTTAAATTTTATCTGGAAAACATGGTGAAGTCTCTGCAGTGAAAAGCAGGACACTCCACTCCATTTTCACATTTCTAATTGTTGTTGGGGACCTTTGGAAGGAGGTCCAATTTATCACCTCCCATTTCTTTATCAGCCATGCCAGTTTATAACTTTCGAAGGTAAGAATTGCTATTTACTGGACACTTACTGTGTGCTGAGCACATATCATGACATCACTTAATCTTCCAACAACCTTCATGGAAGGTAATGATCACCTCCAGTTTGCAGAAGAGGAAGTCAAGCCTGGGGGAGGTGAAAGCCTTTACCTTACACAGCCAGCAGGTGTGTTTTGCAGTTTTGCAGGCCTTTCTAGACTGATTTTTGCAGTTTTGTTTCCACAGTTTTGCAGGCCTTTCTAGACTGATTTCAGCCTAAAGCAAGTGTTCAGTGTTTGCTGTCACAGAACAAGATGTCTAGAGAAGGGAGAAGAGAACACCAGCACTGCCAAAGCTGGAAAGGGCTACCAGCATCGAGTCCATGCACTTACTTCGCATCTGTCTTTGGTGCTATGAAGGCAACCGAGATGCTTTCATGGGACCTCTGCTCCAAAAGAGTCAATGCATTCATGGGACATTGATAGGCATCACAGTCACTATCTGAGGCTACCCAGGCCATATATGGCTGCTGCAAATGCAGAATGGCACAGCCACTGAGAAAACAGTGAGACACATTATTAGAAAGTTAAACACACACGCCCCACACTTAACAAATGGCTCAGCTATCATGCTCCCATTAAGTAGGTATTTATCTAAGAGAAATGGAATTTATTTTCACACAAAGGCCTACAGTTTTATTCACATTAGCAAAAAAGTAGACACACCCAAACTGAGCATCAACTGGTGAGTAGATGGACAAAGTGTATCACATCCATACAGGGAAATACTGCTCAACAATAAGAAGTCAGCTATTGATTTGATGAGTTCAACAGCATGAAGGAATATTAATTCCATGCTATTAATAAGTGAAAGAACTAGTCATAGAAGGCTACATACTTTTTCACCTGGTTGCTTTTCAGGAAATGATAAAACTATAGGGATAGAAAGCAGATCAGAGATTGCCTGGGGCATGGGAGGGGGACTGACTGCAAAAGGACATGAGGACATTTTGGGGGATGATGGAAAACTTTCTGTGTCTTAACCGTGGCTCTAGTTATAAAACTGTGTACTTCTGTCAGGCTCATCAAACTGTATCTTTCAAAGGGGTGGATATGATTGTATATAAGTCTTACCTCAGTAGATAGGACTTTAAAAAATACATCAATTGGTCCAAAGTCCCCATTTTCCAGATGAGGAAGCAGGCCCCAGGTGAGGGAATGAATTGCTGTAGTGGTTGTGACTTGGCAATACAGGTTTCTCAGCCCCAGTCCTGAGACAAAAATAAGCTGGAACCCTGGCCTGTCTCAGTCCACGGTGCAGTCCAGGGAGAACAAAATGTTGATCCTCAACTCTGAAGACAGCTCCATGGGTGGCTCTTTAAAACTCACACTCTATTGTGCTCCTCAGCAGACTGTTGACCTGCAGTTTGGCTGGAGGACTCCTCATTCGAGAGTAAATTAGCATTCGGCCAAAACCAAAGCACAGAAAGCTCCAACGACAAACTTCTGTGTACATATTCCATTGACTCTTGGGAAGAAAAGCCTCAGTGTAGGACCATTAATTTATTTGGAAGGGTGCCTTGCAGGACTTTGTCATCCAGTCTAGAAAGAACAAATTATCCCAGAGATTCACAGCAACATCTTGTAGAAAGCTGGTGAGATTTGGAGTGAGCCAGTCCTGGTTTGCGTTCCCAAATCTCTTCCTAACTTCATGCCCTTGAGTTACTACTTCTCTGTCTGCAAAATAGTGATCTAGTACCTCTCAGGGTTTCTGCACAGTATAGATAGGAGATTGGGAACTAAAGTACCTAGCCCAGCTGTGATGGGCTTCAGTGTGGCAGCCAGGGGTTTGTGTGTGACACACATTAACAGTCATGACACCCGTTGTGGAAACGATCAAACCTGGGGTAATGACGTGTCAGCCATTATACTGCCTGGCCAGAACCACTGGGCTATGTATAGACTTTAGTAAACTATTGTGGACCTGAATCCAGTCCTATTTATAAAATAATGGATTGCAGCATTTGGAAGGGAGTGGAATTTTGCTTCTTAATTTGAGAGAAAGCCGCCTTACTTGAACTTACTTGAACTTTTTTGCTTTTTAAGAAGGGATGGGAAACGACTGGAAACAGTGAATGAGTGCCAAACTCCCAGTTGGAGGGAAGATATTTTTTCTCAGTCTTATCATCACTATTATCCAGGGGCAAAAAAAAGGAAAATACGCCAACAACTGAAAAGACCCTGAGCTGTTTAGGGCCCAGTGAACCTCTCTTTCCTGGGCTTCCCAGGTAGCACCGTGGTAAAGAATCTGCCTGTCCATGCAGGAAATGCAAGAGATGCGGGTTCAATCCCTGAGTCAGAAAGATCCCCCGGAATAGGAAATGGCACCCCACTCCAGTTTTCTTGCTCGGGAAATCCCATGGACACAGGGACCCGGCGGTCTATAGTCCATGGGGTCACAAAGAGTCAGACATGGGCCGAATGAGCAGACTCTTCCTTCTACCCCTCAGCAGGGCGGCTCTTTGGGGATGTTCCCCAACCCTTTTGCCTTCTGAGATTTGAGAGTCTGGTTTAACACTAACGGAAATAAGGTCAACGAGGCTTACGGTTGATTTTATAAAACTTTACTTGTTTTTCCTCTTTTACAGTTGTAATAATATACCAAGTGTTTCTCATCTTCACTTAAACATCTCATTCTGTCACATAGCGAGATTTACGAAACACTGACTGGTTTTAATAGCCCAAGACAGCTAGCAAAACACCAACTGGCAAGCTTGAAACATGTATACTATCATGTAAGAAACGAATTGCCAGTCTAGGTTCAATATAGGATACAGGATGCTTGGGGCTGGTGCACTGGGATAACCCAGAGAGATGATATGGGGAGAAAGGTGGGAGGGGGGTTCAGGATTGGGAACTCATGTATACCTGTGGCAGATTCATGTCAATGTATGGCAAAACCAATACAGTATTGTTAAGTAAAAAATAAATAAAATAAATAAAACTCAACATTCAAAAAAACTAAAAATAAATAAATAAATAAAATGGATAACCAACTAAGACCTACTGTATAGCACAGGGAACCCTGCTTTAGGTTATGTGGAAACCTTGATGGGAGGGGAATTTGGGGGAGAATGGTACATGTATATGTATGGCTGAGTCCCTTTGCTGTCCACCTGAAACTATCGCAACATTGTTAAACAGCTATATTCCAAAATAAAATTAAAAGTTAAAAAAAAGTATCGATTTCTATACTAGTAGTCCATCTATGGGGTCACACAGAGTCGGACACGACTGAAGTGGCTTAGCAGCAGCAGCAGTTGTAGTAGTCACTCAGTCGTGTCCAACTCTTACGACCCTGCTGCTGCTGCTGCCGCCAATGCGTGAAAGTGAAGATGCTCAGTGACCCCATGGACTGCAGCCCACCAGGCTCCTCCGTCCATGGGATTTTCCAGGCAAGAGTACTGGAGTGGGGTGCCATTGCCTTCTCTGTCTTACGACCTTAGGTATGTTTAAATCCCTTCCATTCTATACTTCATGTGTGTGGACTGAATTTTCCTTTCATAACCATTGTCTTCCAATATGAAGCGGTCAATTACAGATTCTGTGAAGCACCATAAGACAATGGTTTAGGTGCCAGAGATTTCTCTGCGGCTTAGGGCAGAATTATCCTCTTAGGTAGTTAGGAGCCTGAGGACTAGAAAAACTGACGTCAAGGCTAGTGGTCAAAGTGGAACAGTCTCCTAACACCAGCTCAGAGCTGCTTCCACTAGTCCACACCATGTTTCCTTTGTGTAGATTATTTAATAAATTTCATTTCACAACCCTTAAAGCACAGTAGGAAACAATGCAATTACTGAACCATAGGAACACAGCTGCCAACATCTTGTTGATTCAGAATTGTCCAAACACTTCCATGTGGGGGCGGGAACCAGCAATTTGCTGGTTCAACAGTTGACATTGATAAATGGGAGTTTCATTTCCTCAGCCTTCTGTTGGAGGTGCTAATGAGCACTGAAAAGCTGGAGAAACACAGGCAGGAGAGGAAGGGAGAATCTTGCCTGATCTACATGCTAAGTAATTGAGCCTGAATGAGGGAGACTTAACACTGCTGGGTAGTAAGTGGACACTTTTGAAGGCACTGAGAAGCCAAATGAAATTGGTGCGTGAACATGGTGATCATTTAAATTCTGCTTGCAGATTGTGTGGGCTGGTATCTGGGTTTATTAGATTGTTTGCTCCTCCTAATATTCTTCCACATGTTTTCTGAAATATTCACTTGTATTTCATGTAGTATTATACCGGGATTACTTGGCTTCTGGAAAATGAGGGGGTTGGGCCAGATGATCTCTGAGGCCTCTTCTACGCTCTGTGTTTTTACTTGCCTGGCCAGAGAATTTGTCTGAAATGAATTGCATTCCCCCCACCACCACACACACACATTCATCCAAGCCTCTGTCCCCACCCCCCCGTCATTGTTTCCATTCATTCAATAGGCAGTTGGATGTTTGCTCTGGCCAGTTACTGTGCTGGGCACTAGAAATAAAGAAGGGAATAGGCCAGAACACTACCAGCCCCCTACCCTCAGGAGCTGACATTCTAATTGGGAGCTGGATAAGTAAGCAGAGTGTATTCAGGGATAAGCTTGGGGCAGCACATGGTAGTAACTAGAGGGAATCAAGGAAGGCTGCTCAGAGGATGTAATATTTTAAGTTGCTCCTTGAAACAAGGTGAAGATTGGGAGGAAGAATGTTTGGATGGACTTTGCTCTGTGTACCTCCCAGGGCTTTCTGCCCTAAAGGTCATTAGGCTATCTGCAAGATGTCCTTCTAGTAGAAGTATTTTTGTTATGCTTTAACATAGGAGTCAGTGATTACTTCCGTGACTGTTACACTTTCTCCACCTTTTAAATTCTGGTTTCCCAGGTGGTTCAGTGATAAAGAATCCACCTACCAATGCAGGAGACCCAGGTTTGATCCCTGGCTTGGGAAGATCCCCTGGAGGAGGGCATGGCCACCCACTCCAGCATTCTTACTGGCATAATCCTATGGACAGAGGAGCCTGGCAGGCTATAAGTCCATGAGGTTGCAGACAGTCAGACACAACTGAGCACTTTTTAATGTTACTTTCCTTTAAAAGCAGAAATGGATTTGAATAAAATGGGTTGGCAAAAGTATTGAACTGTTGAAATTAACCTTTTATGTACAGATATGTGAATCTTGAAGTCCAAACCAGCCATGGGTAACCTTTTTCTGTCCCTTCAGCTCTCAGCCAGAAGAGTACTCTTTATCTTGGAAAAATGCATTTTGTTAAGCTGTCATTATACCCACTTAGGAATCCTCCAGCTACAACTCATTTTAGAGATTATCAGACATTTATTATCAGACTCAATGTTTTTAAAGCAGATTGGATTCATTTTTGTATGGCATTAATTAAAACTAAATCTTTTCTAAACAATTTCTTTGCAGGTAATCTTGATTTATTTTTAAAAATTTGAATGTGTCTGGTTACATCTGCCTATAAATAGAGAACTCAGGATATTCTGTGTGACAATAATGTTTTAAAAATGCCAGTTTAAGGTTTGAATACTAGAGTGGCTTCTAAGTGTATCAAAAATGACTTATCATATTGTAACCTTCTGTCATATCTGTTTAGGAGAAACTAGAGAAACTGTATGCTAACTGATTATTGGTATTAATGTGATGATTAGGCTGTCCTCTAAAGGATTTAGGCTTGTGCACTTACAGCCCTTCTCAGCACTCCTGTGTGGTCGAACTTGACTCTTACACCAGCATGTCAGTGCTGGTCTAAGAAACAGGAGACCTTGATCTGGTCAAAGTGCTGACACTCACTAGCTTTGTGGATTTTAAACCATAGGCAGCATAGCTTTGGCTTTCTCATCTCTAAGTGTTGTCATCTGGAAAATGAAGTGGTAAGACTAGACGCTCTAAGGACCCTGGAACTTTTGTGATGGATGAATGTGAGTGATGAATGCTTCCTTCTCGTTTGCACACAGAGAAGCAAAACTATGAAAGATAAAATGGTCTGCCAGTGGCTGCAGGGAGCATCACCAGCTCAGTGAGAGTACGTCAGGCTCTTTCCTTTTCTGATCCTCTCCATCCTTTTGGATCTCATGCTCCCTCCTGGTTACTTGATATTGGACTTTACACTTCACAAAACCAGTGATTTGCATTTGCTCTTGTGTCTGTTGAATAACTTCTAGGTAAATGTTTAAAAAGCACAAAAATAATAAAGTTAGTTGGCAAGATCTAGTTTTAATAATCAATTCTATCTCACCATGCCTATAAAAATTGGGATCTGAAATGAACTAATATTACTTTTTTTATTGCATCTTATTTTGAGGAGAAACGGATAATTAAAGTGAAACAGTAAGAGGCACTCTCCAGGGTATCACAGACTCTCCTCTTCAACCACATTCAGAAACAACTTCTGTAGGAGTGAAGAATCGAAGCAGAGTCCCTCACTCCCCATTTTCCTTTGGGTTGATTCTGTTAAGCTTGTTTGTGCTCATGTAATTAGCTTCTGGGAATAATGTCTCTTGGTAGCCTCACATTTAGGAATATGATGAATATATGTTTGTTTGTTTGTTTGCAATCGGATCACATATTTCCTTGTGAAAAAAACAAAAACAAAGAATGCTTTGGTTCACCAGTGCCATTTTAATTCAGTCATCAGCTGAGCCCTAAAACTTGTCTTCCTAGCCTGAACTGTGGGTAGGAGTTCGTGTAGGAGGGAGGAAGAGGAGCAGGTTTTGCAACTGGTGCATCATTTCCTCGACCTGGCCTTGGGAGGCCTCCCTGTCTCTGATGCCTGTCCTCAGGGCCTTCTAGCACAAACCACAGTATATACTCTGATTCAGATCTCCTGTTGCAGCCAGGCAGGTGGTCTCCACTGCCTGGGAGTATCTCACTTCTATTGAACACTTTTATATACTACGGAGGAAATAGTAATTAGTACCTTAACGTCCAAGAAGTAATTTCCATGTTCTCTTTTTAATTGTGAAAATGAACCTAATGGGTAAAATTTCAGGCAAGAAGAGAGGGAAAAGAGAAAATCCAGGCCTGAATATCTGTCTCTAGGTTCAGTTCTCCCAGGCTGCCCCTAGACTTCCCAGCTTCTTTCATTTCTGCACCCCCTCATGTTTGAAAGCTTTAGTTCCCTTGTCATATCCCTGGAGTTGTGAGAAGGAGCTTAAGAAAAGGGGGAAATGGGATGTGGTTAGTCGTTCCCACTGACCTGCGTGAGATGTTTGTAAGCCAGCTGTCTTCCTCTTTTTACAAAATATTTATTATATATTTGAATTTGGTGGCACCACTCAGCATGTAGGGCTCCTGCGCCCCCTGACAAGGAGTGAACCTATGCCCCGTGCCTCAGTGGAAGCATAGAGTTCTAACTGCTGGACTGCCAGAGAATTCCCAGGTCAACTCTCTTCTGAATCAGACACCTGGGTTCAAAGATCAGATCCACAGACCATGTGACCTTGGGCAATTATTTAACCTCACAAGTTTCCATTTCTTCATAACCACTCAGTGGCAGCATAAAGATGAATGGTAATACATTAAAAATCCTTGGCTCAAAGTAGATGTTCACTAAATGAGCTCTGTTATTAAAAGGCCAGGAGTGGTTGGATGCAGGCATTAGCAGTATCTGCAAGACAGCAGCATCAAGGAGAGTTTTCACATCAGTGACAGGTACATTGTTATTTGAAGGGGCATCATGGCACACTCCTCAGTGTGTGTGTGTTTTAAATAGATTTCTAGGAATGGAAAGCAGGTGGCAAGGCTGCAGCATAGGTACCCCGGGGGTGGTACCAGCAGGCGTGCACAGTTGAAGCCTGCTGAGCTGCCCCACAGGGGAAGAGGATGGGCCTTTGCAAGCAGGAGGGCAGGATGCTGGGGAAGCATTCAGACCCCAGTTGAACAGTCACCAAGGCCTGCGTGCTTTCATCTGCAGTCACTTGCCATCTGTCTGAGGCAAGAATCAATATCAGAAGGTGTCAAATCAGTCATCGCCCAGAGACTGGCTGTAAATCCGGCACCCGTTCTTTTCTTTCTAACCACTTGAAAGAAACTTCCCCGCACATCCTTTCCCTGAAACTCGGAGCTTCACCACTGGACTTGGAGTTGTGTTGCTGCTTAGTTGCTAAGTCTCTCTGCGACCCCATGGACTGTAGCCCACCAGGCCCCTCTGTCCATGGGATTCTCCAGGCAAGAATACTGGAGGGGGATCTCGACCTAGGGATCAAGCCTGAGTCTCCTGCACAGGCAGGCGGACTCTTTACCACGGAGCCACCAGAAGAGCCCACTGGACTTGGAGAGGTCTTTGGAAAGATCTGGAACAAACTTCTATGTTTTAGGCATTGTTGTCTTGAGGGGAATTAAAGATAGATGTGTTCTATTCCATTCTGCTTCAGTCACATCAGTACTCGTCACGTCTTTGCTTTCTTTTTTCCCATCTGTTCGTTAGTATTCATGAGTTTTAGAGAAACAGCCCATCCCACAAGGTCTGTTTGCCTCTGCGCGTGTCCATGGGGCCTGCGGTGTATACCCAGCGGCACCCATTAGCCTTCCATCCATTATGTTCATTTGCTTGCTACAAACTTACTCTTAAAACCTCTCTTCCTCCTTACCTCAGCTCAGACACAATCACTCCTTTTAGTCAGAAAGAACATTAAAGAACAGCCTGTCCGACCAGCTTTCTTGGGGGCTGTGAATCGGCCTCTCTTAGGGAGCACCAGGGCTGGGCCTGGGTGTCCTGCTCGGACTCCCTCAGACTGGGCCCCAGGGCTTCAGATCCTGGCTTCTCCCCAGGGTCCTGATGTGAGCATCCCTGTTCCAGGCTCCTGCCCTACTGCCAGCCCCCAGCCTGCCTGGAACACTGGAAATGGGGAGCGAGAGTCAAATGAGCAAGTAAAGTTGGCATAAAGTGAAGTCTTTCTGGAGCTTTGGATTGATTAGAGCAGGGAATTTGAGAGAACCCCCCCCCAGCCCCACCCCCGCAACAGCGTTCTGTATAGACTAGATCTTTTGTAAGCAACTGATTTACTTTCCTGCTGAAGGCCAGCTTCAGGCAGAATTGGGAAATAGCCAGCTTGATAGGATGCAATGATTTTCAATGCTTTTTGTTTCTCCCTTTTAAAACCGTAGGACTCTTACTTCACATAGAAGCATCAGAGGAAGCCCAATATGTAAAACACATAAAAGTGGTTCAAGTGGGGCTGGGAAGCCCAGGGACTGCCCATCCCTGGCATCTGCAGTGTCTCCTTACGCGCCACCCGCCCCCACCCTCACTCACTATGAGGAGCTGGAGGCACGCCGTTTGGAAGCCGCCGTTGCCTTGAAAAGCCCACACGTGGGGCTCAGGCAACTTTGTGTTAGTCACTACAGCACAGCGTTAAGCCCTGAACCTGACTTTCTGCTTGCGATTTGAGGATAGAATGTCAGACTGAAATATTTTGTGTAGAAGTACATATGTCTGGTTTATAGCAGACCCTGCTAAACATTGATTCCCACCTCTCGTTTTATCTCCTTTTCTCTTCCCACTTTCTATGCCTTTGCCCTGAGGTGTCCTCTCCCCATTCAGAAACCTGGGGATCTCTGGCACCAGCCGTCCTCAGACATGCTCAGCTCTCCAGGAAAAGCGTGAGTCACTCATGTTCCAATGTCAGTGCAGGTCAGCTCTGTTGTCCCCAAGAGTATCTTCATGCCCAGGTTTCAGCAGAAGAGTGCCACCCCACGTCTCTGATTAGCAGGTCATCCGCAGCTGTCCCTGAACCCAAGGGGCTTGTACTGAGGGACTTGGTAAAACATTCCTATCCTCTGACCAGCCGACTGAACTTCTGTCCCTGGTTGAGTAATACTCTAGGCATTTATGTAACCGTACAGTGTACACAGTCCGTGAAATCCTCATGTTCTCTGAAATGGCATTCTGAAAACAGCAGGGTTTATAAGAAAAACAAGGTTAGGAGCAGATCACCCCAAACCTATTTGACCTTGTAACCAAGAAGTTAACGAAAGCTATAGCAATACTGAAAAAAGAAAAAAAAAATCACTCTAGTATAGGAGTTTAACCTTTGAAAAAAACTTGAAGGTGGCTTTATGAAAAGGGTTTTAGCAAAAAGGATACACGTTGAATTTTGTAGACAAAGATAAAATGCACTAACATCATAGAAAACAATAAAAAGAAAAGTATTTCCATGACAGATCACATGTCCATTTGAGTCCAGGAGAATTTGAGCGCCATTAGCTCTGTGAATTGATACAGTCTGCTGTGTTTGAGCATGTTTTGTTGGGCTGTTCCTTGGTTCTGCAAAATATTAATGTTCTTGGAAAACTGCATGTGAACTAACACTAACTTTATTGTGCTGACACAATTTCACTATTTGCCAGTTGTGTGTGAGATGTTTTATATTACAGTGAGACATTCTGTATCAGGCTGAACTGTTTCTAGATGTCAGTAGCCTAAACACAGGACTCAGGCGGACATGAGTGAGTCCTCAAAAAACTTATGGTCTTGTGTGAAATTTAGGAATGATGGCTGTGGTATGAGGCACCACCTAAATCTCATAAAACAGTAATTAAAAGATTGTACAAAGAAAAAAGGAAATCATATGTGTGGCTGTGCAGGTTAGGAGGCCAAAATTTTTAGAAGGAGTTGGTGAAATTTCTGTAGGCAAGGATGTTGTCATTGTTCAGTTGCTAGGTCGTGTTTGACTCTTTGCAACCCCATGGACTGCAGCACGCCAGGTTTCCCTGTCCTTCACTATCTCTTGGAATTTTCTCAAACTCATGTTCGTTGAGTTGGTGATGCCATCCAACTGTCTCATCCTCTGTTGCTCCTTTCTCCTCCTGCCCAGCATTAGGGTCTTTTCCAGTGAGTCGGCTCTTTGCATCAGGTGGCCAAAGTATTGGAGCTTCAGCATCAGTCCTTCCAATGCATATTCAGGGTTGATTTCCATTAAGATTGACTGGTTTGATCGCCTTGCTATCCAAGGGACTCTCAGGAGTCTTCTCCAGCACACAGTTTGAAAGCATCAACTCTTTGGTGCTCAGCCTTCTTTATGGTCCAACTCTCACATGCCTACATGACTACTGGAAAAACCATAGCTTTGACTGTATGGATCTAAGGCAAGGACGGCAGGCCCTAAAGAGAGAATGAATAAAGGGTTGGGAGCTGGAAAACAAGGAAATATTAGGGGACAAGTAGAGTTTGAGGGATCCACTTTGGGACTGGAGCCACTGAGCATAAGAGAGAAGTAGGATGGAGGTTGGCCTCAGAATGTGGGGGGCCTTGGCTGCAGGGATGGTGGTCACCCTCTAGGGTTTTGAGCATGTGAGTGGTCAGAGCTACCCTGGAAGGAGCTCCTCTTGGCTGCATATGCTGAGAGATGATGGAGACAAGTGGAGTGCAATTAAGAGGTGTTACTGTTGTCCTTGTGAGGGACATGAGAGCCTAAGCTCATGGGATGTATGGGGAGAGCATGATACAGCAGACATTCAGAGCCAGAATCTTAAGCATTTGTCAACCGAACGGATGGCATAGGGCTCTGGTGGTCTAATGGTGACAAATGTACTGTTTGCAGTAATGATGGCCAATATGGAGCTTGGTTTTGGAATGTTTGAGATCTCATGCTGAGAGCTAGCAGGGCTGTGGCACCCTTAGGTTCTGGGATTGATCTATACTGAAGTGTGGGCGATGCTTATATGTGGCCCTCAGGTTACTGCTGGGTAGATCCATGCAGACGGAATAAAAGAGCTTGCCCTCAACTCTGGGAGGGGAGATGCTGTTCCCTAGATTGAGACCTACCTACCTGCTCCCAGCCCCAGTCCCTGCTCAAGTTCTCATCTAGGACCATAGCGTTTTTACATTGAAAAGGACCTTAGAAATCATCTTATCTCTCTATACCTTTTGTTGGATGGTAAAGTATGACCCAGAAAGGTCAAGTGTGTGTCCAGGGTAAGTCAGAGGCAGAACCCAGACTAAAACCTAGTTCTCTCACTTTCCAATCTTTCAAAGAAATCTTTAAAGTAATGGCTGTGTATTAGAGTTCTCCAAGAAACAGAACCAGCAGGGTATAAAATCAGATTTATTATTAGGAATTGGCTCCTGTAATTATGGAGGCTGAGAATTCCCTCTATCTGCTGACTGCAAGCTGGAGACCAGGAAAGCTGGAGCTGTAACTCAGTCTGAGTCTGAAGGCCTGGAACTAGGGGAGAGCCAGTGGAGTAAATTTCAGCCTGAGGATGGGAGAAGGCAAGACAAGATATCCTGGCTCAAGAAGTGAGGCAGGTAAAAGGGCTGACTTCTTCCTTCCTTCACCTTTTTGTTCTATTCAGGCCCCGAACAGATTGGATGCTGCCCACCCACGTTGGGGAGGGCCATCTACTTTACTGAGACTTCCGGTTCAAATGCTGATCTCTTCCGGAAACACCTTGCAGACCCCCTAATCTGGGCATTCCCTGATGCAGTCAGGTTGGTGTGCCTGCATGCTAAGTCATGTCCCACTCTTGCAACCACAGGGACTATAGCCTACCAGGTTCCTCTGCCCATGGGATTTTCCAGGCAAGAATACTGGAGTGAGTTGCCGTTTCCTCCTCCAGGGGATCTTCCCAGGGATTGAACCCATACTTATGTCTCCTGCGTTGGCAGGTGGGTTCTTTACCACTAGAGCCACCTGGGAAGTCAGGTTGTCATCTCAGATGAACTCATAGGCTGCTTGAATTGTTGATCCATGATGTTGCTCTTCCAGAGTGGTTTCCAAGTTTTCAAAGTTTGAATTTACTCATTTCTTCTTTTGACCTTCATTTGATCTCATTGGTAGAGAGACACGGTTCCTCTTTCCAGGTAAGCAAATTGGACGTGACAGGTACTGAACCTTCCTCTCCACACAGTGAGTTAAGGGAAGATCAGGACTAGTGCCTAGGTTTCTTAAACTGATTCCATGTTCTTTCTCGCAGTTGGATTGTAAATTCTGTGGCTCTGCTAAACCAGGTCTGAAAGTGTGATCCGGGACCAGCAGCAGCAGCATCACCTGGGGACGGTGAGAAACGTGCCTTCTGGGGTCCCCGCCAGAAACACCGACTCAGAAACCACGGGGGCCGAGGCCCCACAGTCTGGTTTAGTAAATTTCTCCAGATAACTTTTCTGCGTGGTCATTAGAGCACCGCTGTGGTTATAAGACAGAATCTATTCAGGGTCAAGGACTTCACTACATTTTGTTCGGATACCAAATTCACAGAGAACAAAAAAGACAGTATTAAACGAAACGGACCATAAAAATCAGTGGGTGTGTGGTTAGTTGCTCAGTTGTGTCTGACTCTTTGCAACTCTTTGGACTGTAGCACACTAGGCTCCCTCTATCCAGGGGATTTTTTCAGCCAAGAATACTAGATAGACTGGGTTGCCATTTTCTCCACCAGGGTATCTTCCCGACCCAGAGATCAAACCCTCGTTTCCTGTGTCTCCCGCATTGCAGGTGGACTCTACCCACGGAGCCATCAGTGCGCCTGTCTTTCTGTTTATCTCATTCCCTTCTATCTGTCACTCCTATCAACCAGGTGCATTGCACTAACTTTTCATTAAAAATGCTTTTCTGTCCCTTAAAAGTTGGCAGAGTTGTTACGAGCTTCGATTCATTCAACCCACATTACATGACAAACACGGGGAAACAAAAATTAAAAAGAGAGAAAGGGGGAGATGGTTGAATAAATAGGCAAATACTGGAACATTTCCTAAAAAAAAAAAAAAAAAATCACATGCCCAAATAGCAAGTTAAAAGTCAGTCATGTTAATTGACCCAGAGAAGTGTGAACAGAATGTTATTTTTAAAAGAAAATTACAATTTCTCAGCATTTGCAAAGTTCCAGAAACTGTATTGGGAGCTTTATGTAACTATTGCAGGCAAGTCTTATAATAACCTTGTGAAAGAGGCGATATTATCTTCATTTTTTTTTTTTTAATGAGGAAACTAAAATCTCAAGAAGTTCTATACTTTTATCCAGATGTCACAAAGCTAGGGTTCACATTCAAGTTTTTCTATATCCTAAAGTCATCATCTCTCCATCACATCATCCACCCTATCTCTTAAGGTATCTTTCTCTTCCGTGTGCCCTGTTGATTTTAAAGCTATGGAAATTTATCAGTGGTTATATGACATTCCACCATTTCAAAAGAATTGCCACAAGCAGGACGTGGACACTGGGGAGTCATCAGTAAGGAACACTATTTCTGAAACCCAGATCCATCTGGGACTCACTCTGGAAGCATATCTGTACAATCAGGTATGAATTCTTAAAATGTATATCCAACCTTCAGGCCTTTCTCCTATCCTTCGGCTTGAAGCCTGGCCAACAACCTTAAAGAAAAATTGGGAAGACATGCCCTCTAGTGGAAACATGGAGAGAATATCCTCTGGTTTTGCTAGAGGGTTTCTCCCCAAACCGCCTCTTCCCCCTTGTAAAATGAAATTATGGAGTTATTCATCTGAAAGGTGAACGTCTCGTGGCAAGACTTGGATCAGTGTACACATGTCCTTTTTGTAACGACCTTAAAATGAGATTTCTGCATCTCACAGTCACATCACACTTGGGTTTTAATGACCTCTTTAAGGACCTTTCTCAAGCTGGCATCATCTTTTATTTATTTTTTATTTTAAAAAATTTTATTTTTACTTTATTTTGCTTTACAATACTGTATTGGTTTTGCCATACATTGACATGAATCCGCCACGGGTGTACATGAGTTCCCAATCCTGAACCCCCCTCCCACCCCATATCATCTCTCTGGATCTTCCCCGTATACCAGCCCCAAGCATCCTGTATCAAACATAGACTGGCGATTCATTTCTTACATGATAGTATACATGTTTCAATGCCATTCTCCCAAATCATCCCACCCTCTCCCTCTCTCACACAGTCCAAGAGTCTGTTCTATACATCTGTGTCTCTTTTGCTGTCTCGCATACAGGGTTATCATTACCATCTTTCTAAATTCCATATATATGTGTTAGTATACTGTATTGGTGTTTTTCTTTCTGGCTTACTTCACTCTGTATAATAGGCTCCAGTTTCATCCACCTCATTAGAACTGATTCAAATGTATTCTTTTTAATGGCTGAGTAATACTCCATTGTGTATATGTACCACAGCTTTCTTATCCATTCATCTGCTGATAGACATCTAGGTTGTTTCCACGTCCTGGCTATTATAAACAGTGCTGCAATGAACATTAGGGTACACGTGTCTCTTTCAATTCTGGTTTCCTTGGTGTGTATGCCCAGCAGTGGGATTGCTGAGTCATAAGGCAGTTCTATTTCCAGTTTTTTAAGGAATCTCCACACTGTTCTCCATAGTGGCTGTCCTAGTTTGCATTCCCACCAACAGTGTAAGAGGGTTCCCTTTTCTCCACACCCTCTCCAGCATTTATTGCTTGTAGACTTTTGAATCACAGCCATTCTGACTGAAATGGTACCTCATTGTGGTTTTGATTTGCATTTCTGTGATAATGAGTGATGTTGAGCATCTTTTCATGTGTTTGTTAGCCATCCATATGTCTTCTTTGGAGAAATGTCTATTTAGTTCTTTGGCCCATTTTTTGATTGGGTCATTTATTTTTCTGGAATTGAGCTGCATAAGTTGCTTGTATATTTTTGAGATTAGTTGTTTGTCAGTTGCTTCATTTGCTATTATTTTCTCCTACTCAGAAGGCTGTCTTTTCACCTTGCTTATAGTTTCCTTTGTTGTGCAGAAGCTTTTAATTTTAATTAGATCCCATTTGTTTATTTTTGCTTTTATTTCCAGTATTCTGGGAGGTGGATCATAGAGGATCCTGCTGTGATGTATGTCAGAGAGAGTTTTGCCTATGTTCTCCTCTAGGAGTTTTATAGTTTCTGGTCTTACATTTAGATCTTTAGTCCATTTTTAGTTTATTTTTGTGAATGGTGTTAGAAAGTGATCTAGTTTCATTCTTTTACAAGTGGTTGACCAGTTTTCCCAGCACCACTTGTTAAAGAGATTGTCTTTAATCTATTGTATATTCTTGCCTCCTTTGTCAAAGATGAGGTGTCCATAGGTGTGTGGATTTATCTCTGGGCTTTCTATTTTGTTCCATTGATCTATATTTCTATCTTTGTGCCAGTACCATACTGTCTTGATGACTGTGGCTTTGTAGTAGAGCCTGAAGTCAGGCAGGTTGATTCCTCCAGTTCCATTCTTCTTTCTCAAGACTGCTTTGGCTATTTGAGGTTTTTTGTATTTCCATACAAATTGTGAAATTATTTTTTCTAGCTCTGTGAAAAATACCGTTGGTAGCTTGATAGGGATTGCACTGAATCTGTAGATTGCTTTGGGTAGTATACTCATTTTCACTATATTGATTCTTCC
Source organism: Oryx dammah (assembly GCF_014754425.2). Classification (NCBI taxonomy): domain Eukaryota; kingdom Metazoa; phylum Chordata; class Mammalia; order Artiodactyla; family Bovidae; genus Oryx; species Oryx dammah. Next base: position 82,091,937 of record NW_024070186.1, on the reverse strand, counting down.
GATCCATGAACATGGTATATTTCTCCATCTATTAGTGTCCTCTTTGATTTCTTTCATCGGTGTTTTATAGTTTTCTATATATAGGTCTTTAGTTTCTTTAGGTAGATATATTCCTAAGTATTTTATTCTTTTCGTTGCAATGGTGAATGGAATTGTTTCCTTAATTTCTTTTTCTCCTTTCTCATTATTAGTGTATAGGAATGCAAGGGATTTCTGTGTGTTGATTTTCTATCTTGCAACTTTACTATATTCATTGATTAGCTCTAGTAATTTTCTGGTGGAGTCTTTAGGGTTTTCTATGTAGAGGATCATGTCATCTGCAAACAGTGAGAGTTTTACTTCTTCTTTTCCAATTTGGATTCCTTTTATTTCTTTTTCTGTTCTGATTGCTGTGGCCAAAACTTCCAGAACTATGTTGAATAGTAGCAGTGAAAGTGGGCACCCTTGTCTTGTTCCTGACTTTAGGGGAAATGCTTTCAATTTTTCACCATTGAGGATAATGTTTGCTGTGGGTTTGTCATATACAGCTTTTATTATGTTGAGGTATGTTCCTTCTATTCCTGCTTTCTGGAGAGTTTTTATCATAAATGGATGTTGAATTTTGTCAAAGGCCTTCTCTGCATCTATTGAGATAATCATATGGCTTTTATTTTTCAATTTGTTAATGTGGTGAATTACATTGATTGATTTGCGGATATTGAAGAATCTTTGCATCCCTGGGATAAAGCCCTCTTGGTCATGATGTATGATCGTTTTAATGTGTTGTTGGATTCTGATTGCTAGAATTTTGTTAAGGATTTTTGCATCTATGTTTATCAGTGATATTGGCCTGTAGTTTTCTTTTTTTTGTGGCATCTTTGTCAGGTTTTGGTATTAGGGTGATGGTGGCTTCATAGAATGAGTTTGGAAGTTTACCTTCCTCTGCAATTTTCTGGGAAAGTTTGAGTAGGATAGGTGTTCGCTCTTCTCTAAATTTTTGGTAGAATTCAGCTGTGAAGCCGTCTGGACCTGGGCTTTTGTTTGCTGGAAGATTTCTGATTACAGTTTCAATTTCCATGCTTGTGATGGATCTGTTAAGATTTTCTATTTCTTCCTGGTTCAGTTTTGGAAAGTTGTACTTTTCTAAGAATTTGTCCATTTCTTCCACGTTGTCCATTTTATTGGCGTATAATTGCTGGTAGTAGTCTCTTATGATGCTTTGTATTTCTCTGTTGTCTGTTGTGATCTCTCCATTTTCATTTCTAATTTTATTGATTTGATTTTTTTCCCTTTGTTTTTTGATGAGTCTGGCTAATGGTTTGTCAATTTTATTTATCCTTTCAAAGAACCAGCTTTTGGCTTTGTTGATTTTTGCTATGGTCTTTTTTGTGTTTTTTGCATTTATTTCTGCCTTAATTTTTAAGATTTATTTCCTTCTACTAACTCTGGGGTTCTCCATTTTTTCCTTTTCTAATTGCTTTGGTGTAGAGTTAGGTTATTTATTTGACTTTTTTCTTGTTTCTTGAGGTATGCCTGTATTGCTATGAACTTTCCTCATAGCACTGCTTTTATAGTGTCCCACAGGTTTTGGGTTGTTGTGTTTTCATTTTCATTCGTTTCTAGGCATATTTTGATTTCTTTTTTGATTTCTTCTGTGATTTGTTGGTTATTCAGAAGTGTGTTGTTTAGCCTCCATATGTTGGAATTTTTAATAGTTTTTCTCCTGTAATTGAGATCTAATCTTAATGCATTATGGTCAGAAAAGATGCTTGGAATGATTTCAATTTTTTTGGAATTTATCAAGGTTAGATTTATGGCCCAGGATGTGATCTATCCTGGAGAAGGTTCCGTGAGCACTTGAGAAAAAGGTGAAATTCATTGTTTTGGGGTGAAATGTCCTATAGATATCAATTAGATCTAACTGGTCTATTGTATCATTCAAAGTTTGTGTTTCTTTGTTAATTTTCTGTTTGTTGATCTGTCCATAGGTGTGAGTGGGGTATTAAAGTCTCCCACTGTTATTGTGTTATTATTCATTTCCCCTTTCATACTTGTTAGCATTTGTCTTACATATTGCGGTGCTCCTATGTTGGCTACATATATATTTATAATTGTTATATCTTCTTCTTTGATTGATCCTTTGATCATTATGTAGTGGCCTTCTTTGTCTCTTTTCACAGGCTTTGTTTTAAAGTCTATTTTATCGGATATGAGTATTGCCACTCCTGCTTTCTTTTGGTCTCTATTTGCATGGAATATCTTTTTCTAGCCCTTCACTTTGAGTCTGTATGTGTCCCTTGTTTTGAGGTGGGTCTCTTGTAGACAGCATATATAGGGGTCTTGTTTTTGTATCCATTCAGCCAGTCTTTGCCTTTCAGTTGGGGCATTCAACCCATTTATGTTTAAGTTAATTATTGATAAGTATGATCCTGTTGCCATTTACTTTATTGTTTTGGGTTCAGGTTTATACACCCTTTTTGTGTTTCCTGTCTAGAGAATATCCTTTAGCATTTGTTGGAGAGCTGGTTTGGTGGTGCTGAATTCTCTCAGCTTTTGCTTGTCTGTAAAGCTTTGTATTTCTCCTTCATATTTGAATGAGATCCTTGCTGTTTACAGTAATCTGGGCTGTAGGTTATTTTCTTTCATCACTTTAAGTATGTCCTGCCATTCCCTCCTGGCCTGAAGAGTTTCTATTGAAAGATCAGTTGTTATCCTTATGGGAATCCCCTTGTGTGTTATTTGTTGTTTTTCCCTTGCTGCTTTTAATATTTGCTCTTTGTATTTGATCTTTGTTAATTTGATTAATATGTGTCTTGGGGTGTTTTGCCTTGGGTTTATCCTGTTTGGGACTCTCTGGGTTTCTTGGACTTGGGTGACTATTTCCTTCCCCATTTTAGGGAAGTTTTCAACTATTATCTCCTCAAGTATTTTCCCCTGGTCTTTCTTTTTGTCTTCTTCTTCTGGGACTCCTATGATTCGAATGTTGGAGTGTTTCATATTGTCCTGGAGGTCTCTGAGATTGTCTTCATTTCTTTTAATTTGTTTTTCTTTTTTCCTCTCTGATTCATTTATTTCTACCATTCTATCTTCTATTTCACTAATCCTATCTTCTGCCTCCGTTATTCTACTATTTGTTGCCTCCAGAGTGTTTCTGATCTCATTCATTGCATTATTCATTATATATTGACTCTTTTTTATTTCTTCTAGGTCCTTGTTAAACCTTTTTTGCATCTTCTCAATCCTGTCTCCAGGCTATTTATCTGTGATTCCATGATTTTGGATCATTTTCACTATCATTATTCAGGATTCTTTCTCAGGTAGATTCCCTATCTCTTCCTCTTTTCTTTGGTTTGGTGGGCATTTCTCCTGTTCCTTTACCTGCTGGGTATTCCTCTGTCTCTTCATCCTGGTTATATTGCTGCATTTGAGGTGGCCTTTCTGTAATCTGGGAATTTGTGGAGTTCTCTTTATTATGGAATTTCCTCACTGTGGGTGGGGTTGTATCAATGGCTTGTCAAGGAAGCTTGTGTCGGAGTTCAGGTGAGTGGAGCTGGATTTCTTCTCTCTGGAGTGCAATGAAGTGTCCAGTAATGAGTTATGAGATGTCAATGGTTTTGGAGTAACTTTGAGCTGCCTGTATATTGAAGCTCAGGGGTGTGTTCCTGTGTTGCTGGAGAATTTGCGTGGTATGTCTTGCTCTGGAACTTGTTGGCCCTTGGGTGGTGCTTGGTTTCAGTGTAGGTATGGAGGCGTTTGATGAGCTCCTATCGATTAATGTTCCCTGGATTCAGGAGTTCTCTGATGTTCTCAGGATTTGGACTTAAGCCTGGGCTTCCCTGATGGCTCCCATGGTAAAGCGTCTGCCTGCAATGCGGGAGACTCAGGTTCAATTCCTGGGTTGGGAAGGTCCCCTGGAGAAGGAAATGGCAAGCCACTCCAGCACTCTTGCCTGGAAAATCCCATGGATGGAGGAGCCTGACAGGCTACAGTTTGTGGGGTTGCAAAGAGTCGGACACGACTGAGCGACTTCACTTTCACTTTCACTCCTGCTTCTGGTTTACAGTCTTATTTTTACAGTAGTCTCAAGACTTCTCCATCTATACAGCACCATTGATAAAACATCTAGGTTAAAGATGAAACATTTCTCCACAGTGAGGGACACCCAGAGAGGTTCCCTGAGTTCCATGGAGAAGAGAAGAGGGAGGGGATAGTTAGAGGTGACTGGAATGAGATGAGGTGGAATCAAAAGAGGAGAGAGCAAGCTAGCCAGTAATCACTTCCTTATGTGCACTCCACAGTCTGGACTCCTCAGAGATGTTCACAGAGTTATACAGGGAAGAAGAGAGGGAGGAAGGAGACACAGGTGGCCAGGAGGATAAAATGAAAAGGAGAGAGACAGATCCAGCCAGTAACCAGTTCTCTAAGTGTTCTCCACCATCTGGAACATAGAGATTCACAGAATTGGGTAGAGAAGAGAAGGGGGAGGGAGGAGACAGAGGCCACCTGGTAGAGAAAAGGGAGAGTCCAAAGGAGGAGAGAGTGGTCAAGCCAGTAATCTCACTCAGTAAAATTGGGTACTGAAAATTGGGTTTATAAATGTACAAAATTGACAACAAATACCAAAAAGCAAAGATTAAAAATCTAGAGTAGAGTTTGGATTTTCAAAAATACAATATTAAAGAAAAGAAGAAGAAGAGGAAAAAAAAACAAGGTTACAAGAATTGTTAAAAAAACAACAACAACCACAAAAAATATATATACGCATTTGCTTTAAAAATAGGGCTTTTAAAAAAGTAATTGTAGGTTATAAAAATAAAAATTAAAGGTGAAATAGAGGACTTAAAATTTTTAAAAAGTTTTTTAAAAAAGAAGAAAAGTAAAAGAAGAAAAAAACGATCAGACAACAACATCATCAAAACAAAACAACAACAAAAAAGAGAGAATGATTGAAAAAATAGTAAAGATATTTCTGGGACTTTCTCTGGTGTTGTGGGCAGTGTGGGGTCACTTCCCTCTGTTTAGCTTCTTCTGTTTGCTGGTCTTTTCAGTGTCTGATTTCCGCCCTGACACAAGGGGGCCAGTGGTGGACGCTTTTTTTTTTTTTTTTAAGGCTCACTTGTTCAGTCACGCTGTGGGGAGGGAGGGATGCTGCAAACAAACAACACTGGTGTGTGCTCGCAGTGTCTCAGCCACTCTGGGCCTGCCCCTGCTCACAGCGCTCACCGTTCAGGCTCTAGGTTGCTCTGCTGGGAACCGTCTGAGGCCGGCCCTAGGCCGCATGCACCTCCCCAGTCTAAGCTGCTCAGGCTCAGCTCTCAGGTAGCCCTCAGAGGCGTAGATTAGGTTGGGCCTGCGTTTTGTGCCCTTCCCAGGTCCGAATAGCTCAGGTGTTTGGTGAGCGCAGTCGCTGCGACTTATCGCCTTTCCCTGCTGCTTAGTTTTCTGGGTATACTGCTGGCTCCCCTTCTCAGGCGGATGGTGACTGTCCAGAACCCCAAGAAGTCTTAGCAAAGAAGCCTGCTTGCAGTTTGGTAGGTAATGCATCTCCGGGGCTGTGATTGCCCCCTTCCAGCCCTTACGGCTCTGGCTGCCTGTCACCGGAGGGGGATGGTCTGCAGCTATTTCTGTTCTGTCCTTTGTTCTGTGCGCGGTCCTGGCGTTGTCTTATGTTAGAGCTTTTCACGTGGTAGCTATCCCACAGTCTGGTACGCTAGCCCAAGTTAGTTCGCTCTGGTTACACTCAGGGCATTCTGGCCCGATTCTTAAAAAGCACTGCAGTCCGCCTCCCTGCCCAGCCCCCACTTGCTAGTGGCAGATACAGGCGTCTGCGCTGCTTCTCCGCTGGGGGAGTTACCGTTGGGCTCGTAATCTGTTGGTTTTAATTATTTATTTATTTTTCTTCCCTGTTATGTTGCCCTCTGTGCTTCCAAGGCTCGCCACAGACTCTGCAGTGAGAGTGTTTCCTGGTGTTTGGAAACTTCTCTCTTTTTAAAACTCCCTTCCCGGGATGGGACTCCCTTCCCGGGATGGAGCTCCCTCCCTACCTCCTTTGTCTCTTTTTTTGTCTTTTATATTTTTTCCTACCTGTTTTTGAAGACAATGATCTGCTTTTCTGGATGTCTGGTGTCCTCTGCCAGCATTCAGAAGTTGTTCTGTGGAATTTACTCAGCGTTGAAATGTTCTTTTGATGAATTTGTGAGGGAGAAAGTGGTCTCCCCATCCTATTCCTCCGCCATCTTCGGTTTTCTGGCATCATCTTTTAAAAGAATGCTTGTCATTTAGTCTTTTCCCCACTTCATTGAAACCTGATTTCATTGAATTTTTGGAAGGGACACAGTATGAATATGGGTGTCTGTATTAAATCTCATCGCACCTGAATTCACCTCCTGGGCAGTAAGTTGATAGCTTTGGAAACTGTACACTTCTGTCTAAATGGCATGATTTTGATTTCATGGACTGAGCTGTCCTTGTGCCCATCGCCACAGGTGTGTTGCTTGGCTGCCAGTCAGCCCCACAGTGGATGCTCACGGACCCACATACAGGCTCCCAAGTCCGAGGGTGAGTGTGTACAGAGCACTTTAAGGATTTCTGTTGATTACACAATTGGGTTCCTCAGGTTTAAGATTAAGTAGAAGACAGAAGCCAGCCACTGTCTGATGGGCAGAGAGAAATAGAGGGCATTGAAAATAATTGGCAGGAATCTAGCAAAAGTATCCCTTTCACTCAAAGCAAGTTGAATAACTTGGAGGGTGGAGATGTAAATGAGTCCCCCAGTTGTGAGGCATGAGATATGTCCTGATCTCACCTGTCCTTATCCAGACATCACAAAGCTAGGGTTCACATTCAAATTTTTCTATATCCTATGGTGTGATCACTTATCTAGAGTGAGACATCCTGGAATGTGAAGTCAAGTGGGCCTTAGAAAGCATCACTACGAACAAAGCTAGTGGAGGTGATGGAATTCCAGTAGAGCTGTTTCAAATCCTGAAAGATGATACTGTGAAAGTGCTGCCCTCAGTATGCCAGCAAATTTGGAAAACTCAGCAGTGGCCACAGGACTGGAAAAGGTCCGTTTTCATTCCAATCCCAAAGAAAGGCAATGCCAAAGAATGCTCAAACTACCGCACAATTGCACTCATCTCACATGCTAGTAAAGTAATGCTTAAAATTCTCCAAGCCAGGCTTCAGCAATATGTGAACTGTGAACTTCCTGATGTTCAAGCTGGTTTTAGAAAAGGCAGAGGAACCAGAGATCAAATTGCCAACATCCGCTGGATCATGGAAAAAGCAAGAGAGTTCCAGAAAAACATCTATTTCTGCTTTATTGAGTATGCCAAAGCCTTTGACTGTGTGGATCACAATAAACTGTGGAAAATTCTGAAAGAGATGGGAATACCAGAGCACCTGACCTGCCTCTTGAGAAATCTGTATGCAGGTCAGGAAGCAACAGTTAAAACTGGACATGGAACAACAGACTGATTCCAAATAGGAAAAGGAGTATGTCAAGGCTGTATATTGTCCCCCTGCTTATTTAACTTATATGCAGAGTACATCATGAGAAACACTGGACTGGAAGAAACAAGCTAGAATCAAGATTGCTGGGAGAAATATCAATAACCTCAGATATGCAGATGATACCACCCTTATGGCAGAAAGTGAAGAGGAACTAACAAGCCTCTTGATGAAAGTGAAAGAGGAGAGTGAAAAAGTTGGCTTAAAGCTCAACATTCAGAAAACAAAGATCATGGCATCCGGTCCAATCACTTCATGGGAAATAAATGGGGAAACAGTGGAAACAGTGTCAGACTTTATTTTTGGGGGCTCCAAAATCACTGCAGATGGTGACTGCAGCCATGAAATTAAAAGACGCTTACTCCTTGGAAGAAAAGTTATGACCAACCTAGATAGTATATTCAAAGCAGAGACATTACTTTGACGACTAAGGTCCATCTAGTCAAGATTGTGGTTTTTCCAGTAGTCATGTATGGATGTGAGAGTTGGACTGTGAAGAAGGCTGAGCGCTGAAGAATTGATGCATTTGAACTGTGGTTTTGGAGAAGACTCTTGAGAGTCCCTTGGACTGCAAGGAGATCCAACCAGTCCATTCTGAAGGAGATCAGCCCTGGGATTTCTTTGGAAGAAATGATGCTAAAGCTGAAACTCCAGTACTTTGGCCACCTTATGTGAAGAGTTGACTCTTTGGAAAAGACTCTGATGCTGGGAGGGATTGGGGGCAGGAGGAGAAGGGGACGACAGAGGATGAGATGGCTGGATGGCATGACCGACTTGATGGACGCGAGTCTGAGTGAACTCTGGGAGTTGGTGATGGACAGGGAGGCCTGGCGTGCTTCGATTCATGGGGTCGCAGAGAGTCGGACACGACTGAGCTACTGAACTGAACTGAAAGTCATCATCTCTCCATCACATCATCCACCCTATCTCTTAAGGTATCTTTCTCTTCCGTATGCCCTGTTGATCTTAAAGCTATGGAAATTTATCAGTGGTTGTATGACATTCCACCATTTCAAAAGAATTGCCCCAAGCAGCACGTGGACACTGGTGAGTCATCAGTAAGGAACACTGGTTTTGAAACCTAGATACAGTGGGGTTACTGTCCTGTTTCTAAAAGTCCCACCAAAGGTAAATCTTTCCTGATTTGAAGGATGGCTAATCTTAAGCTCTTCAAGGTTTGAGAGAATCAGAGGTCCAGTGAACCCCTTCCTCTAACCTGCAAGCTCTGCCTTTCTTGAGTCCATGTAGTTAAACTTTCTGCTTTGAAATTGAGGGAGGGGACAGACAGTCTCCATATTTTGTAAAGCATTTTTAAAAATTGCTGTTTTAAAGCACACACATCTCCTTAGTATGTTTCAGTCCTTCTGGGGTGGGGCATGGGGACCAGGATCTTCCCACTGTTGGGCTACTGGCCCCGGCATGCGGGGAGAGAGCCCTGGGCTGAGCGTCAGGACTGAGGGCTCGGCCAGCGCCTCTGCAGGTGCTGGGCTGCGTCACCCTTGCCCAGGGCCTCAGCAGCACGCTGAGTCCCATGACAGTTGCACTGCGGAGCCTTAGATAAGCTCTGAGCTCAGTAATCTGTGATTCATTCTCATTCTTTGTGCACAGCACACACACAATTTCAACTTCATCCCCTGGAGTCCACGAGTTACCAAGTTGGCAACTGGTTCAAAGAACATCCTTCAACAATGTAAAGTTTTTGTTTTTGTTTTTGTTTTTAAAAAAACAAAAACCATGCCCTTTTATATGTCTCTTAGTCACCATTTTAGTTTATAATCTCTGAGGCTAGAATATTGAATTTCCCTTTTCATCCTCATACCACTGACTCTTGGTATTTTTTGATGGTTGGAGAAAAAGTAGGAGAAAGAAGTCATCTTTCAAAATATCACTTTGACTTGTCAGTATGAAGAGACTCTCTTTTTGACTGTTTTTAACTTTTTTTGTGTGTGTGTGTGCTGCCGTGGAGTTTAAAACACCACAACAATTTGACCATCTTTTAAATGAGCTACTCATGCTTTTAAACTTCAAATTTCCACCTCTGCACAGGGCTTTTTGGCTAGATGTTTTTCAAGTCTAACTTCTCTTGATGTGAACATTTTCAAGCTGAAACAATAAAGTATGTTTTTATCTAGACACTGGAAGTAATTATCAGGGAGAAAATTGTGGCTCAGATTCTGCTCTTTATTAGGCTGGCAGGACTTTTTTCCACGTCTGTTTTCCTTGGAAACATGTATTTGATTCCCTGTGTGTGTGCACTAAATCACTTCAGTTGTGTCCGACTCTAAGTAATCCTGTGGACTGTAGCCCATTGGGCTCCTCTGTCCATGGAATTCTCCAGGCAAGAATACTGAAGTAGGTTGCCATTTCCTACTCCACGGGATCTTCCCAACCCAGGGATCAAACCCGTGTCTCTTAAAAATCCTGCATTCGCAGGAGGGTTCTCTACCAGTTCCCTAGTCCTTCCTTAAATTGTAGGTATGGGTGTGAAAGTGTTAGTCACTCAGTCGTGTCTGACTTTTTGTGACCGCATGGACTGGGGACTATAGCCTACCAGGCTCCTCTGTCCGTGGAATTCTCCAGAGAAGAATACTGGAGTGTGTAGCCATGCCCTTCTCCAGGGGATCTTCCTAACACAGGAATCGAATGCGGGTCTTCTGCATTGCAGGCAGATTCTTTAGGGTCTGAGCCATGGGGAAACCCCAGAAATGGGTATAGTTGTACTAATCTCAACTTTTGTATGAAATGTTCCAGCTTTGTACAGTGGAGAAAATTTTAAGACTTGTTAACTGAGATGTTATTTTTTTGAAGTGGTAGATTTTTAGGATGTTAAGTACTTTGTTGTTTGGAAACTTTATTGAGGGTATTAGTACAATGAAATAACTTTTTTTTCCAAGTTAAATGAAGATAAAGACAGTATAGACAAGGGATCATCACTAATAATAGGTGTTATAACAATAAGAAAAAAAATTAAGTCGTAATTTTAGGTATCTCCTTATTTGAAACATAAAGACAAGTTATTTTCTATAACATGTTTTTGTTTATACCTGGAAAGATGGACATTTTGTCGGTAACCCAGTCAGTCTAGGCGTAACTTAGACTTCTAGATTTACCATCTGTAGATTGCCTCCGGCAAAGCAAGCATTACATTTTCAGCCCTTTCTTTCCCTTTCTGCTCACTCTGCAACAAGCAAATTGACAACTTGGTAAAGAACCCAAATAACATATCTTTCTATCTTTTCAAATAATTATATGTGGTCAGACTAATTTTTAATCTTGTTTTGGCCAAAGAACTCTGTGGGTATTTTGCATACGTATTTTGACCTGTCATTTAGCCACCATGCACCTGCGTCCATACCTGTACAATGAGAACTTAAGTGTTCTTCACAAATTACTGCTGAGAACAAATGAGAAAAGGATTGTGACCATTCTCTAGGAACTGCAAAGCACTGTAAATGTAAGACAGCATTTATTTGGATTAGGCTCAGAATCCAAATTTGGATTAGGTAAAGAATCATTGCCTGCCAATGCAGGAGACACAGGTTTGATCCCTGGGTCTTGAAGATTTCTTGGAGAAGGCAATGGCAGTCAGTCTGGTATTCTTGCCTGGAAAATCCCATGAACAGAGGAGGCTACAGTCCATGGGGTCGCAAAGAGTCAGACGTGACAGAGCGACTGAGCACATGAATGGACTGAAGGCAGGTTTAGAAAAATCAGTTTCATACTGGGCTCCTGAAATTTTTGAGTGTGTTTGTTTGCTTGTAGTCAGAATGAAACAGTTTTACATGAAGAGCAGTGCCTTAAACTTCATAATGTCAAAAATTTCCCTCTGCCTTCTGTCTCCCTTATTCCTAGCCCCTAAAGCTTTATACATAGTTTATTTATTTATTTATTTCATCCCAGCTGCAACCAGTGAGAGATGAAACTGTACTTTGCAACAAGGTCTGCAGGGTACTCTTAAGAATCAGTTGACAGCCATATTGCCTGCCCAGACAAAGCATCTTTCAGTCTGGACTCCTCCTAGGTGGAGACTGTTAGCTCCTGAATAACCACATTTCCTTTGGGAGGCCGAAAGACAGAAGTTTTGAGTGGCTGAGGGCAAATAGGTCTCAGGGTGGTGCATTATTATACTCTTTTCAAGTCTTGTTGTTGTTTAGTCACTAAGCCGTGTCCAACTCTGTGACCCCATGGAATGCGGCCTGCCAAACTCCTTCTCTGTCCATGCTGTTTCCTTCTTCAGGGGATCTTCCTGACTCAGGGATCGAATCCGAGTCTCCAGCGTTGGCAGACAGCTTCTTTATCACTGAGCCACCAGGGAAACTCTCATATCAAGCCTTAGTCCCCTGTCTCCCCAGAGCTTTCACTGAGGAGTTTATGACTCTCTCTCTCTCTCTCTCTGTGTGTGTGCGCGCGTGTGTGTGCGTGCGTGCGTGTGTGCGTGCGTGTGCGCGCGTGTGTGTGTGTGTTAGTGGCTCAGCTGTGTCTGACTCTTTGCAACCCCATGGACTGTAGCCCGCCAGGCTCCTCTGTCCATGGGATTCTCCAGGCAAGAATACTATCTGGGACACCAGGAACTTTGGTTCCAGAAACTCTTAGCAAATGAACAGAGTGTTGGTGCCATCTCCTGGCAGCTGTTGGAAATTGCTTTGTAAGAGACTCCATTTATTTACCTGGTCTGTTCTTGGACATCAAAGGAAAGATGCACTGTTATAATCTTTCTTAAAAAAATCAGGTGTTAAATTATGGTCTTAGGTCACCCTTTTTTTCTTTTAGCTTTTCTTTTAGTCTTCGACTAAGATCATTGGCTGAAAATTGGTGCTTTGGAGAGTGTCCTAGAGTTACATTATTCTCAGAGAACAAGAGGAGATGCCTTTAGGTTGCCACGTAGCTTATGGTCCGCTTATTCACAGGCACCTAGTTCCTCACTTTCTTCTCTTTAGAGTATGCAATAGGAGTCCCTTGGTTGCAGATATAGTAGCTCTGGAGTCTCTTTTCATGTCAGGAAAAGTGTCAGATTGACATCTCTATCCGAGTATATGTGCTAAATTGCTTCAGTCATGTCCAGCTCTTTGCAACTCTATGTACTGTAGCCCACCAGGCTTCTCTGTCCATGGATTTCCCAGGCAAGAATACTGGAGTGGGTTGCCATCTCCTCCAGGGCATCTTCCCAACCCAGGGATCAAACCCACGTCTCTTATGTCTCCTGGATTATCAGGCGGGTTCTCCTTCACAACTGCCGCCACCTGGTAAGCCCCTCCAAGCCCCTCCAAGTATATCAGTCTGAAAATTTTCACCCCAAAGGATTCCAGTAAACTCGCAATGTAGTGGCTTGCTTGCGAGATGATAGTAAGAAGCATGAGGGAGCAAGGAGAGCAGTTGAGACAAAGGGAGAAAAGCCAGTTAAGGGGCTGTTGGTGAGCAGATTCATCTCATGGGACCCTCTGGGAAGCTGTGTCGCACTCATCTTAGAACTGTCCCACCACAGTCTGGGGAAGTTGGGGCATTTGTCTGCTGATTCCTCTGCCCGCCACTGGTGTCTGTGTGAACTCCCTTGTGCCTCCCGGCGGTGCCGAGCAGAGATGACCCTCTGGCTGAGGAGCAGAATCACTGACCTTGAGGAGGGCAGCTGCCATCTTGTAGGAAATCGCCTACCATGGCTGCAGGGCCAATAATAATAACAATAAGTAGTTATTTTAAATGTTTTTTAGATGTGAAAATGGTTACAGTTCTAAGATTTTGTCAGACAAATATCTTGAGGTGTTTATGAATGAAATGAATATATCTCAGCTTTACTTTAAAGAATTACAGCCCAAAAATGTAGGGATAAATGAAACAAAGAATGGCAAAAGTAATTGTTGAAACTGAGTAGTGGGTCCATGGCGATTCATTATACTATTATCTCTACAATTTGGTATGTTTGAAAATTTCCAAAGTAAATAAAATTTGAGACAGGAGTTATGCTAGCCAATGACAGATTTTAAATCCTTTGCTGGATCTTGTTTATATAAATTGCAGTCATTTTTGAGCTAATGTAACAATTCTAAGTGTGTTGTGTAGACCATAGCTAGAAGGTGAAGGTGTTAGTCGCTTAGTCGTTTCCAACTCTTTGTGACCCCATGGATTGTGGCCCACTAGGCTCCTCCATGGGATTTCCCGAGCAAGAATACCAGAGTGGGTTGCCATTCCCTTTTCTAGGGGATCTTCCCAACCCAAGGATTGAACCTGGGTCTTCTGCCTTGCAGGCAGATTCTTTACTCTCTAAGCCACTAGTAAAGCCTCTTTTTAATCAACAGTGATGTGTTTCCTCAGGCTGCTGGGTCACAAGGGGAATATCTCTTGCCGCAGACTCAAGGATAACACTTGTGTTGTTTTGGTTTGATTTCTTTTTTTTCCAGTGAAAAGACACAGAATTCTTTATGCTTATTTCCCCATGGTTCAGCATATCTGAGCTGAATATTGCACGGAGGAAGAAGGTAATGGTGGTAGATACTGTAATGTCCACAAAGGAGGAAAAAAAAAAAAACTATCTTGCTTCAGAACTCAGTAAGAACTTCTGGCTTTGCGGTTAGTATGTCCTTTGGTAATAATGCTCTTGACCACTCTCTGTCTCTTTAATCTGGTAGTAAAAACTTGGGGGATATGACTTTAAAATTTAAGCTTCGCTATTGGATTAAAGTAAGCAAATTAAGCTATGCACTTGAATATATAGGAACATTTTCAGAGATTGTCTTGAGGGGCTGAAAGAATCCCAAGGATGCCTTTGGAATTAAAACACTTGTGGCATGCTCGTTTAGAACTGTCAAAGAGTTAGCTCTGCAGCACACATGTGCACACTCACGTTGCTGTGTGTCACAGCACGAGATGTTCACTTAAAAAAGTCATTTGTAATCATGTCTTTCCTATAATCCTTGACCCATTTTGCTCATAATACTTCATTCCCCAGGGGTGGCTAAAATAAGCTTTTAATCTGCTTTAAAAATCATTTTCTCAAAAATAGAATTTATTTTTGGAGAGAGAAAGAAGCTTCCACTAACTGTTTCTTGAAATGTTTTAAAGGTCCATAGACATTAAATATTTACTCTCTCAAGAGAGCCCATTTAAGACTGGAAAGCATCATGGGATAGTGAAAAGAGTATGATAACCTGAATTTTCATCCCAGCTCAGTTTTTATGGCAATGGACAGTTCATTCAACTGTTAGTTATCTTGATTTCCTCATCTGTAAAATGGGGACAAGATGATCTACTTGAAAGTGCCAAGAGGACAGAAGAAAATGACACAGGTGAGATGTTCAGTCTGTGCCTTAATGCATAGCAGAGCCAATCAGTGTTTGTGCCCTTCTCAGAGAGCCCTCTACATGAGATGAACATACTTTGAGAATATGCTTTGTAAAGTCAGTCCTTCTTTTGCTGTGATGTGTTATTGCTAGTATGGAGATTTCTTATTAAAACTGGCAAGTTGGTTGGAGGGTGGGACAGCAGCTGGGCTGCAGATTAGAAATGACATAGTAACACAGATGAGAGAGAAGAGCCTCCAGTGTTAGAACACAGGATTTGCCTGGATTTCTTCTTGTGCCTATTATGGAGCCCACATTGGATGGTCATATGTGGCTACACAAGTCTGTGTTACAGTTGTCTGCCTTCAGCAGTAGACTTCGGTGATGGACAGCCACCTTGGCAGACATCTGTACTCAGGCTCTATCACATGTTAGTATTTTTAGTCTTCACCCCTGCTGAAGATGCTGATTGGTTATTTCTTGGAACAGGAAGTCCACTCTCGTTGTAGGCAGCCTTGTTAGAAAATTCTAGCAGATAGATGAGTTTTCCATTTATAGATTAGACTGCTTAGTGGAACTATAAAGTTCATTTCTTCTTTACCAGGACAACTCATCACATATTTAAAGGTATATCTCATGGTCTTCTTGAATTTTCCATTCTCCAGGATAAGCAGTTTGCCCTTCTCCTCCACTGTGTATTGGCTAGGACCTTTATTCACTTCTTTCAAAGTTATTATCTCAGCTTGTAATTATATGTTCATTAGAGTGTGTGATTATTTGATTAGTGTGGGAGTTGTTTGTGCTGCTTATCAGATATTTCTGTCTCTCTGCTTGCCTTGAATGAGGTAGAACAGCAGTTTCTTCCCCTGGGGTTGGGTGGGACTAGTTTTGGCCATCGATGTGTGAATGAAAGCGATAGATGTCGTTCCCAGGCCAAAGCATATAGCTGCCGGAAAGAGATCTTCCAGGGCTTCCTTTTCCTTCAGTAAAGAGTCTGTGAGGTTCTAGATGAGGGTTAGTCTATCCTTCTGGATCCTGGATGAAGGAAAGAAGAGCCCCAGCCAGCAACCCCTGCTGGTCACGTGGCGTGAATGAAAAATAAGACTTTGCAGTTTGACATCTGAGTTTCAGGTTCATCGTAATCTCGTCTCTCCTGATCGAAGCAATTGTATCTGGCTTTCTTACTCCATGATAAGGATCATGCAGTAGGGGCTGTGGGTTTCTCTTGAGTTTTCAGTATCTGACAGAGTACTAGCCCAGAGGAGGCACCAATACCTATGGGTCACATGCGTGAATAAATCAAATCTGAGTTTTGAATCCTACTTCCGTCCTTGCAATTTACCGGACTTGGCTTCCTTCATTATTCCTCCTCTAAAATAAGAGACTCTACCCCTGCCGATCAAACCCAGCTTTCCAGTTTCAGAGTCATAAAGCAGTTTGCATATACACCCCCAAATGAGGAAGGAATACAGGCCAGACTCAGCTGTCACAGGCAGAGACAAAAGAGGATTTGTTCTTGTCGTTGCTCAGTCGCTGAATTGTGGCTGACCCTTTGTGACCCCATGGACTGCAGCACGCCAGGCTTCCCTGTCTTTCACCATCTCCCGGAGCTTGCTGAAACTCATGTCCATTGAAACTC
Source organism: Oryx dammah (assembly GCF_014754425.2). Taxonomy (NCBI): domain Eukaryota; kingdom Metazoa; phylum Chordata; class Mammalia; order Artiodactyla; family Bovidae; genus Oryx; species Oryx dammah. The sequence continues at coordinate 82,075,536 of NW_024070186.1, read as the reverse complement.
ATGTGCCATACAACCATCTCTGTCGTCCCCTTCTCCTCCTGCCTTCAGTCTACGAGGGAGGATACGTTTAACTTAATCCTGAACATCTCCATTAGAAGGTTCTTGCTTCTTCTGAAGATCAGGAGAGAGGCAGTCTGGTCATTGCTGATATATTTCTGTGTCCTTGTTTAGCTTTATGATACCATATTGGCATCACTCTTGCTTTTCACTTGCTACTGTTTTTACCTTTCAAGAATGAGCCTCCTTAAATGATCACTCCTTTTGTAAATTAAAACCTAGCTTTCCTGCCCTGTTGTAGCTGTGGGAGGCTACTAGGTGGCGCCAATGAGACGCTGTCCTTTGAGTCTTGTCAGTATAAGTCTTGCTTGGTAGAAACTATGAGGTTTTTTAACTATCCCAAGAAGTTAAAAGGAGGAAAAGGGCAAGACTTATTAGATGGGAAAAATATATTGATAATGTGGGAGCATCTCCAGAAGCCTCTGTTTATTGATTGCCACGTAAGAACCAGACCACACACTAAGTAATTTGGTGTGTATTTTCTTGTTTTATCCTCCTAGCCACCAAATAAGCTTTTAGTTGCTATTCTCCCATTTCACAGAAGGGAACTGAGGCCCAGAGTGTTTGATTAGGTTGGTCTTCGATGACTAGTACTTGAACCAGGTCTAACCCATGTTCATTCTATCAGAATACCTTAGTAAGCTTTAGAACTTGAATTTTACTTTTTAAGAAAGATGAGAGAGGCTTTTACTTTTTTCCCCAACCTAATCTTTGATTTTATAGAGATGTGCTGATAATATTTCCTAGTACATTATATGGCAAATACCATGATTCTCAAGTTGTGGTTGATGCAATAGTCAAGTTGACTGAACCAAAGAGTACACCCAATACGGCGTTGCCCACCCATCCCAAAGTCTGTATTAGCCCCTGCAGCAATAAAACCTTGACAGCGGGAGCTCATAGACGAGGGGGTGTGACAGCATCTTTTCATTTACTGACCCTCTCTGCCAATTACTGTGCCAAATGCATTATGCTGTTGTCTTGTTAAGGAGGGACAGTAAGTTGTGAATACAGCCACTATGATTATAAGTACAGAAAGTGCTAAGGTAAGAATTCAAATCAAGGTCCTATAGGGGTGTGTAGATTGTTCATTTTACAGGATGTTTGTTCTGACGAAACAAGAAAGGGCTGGAATCCCGCTCACCCTCACATGCCAGTCTGTGCACCATGCTGCCCCATGGCAGCCACCAGAGGAGGCATCCCTGGACCAGCTTCAGTCCAGGCGCAGGGAGGAAAGGATGCTGGAGGAAAGGCTGCTCCACTCACGTCCTTTCATCTAATGTGCTTTGCAGGCCTTCACGTGCTCAGAGCCTTGAGATAGATTACCAGCTCTGTGGGACAGGAATTGCTTGGCTAATCCAGTTTTATAGGCAGTGGAGAAAGGGAAGAATTTATGGGGAGAATGAACTAAATATTGTGTGCTTGCATGTGTGCTAAGCTGCTTTGGTCATGTCTGACTCTTTACGACCCTAGGGGCTGTAGGCTCCTCTGTCCATGGGACTCTCCAGGCAGGAATGATGGAACAGGTTGCCATGACCTCCTCCAGGGGATCTTCCGGATCCAGGGATCGAACCTATGTCTCTTATGTCTCCCACGTTGACAGGTGGCTCTTTACCACTAGTGCCACCTGGGAAGCCCGCTATGTGCTTAGATATTTCATATCAACCCTAGAAGTGCAGTTTTCTTTGTTCATTTTGAATACATGAGGAATTGGAAAGTCAGAGAATTTAAATAATTTGTCAGCCTTACTTAAGTAGTAAATGACAAACCCAGGATTCAGACTCAAGCCTGTCTTGCTCTAATTCCAATGTTTTTGCAGACATTATTAGTCTTAAGATGGGAAAAGATGAAGGAAGACTTCTTTGAGGAGACATCTTTCAAATCAGCCCTATTACTATATATATTTAGTCAGTAGGTTATTACCATCCATGATTTAGGATGGTTTAAATAAAATCACATGCAGTTGGGGACTTTGCTGGCAGTCAGTGGTTAAGACTCTGCACTTCCAATATAGGGTGCAAGTTCAATTCCTGGTCAGGGAACCAAGATCCCACATTTTTACCGACATGGCATGGCTAGAAACAAAAAATAAAAATTGTATGCAGTCGTCTCAGAGTTATGCCAAATAAAACAGACTGTCTGACATATTAATAAAACATATAGTTGTTACTATTAGTGATCACTCAGCAGATTATTGACAACTGGGATGCCTCATTGGTGTCTCACTTCTATATTTCCTGTGTTTCATAGTGTATTTATTTGGGAAAAATGAGTAGCTTCTTGTAAGACAAATCAGGTGCATTCTTCCTTCTGATAAATGCGGATCATCAGTCATGATCTGCTGCCTGTCAAGGTCACACTAAAGCTTTGAGCAACAGAAGTGCAAAGCTGGCATTTTGCCTTGAGACCTCTGCTGCTTCCCTTCCCAGCCAGTTTGCATTCATGTCAAGTCAGGTATTGTCATAGGGAGAATGGTGTGCGCGTGCCACTCTGACCTTCACAGCTGCTGTGGGAATAAGATAGTCCTGTTATCCTGTCCCTCGGGCTCTGTGACCTTGAATGAATTATTTCTCTTCTCTGAACTTAAGTGTTTCACATATAAAGTGAGGGACACCATATAGATCATTTCTATCGGTGACTAAAGAAAATGCAAAAACTTTCCTCAAATTGAAGTCATTAAAAATCCCAAAGATTGGTGACTTTTTAAGAGCACGGCTGTGCCCACTTCTCAGAATGCAGCTCAGACAATCAAGCTTGACAAAAATATTTCAAGCGTAAATTATGATGTTCTTACAGGAAGATTTTATATTGTTTATTAACAGCTAAGGAGACTGCTCCTCTAGAGAATGTATCAGAGTCATAAAAGGACTCTGTCAAATTTATCCCATTCTGTACCCTTCCTACTATTAAGAATCAGTGCCGTAAAGGCACTGTTATTGATATTTCATATAAGTTGAGGTGAAAAGGTAATAAACAGTATTTTTATGAAACAATGAATACTATTGAGATATTCAGGTCTTTTTTATCTACATAGAAATCTTTTTTTATATACATAGTCAAAGATATAGAGAGAGTTAAAAGGTATTCTGTAGCTTTAATTGCAAGACATAAAAGTTTTACCTCTTTGATAGATCTTTATCTCCTCACCATTGTTAGGAATTCTTTTTTTTAAAGGAATCTATACAAGTACTGGGCTTCCCTGGTGGCTCAGACGGTAAAGCATCTGTCTGCAATGCAGGAGACCCAGGTTTGATCCCTGGGTCAGGAAGATCCCCTGGGGAAGGAAATGGCAGCCCACTCCAGTACTCTTGCCTGGAAAATCTCATGGACGGAGGAGCCTGATAGGCTACAGTCCATGGGGTTGCAAAGAGTGGGACACGACTGAGTGATGTCACTTTCACTTTCTCATACAAGTACGAATTTCACTCATCTGCGTACTAGTTGGGTTCTCATATATGCACGCCAGTGAAGCTATGGAGATGGAAGAAGACAAATGACACTTAGTTCTTGTGTCAACCATCCGGTATTATATGTTTGTGATAGAAGTTAATTTGAATTCAACAGAATGTGGAAAAGTTTTATTCACTGGAATATAAGGGAGTCTGAGGCAGAGTTCCATTTTTCACTTGATGTTGTAAAGCAAAGAACTTAAGAGGATGACAGGAACTGAACTCAGTCCTTAAACTTTGGGACCCAGTAACTAAAACGGTAATATTAAGGTCCTCTTAGTAGAAACTACGAAATAAGTTGAAATCAATTACGGAAAGGGAGGCTGGGAGGCAGTTTTACTTTGCTTTTAAGAGCAAACATATGCCAATGCTTCCCTGTAAAGAAAAGACCAACCCAGGGGAATAAACTCTCTCTCCATCCCTCTTTTTCTCTGCTGCTAACAAGCCCAGTGGTATCTGTTCAATCTCTCTTTTGTTCTCACTCACGGTTTTGGATAATTTACTAATAGCTACACAGTCAGACACACTTGATATCACAAAAATATCCTGCAATTATACAAAAATCCTTGGATCAGTTCAGAGATGGCATTTGTTGAAACTAATGCCTATAGCCAAAGTGTACAGTAGAATTTTTTTTTCCCTCTCAGCCCCTGGCTGTGTTTTCGTTGCCTGGCAACCCATCTGGGATGATAGCTGATGTCAGCTGATTTTCACTTATACTTAGCCCAGGAAAGTTTTCAAGGAGGGCATTTGAGTTTGTATAGTGCTGGGGAAGGCTCCAATTTGTGCTACCAAATAATTTGTACAACTGCAGACTAATGGGCTCAGGCAGGCTAAATGTAAATGTGGAGTTCTCGGGGGATCAGCTTCTGGAACAGTGTGGCCTTTGGGACTTTGTTTCTAACTCCTAAGAGCTTAGCAAATGAGCTTCAGCTATATTCTCGCTACTGCTCAAGTTCTCACTTCCCTTTTTAAAGAAATAAGAAATGTTCAACATTATTCTAATTCCTGAATATCCAAATTTAGGCAAATACATTATATGGCTATTCTGAAAGAAGGGTCAACATTTTAGGTACATAAGCAACAATTGGGAGGAAAAAGGAATATTCTAGTGTACTCACTAACAAGCTGGCTTAAAACTCAACATTCAAAAAACGAAGATTATGGCATCTGGTCCCATCGCTTCATGGCAAATAGATGGGGAAACAATGGAAACAGGGACAGACTTTATTGTCTTGGGTCCAGAATCACCGGTGACTAGGTGGACGGTGACTGTAGCCATGAAATTAAAAGATGCTTGCTCCTTGGAAGAACAGAAACGACAAACCTAGACCCAGCGTATTAAAAAGCAGAGACATTACTTTGCCTACAAAGGTCTGTATTGTCAAAGTTATGGTTTCTCCAGTAGTCATATATGGGTGTAAGGGCTGAACAGTAAAAAAGGCTGAGCACCAAAAAACTGATGCTTTTGAACTGTGGTGCTGGAGAAGACTCTTGAAAGTACCTTGGACAGCAAGGAGATCAAACGAGTCAATCCTAAAGGAAATCAACCCTGAATATTCATTGGAAGGACTGGTGCTGAAGCTGAAGCTCCAATACTTTGGCCACCTGATGTGAAGAGCCAACTCATTGGAAAAGCCCCTGATGCTTGGAAAGATTGAAGGCAGATAGATGATAGTGGATGAGAGGATTGGATGGGATCATAAACTCGATAGACATGAGTTTGAGCAAACTCTAGGAGATAGTGAAGGGCAGGGAAGCCTGGCCTGCTGCAGTCCATGGGGTCGCCACGAGTTGGAGACAATCGAGTGAATACCACCACCACTAATAAGTGAAAATGTGTTAAAACTTCTTTAATCCAGCAGAGGGCAGAAGGGAATTTTAGCTTGTTTTTCTCACCTGTAACTATTGGAACAAAATTGTGGCAGTCCAAGTAAAGTTCAGTGACGGGTTTGTAAACAAATTATCCCCAGCCCATTACTGCACATGTTATTCTGGTTGTGTAGACAGATCCTGGCCAGTGTGCTCAGAGCCAGCTGGATACTGCCTAGGACCAAAGGATGTATAGAATTTTGTGCAGTGTCCCTATAACAGTGCTACTAATCAATTCAGATCTTCTTACTAATTGCTGTAACCAAGCAGGACCCCATGGGGCCTTCCCCCATATCCTCACCTTTATCTCCTTTCTCAAGTACCTAGATCGGAGAAGGCAATGGCACCCCACTCCAGTACTCTTGCCTGGAGAATCCCATGGACAGAGGAGCCTGGTAGGCTGCAGTCCATGGGGTTGCTAGAGTCGGACACGACTGAGCGACTTCACTTTCACTTTTCACTTTCATGCATTGGAGAAGGAAATGGCAACCCACTCCAGTGTTCTTGCCTGGAAAATCCCAGGGACGGTGGAGCCTGGTGGGTTGCCGTCTATGGGGTCACACAGAGTGGGACACAACTGAAGTGACTTAGCAGCAGCAGCAAAGTACCTAGATAATAGTACTTGATATACATTTGCAAGTGTATAAAACCTCTCCCCCTCCAACAAATGGAAAATGTTAACCACTTAATCACCAAGAACACACAAGCCCCAAGGCCTTTTGGAGCCGAAGGACTGATAAAGTCAACCCCTGTAACACCACCTTGTTCCCTTAGCATCATCCAGTCAGAGAATTGTGCACAAGCTGACCACATATTCTGTGACAGCCCCCTCCAACCCCCAAAGCCCTGTCCTTCACTTGGCTTATAAACATGCTTTGCTGAAAACTTTCAGGGAACTTCTGGCTTCTTATGGCATAAGCCATCTTGTCTCTTTGCAGGGCCCTGAAGTAAACCTTTCTCTCTTCCAGACTCCAACATTTCAGTGTCTTTGGCTTCATTGTGCTTCAGGCACATGAGCTTGCATTAACATTACAACCCAGAATGTCAAGGTTTTCCCCATGTATATTTGTGGTACTCCAAATGCTAGAGTGAAACAATACATGAAATAATGAGTAAATTATTTCAGTATCAAATGTTTCTTTTTTTTTAATTGGAGGATAATTGCTTTACAGTGTTGAAATGTTTCTTTTTGACAGTATCTGTACCTCCATGTGAGTCTGTAAAATAGTAAAAATGATTTTCAGCACCTACCTGGAATTCTGAAAGTTCAATCCTATCTTTTTAGAACTACTGCTAAAACTTGGGGTGGTAGTAGTTATTACTTTGTCAAGGTGAGATTAATACTGAAATATGATAAGTGAGATAAACATCTTTGTCTTGGTGTTTATGATAACTTTCAACTGTGGTGGCTGTCTGACTTTTAAAAACCACTTTTAGAAGGAAAATAAATTGTTCAGTGCTGATTTGTAGTGAAGGCTGCTTGGGTTAGTATGTAGCATTTTAGATTGGGTTCCTCATGACGTAGCCCCTGAGATGGAGTTAGAATATTTATAAAGAAGCACCCTGGGGACCTGCACCAGTGGAAGGGAGGGAAAAGAAGGAGGATCAGGTGGAGGGTGAAGTCAGGTGTCCTTGCAGGTACAGTGACAGCCTCAGTTGATCCCACTGGGAACTCTGGATTCCAGTAACTTGTCAGAGTATCCTGAACTGGGGCACTTCCATACTGATTGCTTACAGTATGTGTACCGGTCACCCTAACCCCAACCACAGGATGTGATCTTGGTTGAGGTGGCTCTTTGCAGTAAGACTGCACTGACTTAAGGGATTGCACTGACAGCCCCAGTACCTGAGACAAGAAATCCTTTATTGAAGAGGGATCCTGTTGCCATATCACAGCACAGAGAGTGTGCACAGTCTAAAAAAGTCAGGTACACTGAAGTCTCTCTGCTGAATTGTTGCCTCTTTAATGTTGGATAATTTATTGACTGTTTTGAAAAGAAAGTGATCCTTTACTATTTGTTGTTTGGAAAATAGGATTTTAAAGATGAAAAGAGCACATTTTTATAAATGAATGCCAAATTCTGAAATACAGTGATAACAGACACATATACATAGTTTATCTGCATTGGGATTGCCTTATGAATAAAAAAACTGCCAATTAAAAGTAACTGCAATGACTAATGGAATGATAGTGGGAAGTCATTCTTTTTGATCTTTCAGGAAAAGATTTAAAATAAGTCATGGAGTGATGCTGATGGTTTGTCAGATAATGAAGCACAGGTAAATACATAATAAAAAGACAGGAGTCAGGGAAAGTGAATTTCTATTACAATGTTATTCGTGGAACAATTGTTTCTGTCTTGCATTTGGATAAGTACTTCATATCTAAGCCTACTGATTTCTTCAACTTTCTCCTTTGTCATTTAGTCACAGCTTCAGTTGTGTGCCCACTGAGTGCAGACCTCTATTCCTGCTTAATACATATTTGAGACATGGTTCTTACTCTCAAAGAACTCGTAGTATCATCCCCTAAAAGCACATTTGTTGTTTCACTACCAATGTCATTAGAAGAATATACAATTTGGGAAGATATTAAGTTCATGGTGCAGGAGATAAGTTTTTAAATTAATTTTTTTCTTAAAATTCCCAGTGTTTTCATTGGCAATAAGTATTTCAGTTGTTTTTGTGAAGACAGCCTCAATTTGTTCAGTTTTTGAAGAAATGTCTATCATATACTAAAGTCTAAATACCCATAGTTTATCTGTAGTTCTTTAAATTAAAAGTGATGTTCCATGAGTAAAGCAGCTAATTTATCCTCCAACTCAAACATGAGGGCTTTTCTTGAAGCACTTTTGTATTGATATTTAGTATGAGACAGAAGTGTTTGCAATTTTGTCACACAGAAAGGTGGTTTGAAATTTGAGACTGAAGAAAATGGATCCAGTTTCCTTTTCTATTAAGGATTTTAAGTGAAACTGGATTATTAATTTTTTAATGCTAGTGCATGCCAACAATAAAGAGTCCAGTGACTGTTGATACAGTTGGTGCCACTGTCTCGACTAATGCTAAGGCACCAGCAGCTTTGCCCTCCTTTTCTTTTGTACCATCAAGTGTCAGCTCAAGTGTCAACGCATTGAAAAAGGTCAGTAACTTACTAGGATTATTTTGAAGAGTCATGACCTCACTGCCCCCTGGAAGTATCCCACTTTCAGTGTCCGCAGCTCCTCTTGTTTAGAGGAATGTTTCAGCAGGAAGGCCTGGGCAAGGGTGACTGCTTTGGCAAGAAATGAAGGACCCAGGCTTTATGTGATGACAGCAAAGATAGAGAACGGGGAGGGAATGAGAAATACCGCAGAGTTTATACAGATAAGATTTGGCAGTAGAAAGGCAAGTAAGAGTTGAAATTTACTGAGGTTTTCAGACTGAATGGGATGGCACTGCCAGTAACCAAGGTGATGACTAGGGAAGAGGAGCCCTGGTTTATGATGGGAAATGATATTGCTTTCACTATGAGAGAAGAATCTGCATAATTCTCCCATCTTTTGGAAAAGGATGGGTTCTAGCATCAATAAAAATGAACAGAATACTCTTGGCTGGGCCTGTGCAGCAGCCTAAGATGTGGTTTTGTATTGATAACAAATAATGGCTCTTGGAAGCCCAGCATATTCTGTGTTGATGTATAAGGCTCTTGTGTCTGTGCTCCCTGTAAGCGTGTTTTCTCTTTGTTTCTAGGAATGGTGCAAAAGCTGGACCAAAAACTGCCAGTGGCAAACGAGTACCTGCTGCTTTCTGGAGGAGTCCGAGAAGGCGTGGTAGACCTGGACTTGGATGAGCTTAATGTCTATGCCCGGGGAACCGACTATGATATGGACTTCACTCTCCTGGTGCCAGCCCTTAAGCTGCATGACCGTAATCAGCCTGTGACACTGGATATGCGCCACTCAGCCTTATGTCACTCTTGGCTGAGCCTTCGGCTCTTCGACGAGGGGACGATCAGTAAATGGAAAGACTGCTGCACCATCGTAGATCACATCAACGGTGCCACCAACTACTTTTTCTCTCCAACCAAAGTGGCCGACTGGTTCTATGACTCCATCAGCATTGTCCTCTCAGAGATACAGAAGAAACCCCAGAGAGGGATGCCAAAGGTAGAAAAAGTGGAAAAGAATGGGACCATCATCTCCATCATTCTGGGTGTGGGGAGCAGTCGCATGTTGTATGATATCGTCCCGGTGGTCTCCTTCAAAGGTTGGCCGGCAGTGGCCCAGAGCTGGCTGATGGAGAACCACTTTTGGGATGGCAAGATCACTGAGGAAGAAGTCATCAGTGGGTTTTACCTGGTACCAGCTTGCTCCTACAAGGGAAAGAAAGACAATGAGTGGCGGCTGTCCTTTGCCAGGAGCGAGGTGCAGTTGAAGAAGTGTATCTCCAGCAGCCTCATGCAGGCGTACCAGGCCTGCAAAGCCATCATCATTAAACTCCTGTCCCGGCCCAAGGCTATCAGCCCCTACCACCTGCGGAGCATGATGCTCTGGGCCTGTGACAGACTTCCGGCCAACTACTTGGCCCAAGAAGACTATGCAGCCCACTTTTTGCTGGGCCTCATCGATGACCTGCAACACTGTCTGGTCAACAAGATGTGTCCCAATTACTTCATCCCTCAGTGCAACATGCTGGAGCACCTGTCTGAGGAGACGGTCATGCTCCACGCGCGGAAGCTGTCCTCGGTCCGCTCAGACCCAGCAGAGCACTTGCGCACTGCCATCGAGCACGTCAAGGCAGCCAACCGGCTGACGCTGGAGCTCCAGAGGCGAGGGAGCACCACCAGCATCCCCTCCCCGCAGTCTGATGGAGGGGACCCCAACCAGCCCGATGACCGTCTGGCCAAAAAACTGCAGCAGCTAGTGACTGAGAATCCGGGAAAGTCCATCTCTGTCTTCATTAACCCTGATGATGTCACAAGGCCCCATTTCAGAATTGATGACAAATTTTTCTGAGCATTTTTGCTGCCTTTTGTTTTTTTGCTCTGGATCTAAAACTCTCATAATATGTCGTGTGGTTTGTGATGCCATCTTTCGGTTTTTTGTTGTTGTTGTTGTTGTTGTTGTTTTGTTTTTTTACATATCCAGCCTGGATTGGATCTGTTAAGAACACATCTTAAGTTTCCTGGTTCTGCAGGATGGTGCAGACTCTGAAACAGTATATTACTATTTCATATTCTGCCTCTGATTTTGCTGTTTACTTTTTGTAGTTATTGTTTTGTTTTGGTGTTTGGTGCTTGTTTTTTGTTTTTTTTTTTTTTTAAGGAGAACTTGAGCCATAGATGAAATGCCCATGAATTATCTCCCTTCTTTCTGTTTCATACTTTGTGCAAAATTGTTAATGGGAGTGGGGAATCTCTCTTCCTGATACTTCAGGATTCTATGTTTTGTTTTGCCTTTTTGTCTTTATTTTTTTAATGAGTGTTCATCACTACAGATATTTGAAAATCATCTGAATCTGGAAACTACCTGGTACGTTAGCTGGATTTGTCGATACTTTTTTTGACCAGTGGCCAGGGTAATTTCTCTCTCTCTGCCAAACAATGTAGACTTTGATAGTGATGATGCTATAAATTATGTTTGGAGCAACTTCATTGAATGTAATTGTCCTCAAATCAGAACTTTGGATGGTTTGGAAGGGTGTCTTTGACAACTTTCCAAGTAGAATTGAGGTTTCCAAATGGTAGTTTTAGTGTGTGTAATTCTTTGAAGCCTTATTTAAATCCTATTAATGAACATACCATTACAATTGTTATTTGCACTAATGAAATCTTTGCCATTGTCGGAGTTCCAACGCGTGTGTTTCAATATAAATTGACATCTACTGTTGAAATGCTGTCATTTCTTCATTTAGCTCATTTCTCTTAATCAATAGAATGATTCTTTGTGTTTGTTTAGTTCTCCTTTATGTGAGTTCCTATTTTGTCCTCTTTGAATTTCCTGGTTCCTATCTTACCGAGAGAAGTTTTTCAAGCTTTATACCTGCTGAGTGACTTTTATCTGAAGCTGGGGAAAATGTATGATTGATAAAGTAGTTGTCTTTGTACGTATAGTTGATCCTTGAACAACACAGGTTTAAACTGCGTGGATTCACTTATATGCAGATTTTTTTTCACTAAATGTGTTAGTTGAATGTATGGGTTTGGAACCATGAATAGAAGGTCCACTATAAAGTTATATATGGATATTCAACCTCACAAGGTCAGTGTTCCTAACCCCCACATTATTCAAGGGTCAACCGTATTTCTTTTGACATTATGGGGTTAAGCTTTTTTGTAGAGTCTCTTTGGTTCTTCTGAGAGTTTTGAGAAAAACTAGAAGGAAAAATGAATATTAATCCCCAAATAGAAGATACCATGCCAGTTCAAAAGCAGGTTTTGCCATAGAGCAGGAACCAGGAAATAACTGGGTGGAAGCCTTGGTGTAGAGGTGTCCTGTCTTTAAGAATGAAATTACTTGCCAGGTCTAGGTGCGGCAAGGCACCAGCTCCCTGTTTTGGAATGGACTCATTTCAAACTGTAGTGTTTGGGAGGCCAGGGGCCTGCCCATCTCTCAAAGGATTACTGTGCTGTCTACTGTTGGAAAGGTCAAGCAACACTTTGACCTTGAATGTCCAGTCTCACGGGGTAGATTTTGGCCAATTGAAATCAGGCATATGCAGTCTTGGTTTTTGCATGGGAATTATTGTAATGCTTATGAATGAAAATGAAAACATTCAACCATCTTAAACAAAAGTAATAATAAAAGAAACATACTGGCCTTGGAGTTTTGTTGTTATTTGTTAGTTTGTAACCTGGAAACTGTTTTCTTATTAGTAATACCCCTAGTAATTTTCAGTAGATATAGCCCTGGGCTTGCTGTTGTCTTTCAGGCCAGATGTCTCTACGTAGTGAAAATCCAGTGTCCAGTCTTCCCTGTCTCCAATTTTCCTGCTGGTATCTACCTATTCTCCACATAATCTATGTCCTTCTCAAGAAATAGCTTCATCCCCAGCTGTGGACATGCACCCTGATTGATGTAGGCCAATCAAGATAGCCATTTCCCTGACCACAGTCATTAGTTAGAGATTGGGCATACAATGCCATCTGTTCCATTCAGGGACGTGCTTGCAATTCTAGCTTTGTATGCTGGGGCAGCAACATGCACCCTGGATGTGGAAGAGGAAGCACTTGGCTTTGCTATCAGTGCCATGAACCTAGGGCTCTTCAGTCAGACATTCTTAAAGGTGAGTAGAAAAGAGATGTAGTCTGGTACCTTTTCTTGTCTGAAACATAAGCGAATCACTGACTTCTGTCCTTCTGAAGCCCTGAAGATTGGTTAAAATAATCTGTTTCAAGTACAATATAAAATGCCTTAAGGCAGAGGTTATCAATTTAGTGTTCCTTACAACTGCTTCTTTAGGTTGTGGGAATTTATGAGCTATAACTCAACAGGATTTCAATTCTCTGATGGGACCTGGTTTCACACATTTGCAGAATAAGTTATTTTGGAGTCTGTGGCTTTCTTAGCTGAAGTGGAAGTAAGATGCAAGTAACGATTTGTTTCAGAGTGGATGGAGCCAGACCCCTGAAATTACTGTACAGAGTTATTTCCGGGAAAATGAGAGGCAGGCATATGTGGCTACTTTTACTTTCAGGCGCAGTTGCTTCTGGGGCAGCTGAAGAGCCCCTAGTGGCTGACCAACGCCTTGTAAGCCACACACACACTGGACAGCACCGAACGAACTGGGTGTTTCTTTAAGGTGTTTAGTAACACTTACCAGGAGTATTAAGCCCATTGTCTGGGCACAGGTGAGTACCAGTTATTTGGTATCAGATCACTACCTTGCTGAGAAAAATTTCCTGACTTGGAGTTCAGCCTTGGACAGGATGGCCTGGCTGGGAAAGGGAGGCTGTGCTTGGCAGCAGCTGCTACGTCAGGGGGCTTCAGGGCTGCTGCTCCGGAGCTTGGCGGTTGTCTTCAGGAAAAGCACTGAACTCCATCTGCTAAGCTTGATCTCCAGAACCTCTTCATTTGAGTCGCCCAAGGACTACTTGTGTGGCTATTCTACTTCCCATCTGGTCATTATTGGGGGTTAAAGGAAGACTCCCCATGTTCTAATCTGCAGGCAAACCTTTTTACCATTAAATGGAGCTCTGACTACTACTTGGACTAAAGGAAGGGGATGGACATCATCCTCTTCCTGTTATGTTATTAATATCATATAAATACATATGTATTAATAGCTTTAAACTGATTCAATCCAGTTAGTTAACGATCCTTTCTGAGAAAAATAGCCAGTTTAGAAAATGTACCTCTTAGGCTGTAATTTCCTCAAATAGATAAAAAGTGTTATTTAGAATAATATTCTCCAATGGAGAACTAGTTGCAGCATGTGCTAAGTTCTAGCTTCTGTTAATTAATTGCAAAAATCTTTTTTCACTATTTACAGAAAGCATACATTATACATGGAAGAAATCAAGCTGTAAAAACTTTAACTAATTTTTTCTTTGTGTATGCCTATTTTATAATGATACTCTATTAGCAGTGAGTTCAAAAGTAGCATGTTAAATAAACTGCAACTTTGCCATACGGCACTTAATTTTTATACTAATGTTGTATGACCCTTGCTAAGTTTGAAAGTGAAAATGAAAATGTTAGTCGCTCAGTTGTGTCTGACTCTTTGCAATCCCATAACGGTAGCCCACCAGACTCCTCTGGCCATAGAATTCTTCAGGCAAGAATACTGGAGTTGGTTGCCACTTCATTCTCTAGGGGATCTTCCTGACCCAAGGATAGAACCTGGGTCTCCTGCATTGCAGGTAGATTCTTTACCATCTGAGCCACTAGTTTTGAATCCACAGTTGGGTCCTGACATTCATTAAACTCTAGAGAGACTATATACATTTTGGTGTCTGTGTGGTTTGGGATAATGAGGAAATTTCAGAAAACTCAAATGTTAGTATGTTTAGTTCAGTCGCTTAGTCGTGTCTGACTCTTTGCAACCCCATAAATCGCAGCACACCAGGCCTCCCTGTCCATCACCAACTCCTGGAGTTCACCCAAACTCAAGTGCATCGAGTTGGTGATGCCATCCAACCAGCTCATCCTCTGTCGTCCCCTTCTCCTCCTGCCCCCAATCCCTCCCAGCATCCGGGTCTTCTCCAATGAGTCAACTCTTCGCATCAGGTGGCCAAAGTATTGGAGTTTCAGCCTCAGCATCAGTCCTTCCAATGAACACCCAGGACTGGTCTCCTTTAGGATGGACTGGTTGGATCTCCTTGCAGTCCAAGGGACTCTCAAGAGTCTTCTCCAACACCACAGTTCGTCTCCCATATTAAACAATTATTATTCAAAGATCTTTAAAGACACATTGAGCCTTAATTTGGCGTAGCCGGTGGGATGAAAATATTTGCATTTTAGACCACATTCCCTGTCTTTTTTAGGATGAATGGATTTGTAAGGTGACTTGGGAAAGGTGGGCACATTGATACATTTTTCTTCTGTCATCTTCTGTTCCAATAGTTTATCACAGAAGCTGAAGGTGGCTAAGTCTGAGTAGAAGCATAAACTTGTTTCTTTGACTTTACATCCTTATCCGTGAAATGCAGAATTGAGGTTGTTCCCTTCTTTTCCGGCTTTTACAATCTAAGATTGCCTGTTTCCAAAATAATCTGAATTTCAGATTTATAAATCCACCAATTTACACAGAGAGAATTCTTTTGGACAGAATATCATTTAAAACATCTTATTAATTGCACCAGCATGTATGGAGGCAGAGCAAACATTTATTGGCTACTTGGTGCAGATCTTACTGGATGCTTTCACTCATGAACCTATTTTCATCTCACAATAGCTCGAGGGAAACCAAGATTCAGAAATTAGATAACTCATTCAAAGTTCCATAGACACTTAAGTAGTAGGGCAGAGTCAACATCTGAACCCATTTGTCTGTTTCCAAAATTAAGAACTTATCATTATGGTACCACCCTAACTCTAATATTAGTATCTATTCTTATTATTTAGAATAGATTCTATTCTGTGCATTTATAGAAGACCTAAATTTGGATAAAAGGTAAACATAAATAACAAAACCTTGGGCAAACTCTTCTTTGAAGCTTTTCATCAGCAGAGTAGATGGATCATTTAGAGAAAGTTAATTTTCTGTCACTGAAAAATCCTGGGAGAAGAGAGATAACCATGTGGGAAAAATTCTGGTTGGGGTGGGGAATGGACCACATATGAAGTAGCAGTATCACATGTGAAGTATTCTACCAATAGTGAATTTGAAGATTTTCATTATGACTTCATAGGGAATTCAGAAACTAAACTAACAACTTAAGGGCCAGACAACTCCAGGTTGCTAGATGGCAGGTTTAACAAGCAAGAGAACTTATATCTGAGGCTAGATTTCTCTTGGTGGTTGCAGGGAGAGGAGATCTCATACTTGCCCCTACAGAATCTCAGTTTCCATAGAGGCCGTCACGGGGTTTAGTCAATATGGAGTCCAGATGGTCTCAGCAACACTAGACTCTCAAGGCTGCGTCCTTGAAATGGCTCCTAGTGTGGGAATGGTGGGCAGACCATACATTTCAAGGACAAGAGGAAGGATGAGGAGCCTCTGCCAGGGTCCAGCTCTAGGGTCAGCTAGAGGTTATACCCTCTTGATAATTTCCTCCAATAAACACATCAGATCTTCTATGGTGATTGGCAGGTGCTTTCCATAATGCTCATTGAAATTCACCAAGTGACTGTCCTCTTCCCTTTTCTGGGTCTTGTTTGCTCTTATCATAACTTGAGGAGTGAGATTTGTTACCTTAAGGATCTCTCCATGAAGAGCTGTTGGTTGGAGAGGGAGAATAAATACAAAGGTAGGAATTAGATGGGAAGGAAGATTAATTGATGACAATTTATGACTGGTAAGTGAGACTTGTAGACCCCTGCAAGGGCTGCAGATGAACTGAGGTGGATGGAATTTTGAGGCAGTGCTCCAAGAAGCTAGATTAATGCAAAAACATTGCTTTTACTTATTTCATATTCTTCCTCTCCCTGCTCTTCTCTTAAAAATTTCACTCCAGGGATGGTGACATTGTTCAGAAAGTTCCCCTAGACCAGTCCTATGGTCAAAGGCACAAATCTGTGCCATCCACACAGCTGTGTTTGCTGCATTTTATAAAGCTATTGCTTACAGAAGGATCTTACTGGGAAACTGAAACCTTTTTTGCTCTCAAGTTGCTAAACATAGCATTGACCTTGGCTAACTCACACACTGGTTTTGTTCAACTTTTTTACATAAGAATTCTAATGGACAGAGGTTCGTGACATTTTACAGGAGACAGGGATCAAGACCATCCCCATGGAAAAGAAATGCAAAAAAGCAAAATGGCTGTCTGGGGAGACCTTATAAAAGCTGTGAAAAGAAGAGAGGCAAAAAGCAAAGGAGAAAAGGAAAGATAAGTATCTGAATGCAGAGTTCCAAAGAATAGCAAGAAGAGATAAGAAAGCCTACTTCAGCGATCAGTGCAAAGAAATCGAGGAAAACAACAGAATGGGAAAGACTAGAGATCTCTTCAAGAAAATTAGAGATACCAAGGGAACATTTCATGCAAAGATGGGCTCGATAAAGGACAGAAATGGTATGGACCTAACAGAAGCAGAAAATATTAAGAAGAGGTGGCAAGAATACACAGAACTGTACAAAACAGATCTTCACGACCCAGATAATCATGATGATGTGATCACTCATCTAGAGCCAGACATCCTGGAATGTGAAGTCAAGTGGGCCTTAGAAAGCATCACTAAAAACAAAGCTAGTGGAGGTGATGGAATTCCAGTTGAGCTACTTCAAATCCTGAAAGATGATGCTGTGAAAGTGCTGCCCTCAATATGCCAGCAAATTTGGAAAACTCAGCAGTGGTCACAGGACTGGAAAAGGTCCGTTTTCATTCCAATCCCAAAGAAAGGCAATGCCAAAGAATGCTCAAACTACCACACAGTTGCACTCATCTCACATGCTAGTAAAGTAATGTTCAAAATTCTCCAAGCCAGGCTTCAGCAATATGTGAACTGTGAACTTCCTGATGTTCAAGCTGGTTTTAGAAAAGGCAGAGGAACCAGAGGTCAAATTGCCAACATCCACTGGATCATGGAAAAAGCAAGAGAGTTCCAGAAAAACATCTATTTCTGCTTTATTGACTATGCCAAAGCCTTTGACTGTGTGGATCACAATAAACTGTGGAAAATTCTGAAAGAGATGGGAATACCAGACCACCTAACCTGCCTCTTGAGAAATCTGTATGCAGGTCAGGAAGCAGCAGTTAGAACTGGACATGGAACAACAGACTGGTTCCAAATAGCAAAAGGAGTATGTCAAGGCTGTATATTGTCACCTTGCTTATTTAACTTATATGCAGAGTACATCATGAGAAACTCTGGACTGGAAGAAACACAAGCTGGAATCAAGATTGCCGGGAGAAATATCAATAACCTCAGATATGCAGATGACACCACCCTTATGGCAGAAAGTGAAGAGGAACTAACAAGCCTCTTGATGAAAGTAAAAGAGAAGAGTGAAAAAGTTGGCTTAAAGCTCAACATTCAGAAAACGAAGATTATGGCATCCAGTCCCATCACTCCATGGGAAATAGATGGAGAAACAGTGGAAACAGTGTCAGACTTTATTTTTTGGGCTCCAAAATCACTGCAGATGGTGACTGCAGCCATGAAATTAAAAGACGCTTACTCCTTGGAAGAAAAGTTATGACCAACCTAGATAGCATATTCAAAAGCAGAGACATTACTTTGCTGACTAAGGTCCATCTAGTCAAGGTTATGGTTTTTCCAGTAGTCATGTATGGATGTGAGAGTTGGACTGTGAAGAAGGCTGAGTGCCTAAGAATTGATGCTTTTGAACTGTGGTGTTGGAGAAGACTCTTGAGAATCCCTTGGACTGCAAGGAGATCCAACCAGTCCATTCTGAAGGAGATCAGCCCTGGGATTTCTTTGGAAGGAATGATGCTAAAGCTGAAACTCCAGTACTTTGGCCACCTCATGCGAAGAGTTGACTCATTGGAAAAGACTCTGATGCTGGGAGGGATTGGGGGCAGGAGGAGAAGGGGACGACCGAGGATGAGATGGCTGGATGGCATCACGGACTCGATGTACGTGAATCTGAGTGAACTCCGGGAGATGGTGATGGACAGCGAGGCCTGGCGTGCTGCGATTCATGGGGTCGCAAAGAGTCGGACACGACTGAGTGACTGAACTGAACTGAACTGAACTGAAGAGTAAGAAAGCCTTTTGGGGGTTTGTATGACATGAGTGACTTGAAGGTAGATTGGGTATATAATCTGCTTAAATTTGATCTCTTGAGTATATGTGTTTACCTTCTGGTGGAAACTTTGTGGGGCAGTGTCTTCCATTGTAATACTGTGATTCTAACACGATCACAGTGTAACTCCAGCTTCAGACTGAACTTCCAGTCATTTTGTGGTTTTCTAGGCTGATGATGTGGGAAAGAACCATAATAAAATGTTGCCCTAATGGTCTGAGAGCGAGCGACAAGAATGAAGACAGAACACAAAATCTGGTGCAATGGGGTCATGGGGCCTGTAGCCTCTATTGGGCTGAGGTGCAGAGTCCACTCTTGAGTCCAGCTTTTATTCCTAATTGCAGACTATAAGGCTTTCTCAGATCTTATCTTTCTCAAGACACAAGCTGTGTTAATCACATACCCCTAAATGTTATGGACTACACTGACATAATCCAGATCTCTTTGTGTTTACCCCACGCCGTTCCCTTCCGGGCTAGTCTCAGGAACAATTAGCAAGTGCCTAGGCAGCTTTCATGCCTGACGCTGACCTGGCATTCCAGTTCCATGCTTTTATGATCCCAGTCATACTCCCTTCTGGGTCTGGCCTTGGGGTTTGTAACAAGGAGATTATTCTTAAGAAAAACATGAAAGATAATTATTAACATAATTTCTTAACATATACTGATTTTCTAGGGGCTATTTCTATGAAATTTCTCAAGGCTGTGAAAGTACGTTACCAGGAATTCTCACTACAATAAAAGTCTGACAGAAAAAAATAAATAAATAAAAAATAAAAGTCTGACAGAGAGCCCAGGAATGGTTTCCTTAGCCACACAGAAAATGTCCTGGCCTACATCTCTGACCTTTGACCTTGACTGCTTCATTTTCCCTACATTCTCTGCCCAGACTCAGCTCTCTTCAGATTGTTTTTTAATTATTTATTTTAAAATTGCATCTATTAATATCCATTTGTTCACTTTTGGCCGTGCTGGGTCTCTGTTGCTGTGCGTGGCCTTTCTCTAGCTGCAGAGGGGGCTGCTCTAGCTGCGGTGCACCGGGTTCTCTTGTGGAGCGTAGGCTCTGAAGTGCTCAGCCTCCAGTAGTTTTGGCACACAGGTTTTGCTGCCCCAGGGCATGTGGGATCTTCCCGGACCAGGGGTCAAAGCATGTCCCCTGCGCTGGCCAGCAGCTTTTTTACCACTGGACCATCAGAGGAGTCTTTTAGATTGTTTTTAACACCAGCTGCATAGAATGCTGAATGGTTCCCGGTTGTTACATGAAATTGCCTGTGTCCTACCTCCCTCTTTTACATATCCTGCAATCTTCTGATAAATACAAAACTTCATGCTTCAGCCACTCCTTGTGAGATTCTCTTAGACATCCCTTTTCTACTTTCCTATTATTTGTTAGAGAATCACTAACTTCTAAGTATTCTCACCAGCTGACCAAAAATATTTTGACAATCTTCCTGAGCTATGTATTATGAAAATTATAAGTATTAGGGAGGTTAAAAATAAACTTACAGGCTATGCTTTTTCAGGCTACACATTGTCCTAATTTCAGAATACCATTATGCAACAACATTCTCCCCATTAATAATTATTTATTTGCACAGAAGTGCAAGTGAAGGAGTTAACCAAATTGTTAATTTTATTTATTTATTTTTGTCTGTGCTGAGTCTTCATTTTATGCATGCTTTTCTATATTTGTGGAGAGCAGGGGCAACTCTTCCTTGTGGTTCACAAGCTTCTCTCTCTCTTTTTTTAATAAGTTTTATTGAGTTATAATTCACATACTGTACAATATGTTCATTTAAAGTGTAAAGTTCGGTGGCTTTTAGTATATTTACTGACTCTCACAGTCATCTCTACAATCAGTTTTAGAGCAGTTTTATCACCATAAAAGAAAACCCAGGCCTCTTAAGAGTTAACCCCTATTTCCTTCCAATCCTGCCAGCCACAGACAACCTCAAATCTACTTTCTCTATATATAGTTGTTTTCTCTGGACAGTTCATATAAGTGGAGTCATATATCAGGCTTCTCTTGTGGATCATGGTCTCTAGGGTACTCGAGCTTCAGAAGTTGCAACACACGGGCTCCATGGTTCGGGCACGTGGGTTTAGTTGCTCTGCAGCATGTGGGATCTTCACCGATCGGGGACTGAACCCATGTCTCCTACACTGGCAGACAAATTCTTTACCACTGAGCCACCAAGGAAGCCCTAAAATTTTTTTTCCTGTCTACATTGATCTCACAGAAGTACCTGTCTCACTAGAAAGAGGGATTCGTAAAGAAATGTCTCTATGGCTATTTGCTCCACAGATGTTGTCCAGGTTTTGAATTCCCATGTAAAAAGGGATCTCATGGGTTTTAGGAGATGAATGTGGTGATGGGTGGGCATCAGCCCTAGATTCTCATATATAAAAACACATATATTAGCGTAGTAAAATATTAAGTAGCTGTTTTTCACTAAGTCTTATCTGACTCTTGTGACCCCATGGACTGTAGCCCACCAAGCTCCTCTGTCTGTGGGATTTCTCGGGCAAGAGTACTGGAGTGGGTTGCCATTTCTTTCTCCAGGGGATCTTCCCAACCCAGGGATCGAACCTGTGTCTCCTGCATTGGCAGGCAGATTCTTACCACTGAGCCATCAGGGAAGCCTCTGTCTTTTAGGGTTCTTAATGAACGCAGCTTCATTTAGTAATCTGCCACTATCTAGCCTTCCGACTTTAGTTACTTTCTCTTTCAGCTTCAGTTTTCTTTTTTGTTACTTGAGTATAATTTGAGTGGGTTGGTTTTTTCAATGTTAACCTTAGAGATGGACTGGCAGTCAGCTTTGGATCCCTTGCATTGACTCAATGAGGCATCTCTTATTTTTATTTACCTTACGTATTAGAATTTCCTATAGAAATTACTTGAAGGAAAGTTGCCACTGTCTTGAATATTAAGAAGCATGTGATGTGACTGTCTCTAAAGGTTCATCAAGATTATTGAAAGGTCAGTTGTTATAGAAAGCAAGTGTTAAAACAGTAGTGTTGGGGGAGTGCAGGAAGAATGGATAATATTTCAGTACTTAATTATCCATTCAACAAACGGTTATTGAACACCTCAAAGAAAGAGGAGAACCAGTTTTTAGCTTCATGAACTTTTTAGTTTAGTGAAATGGGAGTGAATGGAAGGGGAGAACATCAACCCTAGATCTGCAGATATAAAATATAAATCAGGTGAAAACTTAATAATTTAGAAGATGAAAAATATTGAAAACTCTTTTCATATATCTCAGCCCAAGATTGGCACAGTAAATTACAGTTTCTCAGCCGTGGTACTATTGACCTTTTGAGTCAGATAATCCTTTGTTGGGGACAGCTGCCCTGTGCATGGTAGGGTGCCTAACAGCCTCCTTTTGCTCTATTCACTCTATGTCAATAGCATCCTGCTCCTTCTGGTCTCAGAAACAAAAACTTCAGATAGTACTGAGATCCCTGTGGGGCAAAACTGCCTCTAGTTGAAAACCATTGCAGGAAATAATTCTACCTTACATTTTATTTTCTGGGAATAGAGGAAATTTCAGTTTTTCTCTATGACTAGCCAAAAGTAAGGACATACCTAGGAAATGTTGGTTGAATTAAATTTGTAAGAGCAGAGCGTGGATGAGTCTCTCCATAGTCCTTCATTTATTATTTTTATGTTTATAACTAAAAATATCTACTCACGTAGTTTATCAGCTAACATTTTCCAATGTTCAAGTATTGCCAACCGTGGCTGCAGACTGCACTGTAAGATGTAACTTTTTCCCTTAAGAAGTTTATGTCATATACAGGGAGAAACTGGTTGTGTTAGAGGAAATAGAATAAGCAGGAAAAGATGTATACAGAAAAGGGTCAAATAAAAGACTAGATAATAGTTATTACAGGAGTTGAGTTTAGGGAGAAATTTTGGGCTGAAATGTTTAGGGAAGGCTTTGAAGAAGATTTATAAAATTATGAGGATGGTTGGGAAATTGTTGTAGAATGAGGGAGAATCTTAAGAGGGAGTTATGGAGGAGCCACATATGGGAATAAAAGATAAGAAACATAGTTCCAGTCTTTGATACACAGTTCAGTTCAGTCTCTCCATTGTGTCTAACTGGACCCCATGAACCGCAGCATGCCAGGCCTCCCTGTCCATCACCAACTCCCAGAGTTTACTCGAACTCATGTCCATCGAGTCTGTGATGCCATCCAACCATCTCATCCTCTGTCATCCCCTTCTCCTCCTGCCTTCAATCTTTTCCAGCATCAGGGTCTTTTCTAGTGAGTCAGTTCTTCGCATGAGGTGGCCAAAGTATTTGAGTTTCAGCTTCAGCATCAGTCCTTCCGATGAATATTCAGGACTGATTTCCTTTAGGATGGACCGGTTGGAACTCCTTGCTGTCCAAGGGACTCTCAAGAGTCTTCTTCACCATCCTAGTTCAAAACCATCAATTCTTCGGCACTCAGCTTTCTTTATAATCCAACTTTCACATCCATACTTGACTACTGGAAAAACCATAGCTTTGACTAGATGGACCTTTATTGGCAAAGTAATGTCTCTACTTTTTAATATGCTGTCTAGGTTGATCATAGCTTTTCTTCTAAGGAGTAAGCATCTTTTTTTTTTCATGGCTGTAGTCACCATCTGCAGTGATTTTAGAACTCCCCCACCTCCCCCGCAAATAAAGTCTCTCACTGTTTCCACTGTTTCCCCATCTATTTGCCATGAAGTAATGGGACCAGATGCCATGATTTTAGTTTCCTGAATGTTGAGTTTTAAGCCAACTTTTTCACACTCCTCTTTCACTTTCATTAAGATGCCCTTTTGTTCTTCTGCACTTTGTGCCATAAGGGTGGTGTCATCTGCATATCTGAGGTTATTGATATTTCTCCCGGCAATCTTGATTCCAGCTTGTGCTTCATCCAGTCCAGGATTTTGCATGATGTACTCTGCATATAAGTTAAATAAGCAGGGTGACAATATGCAGTCTTGACGTACTCCTTTCCCAATTTGGAACCAGTCTGTTGTTCCATTTCCAGTTCTAATTGGTGCTTCTTGACCTGCATACATATTTCTCAGGAGGCAGGTAGTAAGGTAGTCTGGTATTCCCATCTCTTTAAGAATTTTCCACAGTTTATTGTGATCCACACAGTCAAAGTCTAAATCCAGCTTGAATGTCTGGAAGTTCATGGTTCACATACTGTTGAAGCCTGGGTTGGAGAATTTTGAGCATTACTTTACTAGCATGTGAGATGAGCGCAATTGTGTGGTAGTTAGAGTATTCTTTGGCATTGCCTTTCTTTGGGATTGGAATGAAAACTGACCTTTTCCAGTCCTAGAGCCACTGCTGAGTTTTCCAAATTTGCTGACATATTGAGTGCAGCACTTTCACAGCATCATCTTTTAGGATTTGAAATGGCTCAACTGGAATTCCATCACCTCCACTGGCTTTGTTCATAGTGATGTTTCCTAAGGCCCACTTGACTTCACATTCCAGGATGTCTGGCTCTAGATGAGTGATCACACCATCATTAGTATCTGGGTCATGAAGATCTTTTTTGTACAGTTCTTCTGTGTATTCTTGCCACGTCTTCTTAATATCTTCTGCTTCTGGTTAGGTCCATACAATTTCTGTCCTTTACTGAGCCCATCTTTGCATGAAATGTTCCCTTGGTATCTCTAATTTTCTTGAAGAGATCTCTAGTCTTTCCCATTCTATCATTTTCCTCTATTTCTTTTCATTGATCATTGAGGAAGGCTTTCTTATCTCTCCTTGCTATTCTTTGGAATGCTACATTCAAATGGGTATACCTTTCCTTTTCTCCTTTGCCAGAAGTCTGGAAAATGCTTCTGGAACTGTAGTTTGAACTTGGAGAATATATCTGCTGCAGATTTGTGTGGAAATAGAATATCATTTTATGTTTTATCTTTGGCCAACATGGGAAATGAATAAAGCAGTTTGAAGGTACGTGAAACTCAAACATTAGTTGTCACTGAAATGACTTTAGTATTGAATACGTTTCATGTATTAGTGCTCTTTTGCCCTGTTATTTTTGGTTGAATTCATGAAGAAACATTACCAAATTTATAGTAACAGCATATTTCCAAAGTCAAACTTTAGACTCTGTTTTGCTGTCCCACTGCTTTCTAGGATCTGCTTCCTTAGAGACTTTGCTCTTTTAATTTTCATTGTCCTTGCTCTGCTCAATTTGGTGTGTTTATAATCTTTTTCTCTCAAGATAGGGCTTTATCCTTCAGGAAAATAATTCTTGGTTGTTATTTCTGATGAAATTCTCAAGGAAGGGCCCAGAGAGCCTTAGCACTTTTTCATCCATATGATTCTTGCTGCTGCTGTTGTTGTAGTTACCAGAACTTTGACCCTGTGAAAGTCTATCCTTGTTGCTATTTCTCAGAACAGTCCATACTAGTTTTTCATCAGGATGGTATTTCTCTTCTTATGAATGAGCACTTGTTGATAATTTTTTAGTTTTGATATCTTTTAGGGTATAGTACTTGACTTCCACCACACAGCAGTTATTTCATACAGGCTCTACTGCTATTGCTGGCTTGGTCACAAATACTGCTGGAGGGATCTTGCTGAAAATATTGTCCGTGTCTTTTCCCTTCCTATAATTGTGGGTGGGTGTGGTTTTTTTTTTTCAGGAAGTTTTGATAAAAATTACATCATGAGTCCCAACCCACAGCAAGTACCTTGGTTTTTGAATGAGGTAAATTCTTGGGCAAGTTGTTTGTAATAGGGGACTGTGGAACACCCAGGAATTCTCTGTGTCACAGAATGAAGCCCGCATGAAACAGGGTTTGTTGTATGGGGTTGAGTCCTGTTTGTTTTGGCTGAGAACGATTAGCAACTGCCGAGCTTCTTCCTCATCACAGATTCTTTGCAACCCTGTACATGGTAGCAAGTGTTGCCTATTGGAAGCTTCTTTTCTTCTATCTCTTTCCTCATTTGTCCTTACTTCCTTTGCTTCTCTGTGATATTAAAGGAGATTCAGTGAGGCTCTGAGGGCTACCCAGGTGGTGCTCGTGGTAAAGAGTCCGCCTGTCAATTCAGGAGACCAGGTTCGATCCCAGGGGCAGCAGGATCCCCGGGAGTAGGAAATGGCAACCCACTCTGGTATCCTTGCCTGGAAAATTCCATGGGCAAAGGAATGTGGCAGGCTACAAAGAGTTGGACAGGACTGAACACATAGTCTTCCCTTTCCTAATGAGGCTCTCAGATGCTGCTTCCTCATCTCCAAACTCAAGCTCATTGCTTTTGCCCCCTTTCGTGTCCCTCATAGTTTAGAATCAGCAGCTCGCACTTGAGCTCTGTAGTGAGTATGCCCCCTCTACTTCCTCCCTTCCTTGGTCCAATCTCTACCACTCCTGGCAGGAATTCTTCAAAAATTTGTGACTTGGGGCATCGGTGTTTCCTAGTTTTGTCTCAAAAAGGACTTTGTTTTTCCTTACTTCAATTGTTGCTTTCAACTGTTTGCTTTAAAAAGTTTGTGACGATATCTTTACCTCACCATTTTACAGCTCTTTAGCTATTATTGTTTTTCCATATAGAGAAGTATTGAATTCTTCCTTACCTGAAATCTGCTTATGTTTTCATTTATGGTTACTAATTTTAAAGTTATTCTTAGAAAGGCATTTTATTGTACGAATGCTCACGTCTATTTTCTTTTTATGATTAATTCAGTAATTCTACTGGAGTTTGTGTATATGGCTATCTTAAATGTTTAATTTGCTATATTCATGAAAAGTTAGTCTGTTTACCTCCTACCATTGCTTAAATCTGTCTTTTTCTCATTGTTATGTCACAAAATGTATTAACTTCTGAAGTGGACCTTCTGGAGCTCAATGTACTATTCTATTCCACTCATCTGTCGTTCTGTTTCTGTTTCAGATCCACAGTGTCTTATGATTGTATCTTGAATATATGTTTTATCTTATGAAGTAGTAAGTTTTTCTTTTTCTTCCAAAATTTGTCCCAGCCTTTTCAGTTATTTTTGAGGCAGTCTGTTACACTGATTAATATTTTACACCCTTTTAGAAATATGCAATTTATTTCCATTATGTTAGTACATCAGTAAAGTTTCCTGATTTGCTTCAGAGATCCCATTCCTGCAAATGTGATTTCCACTCTTATTCCATTATATAGTTTGTTGATAGTGACTACAGTGATAGAGAAAAATTTAATATCAAGATTGGCCCTGTGAAATTGATTATAAAGATTGCCATTAAAAATCCATTTAGAGTGTTTAAATATTAACAATGATCTATTCCTTGAATATTTGAAGAAAATCCATTAAAATCAACCAGGACTGATGCCATGTTGTGGGAGGGCTACATTTGCATTTTTAAAGTTTTTAATAGATTTAATGGGCATAAGAGAGACAAAACCATCCACTTAATTCAGTCATTTAATAAACATCATATGCCAGACATTGTGCAGTGCTGGGGATATTAAAGTAAGACATGTTCTTTGCTTCCTAGTTTCTCAAAAATTTATTTTAACTGAATAAACTGACAGATACTCAGATATTAATGGCTAAATTGGCAAAACAATTTGAATTTTTCTTTTGACAAGTCCTTTCAATGTTATCACTTCTTAAACTAATCTGGAAGGTTGACTGCTGTACTCTTCAGATGAGTCATTGATTAGCTATCTGAACACCACCATAATTTTTACAGCAGCATTTGTCAGTCTTATCTCTATCCTAAAGCAGTACACTCAAGGGATATTATGCAATACTACTGATGCCAGTGATTCATAGTTTTAGTATTAATTGTTTGAAAAAAACCCATGTGGGTTTCCACCACTCACTCCACATATGTAAAAATCACCTTTTTAGAGCTTATAAAACTCGCATGTGTTTATCCTTTTTGTTACATATAAAATGAATTTGCAATTATTTTTTCATTTGCTTCTCAGAACATCCTGGGGATTAGTTAGGGTGAAGATTATTTTCTTTCATCTTACAATTGACAAAACTGAGGCTTAAAGCGAATGGTTTTTTCCTAGGCTACACAGCTAGTGAAAGATGGCTAAAAGGCATAGTTGGAGGAGGGCCTCAAAAGCAAGTAACCTCTAATTGGCCAGTGAGCTTGACCCAGGCATTTGGAGGCTCCTCAATTCCTCCCTTGCCCTTGAAATATATGTTTGGCCCCCCATTCCCACAGTGGCAGTCATTTACCAAGGATACAGCCTTGAGAAAACAAAGCTTGGAATTATGGTATTGGCATTGTCTGTACTGAATACATCACAACTCCGTTAAGGCCTCTGCACGGACTTTTAAGACTGTGGTGGGCAGGTGTGGAGATCGACTCATCTTGACAAGCCTCCTAAGTTAAAACTGCCACCCTGTCTGGAGTGGCCTGCCTCTTCCTGCTCTCTTTCCTGGCCTTCTGAGTGTGGGAACCACTCTGTGAACCAACAGGCATGGATCCAATCTCCTCACTGCAAACGTCTATGAAGAAAGTAGTTTTGAATTTGCATAGTTTTTACTATAGAGGGTGATGATCTGATTGTTTGGGTCTAAATTCTGTAGTGACTACATTTTCTTTCGGGTTGAGTGGTTCTCACTGATAGTTCTTACTCTGTGCCCCTACCCTTCCTTTTTCAATGAGGAGCTAGAAAGGGCCATTGTGTCACCTTCCAACTCAGCATGTGGGTCCTGACAAAATTATAAGAGATGCTTCTTCATGAAGACGTTTTGTTCTGTCTTGCTAACCTTCCAGCTTTGTCCACTTTTATCCCAATTTATTTGCTTTTTTTTTTCCTGGTGAAGAGAAAAATAGGCTGTGTAATGAGAATAATAGGGAGATATAATTTTCTATCACTGATATTATTGAGATAAAATATTCTGTCCTATTTTGTATTTTATAGTGAAAGGGGAACTTTAAAAATATTTCCTGCTTTTGGGATTAGAGTCTTTAACTGAGTGAGATAATATTTCCAAGAGTAAGCATGTGATTATAGACAGATAGTGAAACTAGTTTTTTTCAGCCTTTTTATGAAATGTAATATCCATTAGAAAAATGCATAAAATATACAACTTAACTTTAACAAAGTTTTTGAAATCGAACAGCCATTTATTTAAACGCCACCCAGATCAAGAAATGTGTCTTCCCAGGGGCTCAGTGGTAAAGAATCTGCCTGCCAATGCAGGAGACTATCCATGGGTTGGGAAGATCGCTTGGAGGAAGAAATGGCCACCCACTCCAGTATCCTTGCCTGGAAAATTCCGTGGACAGAGGAGACTGGTGGGCTGCAGTCCATGGGATCACAGAGTTAGACACAAGTGACTGACTGAGTACACAGATCAAGAAATAGAAACTTGTCTGTACCCTGGAAACCTGTCTGTGCTTCTTCCCAATTACAACCCCCTTTGCCTTAACAAATGTAACATTGCTAAATGTTATAATCTCTTCTTTGCCTTTCTTTGTAGCATTTCGGTATGCCTCTTCACCTTTAGATAATGTAGTTTAGTTTGTGTTTTTGAATTTTGTATAAATGGAATCATTCTTTTGTGCCAATTTCCTCTACTTCCCTTTGAGTTTGTAAGAATTGTCCGTTTCAGAAAGTTGTTTGTTAATTTCCAATGCTATCTGATATTCCATTACAGAAATACACCACTATTTACTTAACTATGTATTATTGGTGGATATGCATGTATTCTTAGTAACTCAGTCATATCCAACTCTTTGAGACCCTATGGACAGTGGCCCACTGGGCTCCTCTGTCCATGGGATTTCCCCGGGCAAGAATACGGGAGTGGGTTGCAAGTTCCTCCTCCAGGGGATCATCCTGACCCAGGGATTGAACTGGAGTCTCCTGCATGGCAGGCAGATTCTTCACCACTAAGCACCTGGGAAGCCCTGGTGCACATGAAACCATAGGTAATTATTAGCTAAATTGTTCCACCTGGAACATGGTGCCTTCACAATCAAGGTTGTTTTTACAGTTGCTACAAAAACAACTTGCATGTACTCCAAGCTGCCCATACTCTAAACAATAAGATGCTTGCTGGAAAGCTGTTTTCCAGGAACCTGGAGTCAGCTGAGGCTAGTTTGGAGCTGAACTGGTTAAAACTGGATAGGCTCACTGACTCTCCAATTGGGTATGTGAGTAAGGGTCCTCGTGGCCTTGGAAGGCCTATAGCTTAGTTACACCTGTGCAAAAATGACTATTATCACATCTTTCCCCAATCACCTGCCCCAAGTTCATACACTGCACGCACCCCATGCCTCTGAACATCCTGCTTCTTTATCCCATAAATACCCTGAGCTCCTTGCTGGTCCGTAAGGGACGCAGATCTGAGACTTGTCTCCTTGCTTGGTGTCTTAGTGTTTTGGCTTGCTGCATGTCAGGTAAGATGAACTGATTCTGGTAACAAATATTTGACTTCTTTCTAGATTTTCAGTTATTATAAATAATACTATTACAAACATTCTTCTCCATGCCTCCTCATACTCATATGCACACATATTTTTTTGCACATAAATCCTGGAGTAAAATTGTTTCAAGTATTTCAAATATCTTCTCCTCTTTGCCATGTGTTTTCATCCTCTTAATATCTTTTGATAAGTAGTTCTTAATTTTATTGTAACATAAAGCTTATCAAACTGTTCATCATGTACAAAAATCTCTTTGACCTGATGGTTAAAGCTATTTTCCTATATTATCTTCTAAATCGTTTATAGTCTTTTCACATTTATGTTTGCAGTCCATCTGGTAACATTAGAGTTTCCAAATTTTGCCTGTTTTTCACAGCTTTTAATGGTTAGGAATAAAGCTCCTGTGTACATTTTGTACATGTTCCACTTGCAGGTATGTGTATACTACACACATGCACAGACACACACACACACACACACACACACACACACACCTGGAGGAAGAAATGGCAACCTACTCCATTATTCCTTCTTGAAATATCCCATGGACAGAGGAGCCTGGTGGGTTATAGTCCATAGGGTCACAAAGAGTCGAACTTGACTGAGCGGCTGCGTGTATGTATGTGTATGTCTGAGTCTTCTACACATAGTAGAATTTCTGATTCAGATGGTTAGATAATTCCAAATAATTATCTAAAGGGTTGGCCAATTTATACTTCCATGGCAATGTGTGAAATTTCTAGTTTTTTCACATCTTTACCAACATATGATATTGCTAATATCATATTTATTTGTGGTCATTTTAGTGTATATTGGTATCTTATCACCATTTAAATTTATGTTTTCTATTAAAAATGTAGAATAATTTTTCTTATATTGATTGGATATTCATATATCTTCTTAGGTAAATTGCCTATATATTTGTCCCTTTTTGAAACTGTTTTGTCTTTAGGGTTTTCCTTATTAATATATGAATTCCCTATATATTTCAGAAGCAAATCCTTTACCATATAAATGTCAACATTTTTATCAGTATATATCTTGTCTTTTCACTCTCCTAATAATGTCTTTGATATACAGATGCTTAATTGTGACAAAACTGGTTCCAAATAGGAAACGAGTACATCAAGGTTGTATATTGTCACCCTGCTTATTTAACTTATATGCAGAGTATATCATGCAAAATGCCAGGCTGGATGAAGCACAAGCTGGAATCAAGATTGCTGGGAGAAATATCAATAACCTTAGATACGCAGATGGCACCATTCTTATGGCAGAAAGCGAAGAACTAAAGAGCCTCTTGATGAAAATGAAAGAGGAGAGTGAAAAAGTTGGCTTAAAACTCAACATTCAGAAAACTAAGATCATGGCATCTGGTCCCATCACTTCATGGCAAATAGATGGGCAAACAATGGAAACAGTGGCTGACTTAATTTTTTTTGGTCCGTAAATCACTGCAGGTGGTAATTGCAGCCATGAAATTAAAAGCTGCTTGCTCCTTGGAAGAAAAGCTATGACCAACCTGGACAGCATATTAAAAAGCAGAGACATTACTTTGCTGACAAAGGTCCATCTAGGCAAAGTTATGGTTTTTCCAGTAGTCATGTATGGATGTGAGAGTTGGACTATAAAGAAAGCTGAGTGCCGAAGAATTGATGCTTTTGAACTGTGGTGTTGGAGAAAATTCTTGAGAGTCCCTTGGACTGCAAGGAGATCCAATCAGTCCATCCTAAAGAAAATCAGTCCTGAATATTCATTGGAAGGACTGATGCTGAAGCTGAAACTCCAATACTTCAGCCACCTGATGTGGAGAGCTAACTCATTTGACAAGACCCTGATGCTGGGAAAGATTGAAGGCAGGAGGAGAAGGGGATGACAGAGGATGAGATGGTTGGATGGTATCACTGACTTGATGGACATGAGTTTGAGCAAGCTCCGGGAGTTGATGGTGGACAGGGAATCCTGGCATGCTGCAGTCCACGGGGTCACAAAGAGTTGGAAACGACTGAACAAGTGAACTGAATTGTAACAAAGACCAATTTCTCTAGTTCTTTTCCTTTATGACTATAAAGATATCTTTCCCTACCTCAAATGCTATAAAGATATTCTCATTTCTTTTAAAAGTTTTATTGTTTCATCTTTGCCATTTAGATTTATACTATATTTCAAATTAAAATTTGCATGTGAGGTAGTGGGTTAAGATATATATTTTTTTCCATATGACTATCCAGTTGACCCAGTACTATTTTATTAAAAGCTCATCCAATCTCTGGTGAATTGCAAAGGAACCTTTGTTGAAAATCAAGTGATTTTACAGAAACACACACATATTTCTAGATACTTTACTTTATTTTATGGTTGATTTCTCCTTTCTATGTCAAATGCTGTTACCTTTATTGTTCTCATCAATAAGGTAAAATTACTTTTTGTAGCAGCAAACTGAAAACCTTATTCATTGGCCAAGAACTGGAGAAAGCGGAGCTCGCTCTCTGAAGGCACTTTTTCCCAGATAACAAGTCGGGGCAAGCTTTTTATAGGCAAGGGTTTAGGAGGTCATACGGCGTGAGGGTGTATTGTCATCCTGATTCATTGAAATGGGTGACAGTTTCCCAAAGTGCAGTTCACATCTGTTTTCTGCCCTTGTATGGTCCTTCAGCATCTGAGTCAGAAGTGGGTTTGACACTCATGCTGCAGGCAGTGGAGATCTTATTACAATGAGATGGTAATAAGCTATAGAACAACTCTTGTTCCAGTTTTAAAGTTCAGCCAGCTTGTGCCAGTTTCTTGTGGATAAGGCCTCTTGTTCCTGTCATGTAAACACAGAAGATAGAGTCAGTTTTGACTCTCCAGGTTTGCCTGGAGGGAGGTTTTTATTAGAATGAGGGGCTGGGGTGCCTGCACTCAGGTGGACTTGTACTATGCAGAGTTTAGGTACAGGGTAAGGCCCTGGGGTTGTGCCCCGAGTGACAGTGCCACACTTTGTGAATTACTGTGGCTTTAAAGTAACTCCTGAAACCTGGAGGTGTAAGACTTTTGAATTTGTTGTTCTCGAAAGCCTATTCTAGGTTTTATGCATTTCCATGTAAAGTTAAAAATCTTTTGTCAGTACACACACCCACACACACACACCCACACCCACCCACCCCCACCTACCCACCCACCCACCCACCCCCGCCTTGCTGGGATTGATTGCAATAGTGTTGAATCTACAAATTAGTTTGTGGAGAAGACTGTTTAGTAATTTAGGAAGAAGATGCAATTTAAAATGTTGCATCTTTCAATCTTTAAATATGGTTTATCTCTGCATTATAAGGTTGTCTTTAATTTCTCTCAATCATATTTGACAGTTTTAATTACGGAGCTTGCACATATTTTAATTAGATTTATTCCTAGATAATAGACTTTCGATGCTATTGTAAAAGATATTGTTTTAAAAGTGTAATTGTTCAGTTGTTTTCTTATGCTTTTAGTTTAATCCTTTGGGCACCTTGTAATATAGTGCTACTTTGAGAAGATTTTATCTTTTCTAATCTTTGCTAGCTTCAGTTCGCTTTTGTCTCACAGTCTCACTGTTTCTTTATTTTTACTCTGGATTTTTAAATTTTGGAGTTTAAATGCTCTTACATATCTTCAAAATTTTCTTTCATTGTTTTGAATTCATATCGATGCATTTGGGTACAGTTTTCTTTACATTGATTGTTGCTTCATGGACAGTTTTCATTAGCTAAATATTTTCATTATTAAATCCTGTTTTATTCTTGCAGTCACTTTGATGTAGCCTGCCAAATTCTGCTCATTGTTAAATGTCTTAGGTTTTCCTTGCTTAGCTCTGGTGTTTCGGTGAAGAAGGTGTACGAGGTGTTTCGGTTCTTTCTGTGTTATTTATGTATGTTTCAAATGTACTCTTCTGTCAGTTCAGTGACATATAGTTTCATTAATAGATGATGTTCTTTGGGGATGCAAGAGATGGGTTTGTCATGACTTATGATTTTGTGATATTCTCATTTTAGTAGAAAAAGGTCCATGATCTTGGATTTGACCAATGATCTCAGAATATGTTTTTCCTGTACATGGATATGCTTCTTTACTGACTGCCACATACGCTAATTGCAAAGTGAAATGTCAGGGAATGTTTAACAGGAGGATTCCTACATGCTGTTTCTCATAAATCCTCTGTTCCTTATCAGTTCTGGCAACAGAAACAGTGGAACGGCATGCCACTCCCAGGACTGAGGGCACAGGATGAGACAGCTTGAATCTCCTTCAGTGAATATTCTCCTTATGACAAGACTGTTTAGTCTCGACCCTCTTTCTTGAGATATGGGTTGTCTCCTGACCTTGTGACCATTATTAGTCCCTTGTTCCCTTGGTAACGGTTGCTGTATGTTTGGTTTTCTGATCTTTATCATTGTCGAAAGAAATTTCTTGTACAACAGCCTATATATACTCACAGAAAGATCATGAAAGCACCCTTCCTCCACCAGAGGCTTGGGTCCCTGTGTCTTTCTTTCTCTCTCTCTCTCTCTCTCCTTCTCCGGCTAATTATCTGGAGCATAAAAACCCGCCGAGCTCATTCTTCTGCCTGGGCTTCCAAGACCTCTCGAGAGGGCACCCTGTGCCTTTGTGAGCAGTGCAAGCCCTGTTCAAGGGTTTTATTGGTTCTCTGTGTAAACCAGGGAATATTAGCTTCTTTCTCTCTTTCACTTTCTTATCGTGAACTCTGGACCATCAGGTTCTGGTCCATTAAAGGACTGCAACAGTTAGATAATGTCAAATTTAGGAATAACATTTTCCCAGTTTAGAACTTAAATCATTACAAGAATCTATCCTTCTTATTTCTTTTCAGGCTTTATTGTGAATCTCTGCTGCTGCTGCTAAGTCGCTTCAGTCGTGTCCAACTCTGTGCGACCCCAGAGATGGCAACCCACCAGGCCCCCTCATCCCTGGGATTCTCCAGGCAAGAACACTGGAGTGGGTTGCCATTTCCTTCTCCAATGCGTGAAAGTGAAAAGTGAAAGTGAAGTCGCTCAGTCGTGTCGGACTCCTAGCGACCCCATGGACTGCAGCCTACCAGGCTCCTCCGTCCATGGGAATCTCTAGTGATGTATAAATGTCTTCACTGTCCACTCCATCTGTATTCAATTCTTTTGTTTCTCTTCTTTCTGAGATGGTTATTGGAATGCATTTACTTAAAGTTCCTTGTCCTCTCTAAGATAGAAAATATTTTGCATTTTTGTACAAGAGGTTACTTTTACTAATGACTTTCAGAGCACTTTATAGGCATTGTACGGTGAATAGTTTAATTAGAAAGGATACCCAACAATTAAGATTCCTTCCACATAACTTTAATTTTGCTTTTCTATTGGCTAATAGGAATAGAAGATGAAACTTAAGGGAAGGCCGAAAGATTAATCCTAGTGTTTCATCATTTATGCTTCTTCTGGGATCAAACATTTTGGAGAAATTATTTGAAAGTGTTGAAGATTAACCAGAAAGAAAATGTCCAGATAGCCCAACGGACATGGATGTATCTCAATACCATTGCCAGAGTCTGAGAGGCTAAGAGATTAGCTCCGTATTATGGAAAACAGTTTCAACCCTGAGACCCAGTTAGTATTGTATCTATTACTTGCAGTTGTACACAGAGATAAACATTTTTTCTTGTAGGTCCATCAGTAGCTTGGATAAAGTTCATCTTGATTAGGTTCGTCTTCAGTAGACCAAAGCCTGTCTATGATGGCCATGTTCCCCTAGGGGGCAGCAGAGTAGCAGTTGCCATCTACTTGGCAGTTACTGGCGGAGTCTGGAGAGTCCTGGGATCCAGCCTGCAAGAAAGACCAGAAGACAAGAGCAGAAAAGTGTCAAGATGTCAGGATCAAGAAAATATACACAAGTATGCTCTAGAGGCAGAACTGTAACTGAGCTAGAAATGGGAGGTCGGTTTCTAGCCGTTAAATAGAGAAAGTAATGTGTACATTCTCAGCCCATGTACAAGGCCTTGAGGGATGTAATGAGTTCTCCACTCAGTGTGGTACTAAGACACATAAGACAAGTCATTAAAGTACAATGTGTTGAGTGCCTTGAAGAAATACCCAAAGTACCATAGGATTTCAAGAACAATGAGTACAGGGGAAGAAGGGTGGTAAAGAGGGCTTTACTTCACATGTGGGTGACTTTGTTTCCAGGTCTTGGAGAATGAGTAGTAAGAAAAGAGCAGGGAGCTATTAAAGTATATATTGTACATGTGGGCAGTGGAGAGCTATTAGGCTGAGCTGTAACCTAACATCCTATGGACGTAGGAAAGACGAGATGTATCTGCCCTTGAGAGCATATCGTCTCTGTTAATATACTCTGAAGATAAGATCCAAAAACCCTAGTTCATAGATCTTTGGAGTTCTTAAGAAAATGAAGCCTAACTTGGTTTGTAGGAAGTTGGGCAGGTTTTATTACTTGGTTGAAGCCCAAAAGCCCCAAGAGAAATAAGTCACATGAGCCCTCCCTTGGCTACAATATTTCAAGGCTAGGGCACAGCTGTGGGGAGGAGGGACTTCACCAGGAAAGATAAAGTAGGTCAACTTGATATTCAATCTTCTATTCGTTGTTCCCTTGCAGATTCTCTCTGAGGGGTGTAGACATCATGAAATTCTAGGGCTGAAGTACTAAAGGATCCAGGTTTTGAAGATGTCTTGACAGTTGGGTATTTCCCCTCACTTAGTATCAATATATAAGTCATGTCCAGAGAAATATAGGCCTTAAATATCAACTAGTGGAGAGGTAACACACATCCTGGGAAAAGCAAATGTGGCTTGTCACTGGTTAGCTGGTTTGATGTTTGATATGATGTGGGGTAGGGGTGATGGCCTTCCCAGGCAGTGCTAGTGGTAAAGAACCCACCTGCCGATGCAGGAGACATAAGAGATGTGGGTTCGATCCCTGGGTTGGGAAGATCCCCTGGATGGGGGCATGGCAACCCACTCTAGTATTCTTGCCTAGAGAATCCCATGGACAGAGAAGCCTGGAGGGCTACAGTCCTTGGGTCTCAAAGAGTAGGACACAGCTGAAGTGACTTAGCACACATAGGGTAGGGGGTGGTACCATTGCTCTGGTGTAGAGTTAAGATTCCAGACTCCCAGTGCCTAAGTGAAGGCTCCTAGAACCTCTCCTCAATTCCACTTGCAACCTATTTAGATTATTTTAGTGTCTGGACAGAAAGAGCACTTGGTCAGTAGTTGTAAATAAACAGATAGATGAAGTCATCAGTCAGTCAGTTGGACTACATGAAAACAGACATTTTGTGAGAGTTCCTACTCCTGAATTCGCTGCTCTCTAGCTCTTGCCTAAGAAAATTGGAGAACATTGAAACCTGTGAAAGAAAGTCATGGAGACATACTAATTGTTCGCTAAAGCAGAACTTCCCAACCAGTGCTGGGTGAGCAGTGGCAGCTTATAGCTGATAAGGCTCTGCCACAGCTAAAGTCCTTTGGCCAGTTCCTCAGGACAAAACAGCCTCCTCAGAGACTCCACAGAGGGTAGGGTGGTT
The DNA here is from genome assembly GCF_014754425.2 of Oryx dammah. Taxonomy (NCBI): domain Eukaryota; kingdom Metazoa; phylum Chordata; class Mammalia; order Artiodactyla; family Bovidae; genus Oryx; species Oryx dammah. The sequence continues at coordinate 82,037,871 of NW_024070186.1, read as the reverse complement.
GGAGAAGAATTGGAGGGTGTGCACCATGGCAACTCATAAACTCAAAGAATGAAAGCTGGCATTCTCTGTTCTGATAAGAGGCCCTGAGTGTCCAGGAGGTGCTCTCCCACCTAGATTTCCATCTCAGCTGCCAAGTACCGAGTGTGGGGATGACCATTTTGAAAAAAGAGACATGCGATGAGACAGAAGTTCCTATTCCGGTTCATCAGAAAACATTGCTGATGTAGCTCAAGGTGCAGCTGGTAAGGGTTTGTGGAGGGCTGACTGTAAGCTTCTGGTGATAACACTTTTCAAATCTGTCTTTATTAATAGAGGAGGCTTTTGTCAATTTTGTGGCCAAAGTACCCTTCAAGTGGAGTCAGGACTAGCTCCAGAGGACTATTCTAACAATATATGTACCATCTGCAAGTTAAAGCATTATCACTGTTTTGAAATATTTGATATGAAAAAATTTCATTGCATTCAAACTCCACTTACAAGTCTCATGAAAAATCAATATATCTGTTAATTAAAGTTAAGGAAGAGTTGTTTTTAAAACGTAATTTCCACAGTTTTAAATATTTAGATGATTGTAGAAAAGTGGCCTTAAATTTTTTATCATTTACTTTTGTAAATGATGTCCATAGACAATTTGAAGAGCTCATCATTAAGAAGTCTTGTCAGGAATCAGCCATTTCAAGAACAAGAACTGAAATTAAAATTTTATTGACAAATTTTGTCTTTAACAAATTTCAACTTTCTTTTCAAATTTTTGAATTATTCACACATTTTATCAAATCTGATGTGATTTTAATTATCTTTTATTGTGATTTTATTTATCTTATATATTTAAAAAATCTAACAGTTTTTTTAACCAAACCCTCTAAAGAATCTCCAAAATAACTCAGTTTTCTTTACTGTGCCCATACAAATATTATCACTTAGTCTGAGTATCAAGATATGCACAACCACCCCTCCATACACACAAAAAAGGACGAAAACATGATCTAAGTCTCTGAGAATAATTGGGACAATTATCTTGAATTTTTTTTCATCCCCTTCAGAATTGCCTTTAGGTAGGTCTTATGATTTAATTTTTTATATTTGGTTTATATCAAAGATCAGAAAGTTGCTGCATTTTAGTGTTTTAGATATTGCTTATTAAGTTACCCAGATGCATGTGATAGGAATCTTTTTGAATATCTTTCTCCTCATGGACCAGCATGATCTGATATACACATGTTTTATCATTGCTTGAGACTGTGCTACCTACTGGATTTCCTTTCTACATGGCTTCTAGGACAGTAATTCTTGACTGCAGCAACAATTACTGTTAAGACATAACAGAACTATTGCAGTGTGATATTAAAATAGAATAAATTATGCAAACAGACAAGAGTTAAAATCCCCTTTCATTGCAAAGAACTTGATGTTATCTGAAGATAAACAGCTTAATCACCCAGTTTTTTTTGCAGTTTTTTACTGTAGAATTAATCACCAAAATTGATCTAGATAACAGATTTTCTTTCCTGTTTTTTCTCCCAACATTTAAAATAATATCTTTGCTGATGCATATACATCATTTTTGCCTGATATAATTCTCAATAGGAATATACACCACTCCTCTGCCCTCAATGTATATAAAAGTCAGGCAACTTAGGATCTGTCCAACTCAACTGCTGCTGATGATCTATGAAGCCTGAAATGATCTAAAATATTGTGATCCCCTTTAGCATCATTTCTTCTCTAAGAAGGAATATGATCAAGCCCTGGGAAGTAAAGACATCAAAAGTTGTGTCTCTTGATGCACATGGGAAAGCATCTAAAAATTATTTTTATCAGTGTGAGTCAAGTTACCTATCTGAGATGTACTAAAGGCATCACACTGTCACGCTGTCTCTTCCACAGTGTCCTTTATTATGGGAACATCACAATATTTTCCCATATCTGTGAGCCAGCTTTGTCTTCTCTATGTTGTTCATAGAACCACTGGTTCCTTCTAAACTGTGTCCAGTATACCTGTCCTTTATCTGTGTATAATATTTATGAAGAGTTCTTAATTTTCGAGGAGGGATAGAAATCATCAGTTGCTCTTACATAGGTATATTTCTCAGGATTATATTTGTTTCCGATAAATGCACTAGTGTTTCCTTCTAATCTAAATTAAATAAGCTATATTTTATTTTATTTCTCACGTGTCTGCCTGAGCTCTTCTGTCAGATTACATTCTCTTTGAGGGCAAAGCTTGTATCTCTTAAACATCTAGCAGAAAATTAACCTAGTATATTCTCATGAATACAACATTTTCCTGCCCCTTTTAGCTCTGTTGTCCCTAACGAAACATTATTTTAAAGAAGTTTGGGCAGGTCAGAACTCACTGGTCTGGGAATCAGAAGAACACTGAATTCTCAAGTCTGACATCCCAAGTCTAACTTTGGGCTAATTTGTCCTGATTTTTAGCATATTTTTTTTCATTCTCCAGTATTGTTTTTCTTTTGTCTGTAAAACTAAGGGATTTGGGCTAGAAATTCTCTAAAATTTCTATTATTCTGTGATTCTGATTAAACTATATAGTGTTGTGGAAGTACATTATTATAGATCTTAAATATATATTTCAGTTATCCTGAATTAAGATGAAAATTAAAGCCTAAGACTGTAAGTTTTCTTTTTTTTTAAACAGGAAACCTGAGGGCCTGATAAGCTGTTGACACAAGTGCTTTTGAGAAGGGAAGATGGAGTAGTTACTGACTCATGTTTAAATAGACAAAGGAAAATGTTGGTAAATGTTTCTATATCCTCATTTATCACAAAATTAGAGTAAATCTGTACTTACCTGTGTTTAGTTATTTAAAAAACAATGGAGTTTATGTCTCAGTTTACTAAAAGGGTGAGGGAAATTTTCTTATAACATTACAATTTTTAATCATTCCAAAGGCAGTTGGCTTATACATTTGAGATTACATTTATTATAATTAAGTTCATTTGAAAAAAATGTTGTATAAAACTATTTATTTAAAATAATGAACTATCATGGGAGATTATACATGCTAAAAACTGTGATAATTAACCTGCTATGACCTCACCAATTTTCGTTAATTAACTCAACTAGTACCAAAAGTATATTTTTAGAATGAGAACAAAACTTAGATGCTATTCCCAATAAATAGTTATCTTATAAGTAAAGTAGATATCTTTAACAGATCAACTTTAAAACATTAGATAGAATATTGTTACAGTTGTTACTAAGAAATCTAATAGTCATCTCAACCTGTCGTTGAAAATGGAACAAACTAATACTCCGTTCTTGATTTTCACTAAAAGTCTCGGATTTGATCACATATGATCAAAAGGTGGAGCACCTTTGCACATGCTATTTGTCATTTGTGTATCTTAGTTGGTGTCTTTTAAGGTCTTTGGTCCATTTTTAATTGGTTGGTTTGTTTCCTTATTGTTGAGTTTTAAAATTCTTCGTGTATTATGGATAAGAGTCCTTTATCAGATATGACTTTTTGCAAATATGTTCTCCTAGTTTGTGGTTTTTCTCTTCATTCTCTTGACAGTGTTTTACATAGAGCAGAAAAATTTGATTTTAATGAAATGCAGCTCATCAATTCTTTCATGGATAGTACTTTTGGGGGTCATACTTAAAAAGCCATCATAAACTCAAGGCTATCTAGATTTTCTCCTGTTATTGTCATCTGGGATTTTATGTTTCGCCTTTAACATTTAGGTCTGTGATCTATTTTGAGTTATTTTTTATGAAGGGTGTAATGTCTGTGTCTAGATTCATTTTTTTTGCATGTGGTTGTTCATTTCCAACATCACTGATTGAAAGGCTATCTTTATCCATTGTATTGCCTTTATTCTTGTCAAAGATCAGTTGGTTCTCTCTTTTTGGGTCTATTCCTAAGCACTCTATTCTGTGCCATTGAACTTTTTGTCTGATGCAAATTAAAGCAACAATAAGATACCACTATACACCTATTAAAATGCCCCAGATCCCAAACACTGACAGCACCAAATACTGACAAAGATGTGGAACAACAGGAATTCTCATTCACTACTGGTGGGAAGGCAAAATGGTATAGCTATCTTGGAAAATGGTTAGGTGACTTCTTGCAAAATAAAAATACCATATGGTATAGCAATTATACTATTGTATTTACTCAAAGGAGCTGAAAACTAATATTCACACAAAACCTGTGCATGGATATTTGTGGTAGTTTTATTTATAATGGCCAAAATTTGGAAGCTACCAAGAGGTGTTTCTATAGGTGATTGGGTAAACAAACTGTGGTACATTCAGATAATGGAATATTATTTAGTACTAAAATAAATGAACTGTCAAGCCATAAACAGCCATGGAGGAAACGTAAATGCATTTGCTAACAAGCCAATCTGAAAGTGCTATGTGCTAACAAGTCATGTTGGAAAAGGCAAAACCATGGAGACAGTAAAAACTGTGGAGACAGTGGTTGCCAGTGGTTGGTGCGGAGGGAGGAATAAATAAATAGAGCACAGAGGATTTTAGTAGTATAGATACTGTCATGGTAGATATGTTTATTCAGAGCTGTAGAATGTATATTACCAAGAGTGAACCCTATTGTTGCCTATGGATTTTGGGTGAAAATGGTGACTTTGTGTAGATTCAACGACTGTAACAGAGGTACCACTGAAGTGGGGGAAGGGGAGGCAGGGGATATATGGATATCTCTGTATCTTATTTTTAATTTTACTGTGAACCAAAACTGCACTCAAAAAGTTTAGAAAAAACTCTCACATCCAGAATATCTTTAACAAGTTTATTACATTTCTAGAGAAGTTAAACAAATCAAAACAACTGTTTATACAAACCTCCTTCCCCTATGCTCAATTGCTAGGAAAACAATGTTGATGTGACTCTTGGCACAAGAGAAATAGTGTTGTTCTCCTTGTCTCCTCTTCAGGCCATGCTGGGTGCTGGTTGGTAGCTACTCTAACCCCCACAACTCAGGAAAATGGTTAAGTATTATTGGACAGCTTGGGTTGCTCTGGGTCTAGAAACAGAACATTCCCTCCTGTTGTCGTGGGCTTGTATTTTTAACTCCAGCTGGGTGGTAGGTAACAAGCTGAAAAAGGAATAGAAATCTTAGGTAAACTGTGACCGAGTATATGAAATGTGCTAGTAATGACGTTTTTTGAGAATAAACATAATTATATGTTACTTCACTTGAACCAAAGGTGTTAAAGATGAATTTATATAAAAAATTATACTTTCTCACACTAATTTATAGTGTCAGTCATTGTAAATTTAAGATGTATTGCCATCTAAAGTAGGGATTTTGATAGACTGACTTAATATTTTTTGTTCAAAAAGTTTAAACAGACTGCAATCTCCATAGCATATTGGCATGTACAATATGAGTAGAAATGTGCTTGGGGTTCGCAGGTGTTGCTAGTGGTAAAGAACCCACCTGCCAATGGAAAAGACATAAGGGATGGTGGTTTGATCCCTGGGTGGGGAAGATCCCCTGGAGAAGGAAATGGCAACTGATCTCAGTATTCTTGCCTGGAGAATTCCATGGACAGAGGAACCTGATGGGCTACAGTCCATAGGGTCACAAAGAGTTGGACACAACTCAGCATGCATGCGCATGGTGCTTGGGTTGAACTTCCACTCAAGCCATTAATTTTCCTGCTGCAGCAAATCTCAAGCTCCCTGTTATCTTTCAGTTATTCTAGACACATCAGAAAATAATTTCCCCCTCGATCTGAAATACCAACATTGTACTCACAGAACCCAGAAATTTATTTTTGGAGTTGAAACCTTTCAATGAGGTTGCAAGGGCTCTTTTCTGTAATCTCCCCTTTTTTCATCAACTTCCTTTTAAAATGAATCACTACATTAATAACTCATGACCCTGACCATTGACTCCAATTGGGTCAGCATACATAACACAAGCCAAGTCTGAATCACCTCTATGAGACTTTTGATCATCAGGCTAAGAGAAGGGTCAGTGACTCTCTGGGTCTAGAAAGGTTAGGGTGTTGAACATCATTGATGTTGGAAGACATGTTTTCCAAGTGTGGGGAAGGGTGAAAACTATCGCAAGAGAATAATGAAGCCATTTTTAGAGAGAAGCAGTGAAGGGAGTGGGGAGGGCATTCTGAGGAGTCTCATGTACCTGATTCCAGGTGGGCCTGAAGGCAGTTGTGGCTTTGCTGTTGAGGTGTCTTACAAGGTACTTATGTATTCCCCCAGTATATTCTCATTTTGCTTCAGACTGCTGGGATTTTGTCACTTATGCCAAAAGGATCCAACACACACAGCTTCTTTTATTGCCCTGTGTTCTGGTTATCAACAGTGTCTAATGAAGCTAGACTGAAATTCCATATTCTAGAAAATTATATAAGATCTGTGGTCTCTTCAGGATGGACTTAGTTTGAAGCTGAAAATTATGGAAACTGGTCTACCAATAGCTTTATATTTATCAGTTCAAAATCTGGATATTGAGTTAACTTGGAATAGTGGATATGAATATTCAAGGCATAAGGAGAAATATGGATGTGAGTCTATGTGTCATATAGAGTTGCATGTTGCTTTATGGGTGAGAAAAATAAGGAAAAATACCCTAGAGGTGGAAGTTCTCTTAGAGATCATTTAATGCATGCTTATCTTTCTCAGATGGATAAACTGAGATAAGAATGGGGAATTGATTTACAGTACTTAGCAATGTGACTGTTTTTTAACTTCTAAATCAGTGTTCTCTATGGAATTATCCATGGACCTGGGTTCAATCCCTGTGTTGGGAAGATCCCCTGAAGGAGGGCATGGCAATTCACTCCAGTATTCTTGCCTGGAGAATCCCCCAATACAGAGGAGCCTGGTGGGCTGCAGTCCATGGGTTGCAAAGGGTGGGACACGACTGAGTAAGCACACACACACAGAAGAAAACAGACTTGCTATTTAAGTTTTCTCTCTTGGTCTCAGTTTGTTCTTTTTTAACTGGTTTATATCAGATAATTACTAAGATTCACTCTGACTCCAATATTCTATGGTTCAATGATTTTATGCTGTATAAAATCATTACAGTGTTTATATTATGTCAGAGGACTTTGATTTTGTTTGAAAATCTGCATTAAAATGCTACATCTAAAAGAGAAAAGACTGAGAGAGAGGAGTAGAGGTAGGCCATGGGACCAAAAGTGTCACAAATTAAGATAAAAATTGATATATTTGCTGGTAATTTACAAGTTGAATCTTTATTGGCTTTTAAGAATCATCTTGCATTTTATATCTGGCTTATAAACAGATTTTGCCATTTACTTGTTTACATTTAGTCTAAACAGTGTTTTTCAATTAAAAATATATGAGAATGAGGTTCAGGGAATAATTCAGTCTAGAACACTTACAGCTTCAGTCTTGAGGATGAAATGTGCTATATTTTAGCTATAATGATACTATTGAATTAGTAGTCATATCTTAGAGTGACTTATAGGGAAACTATTAACAGTAATGTGTTTATGGGTAGAAATTTCCATGACATTTTAAGAAAGACAAATTTCAGCACACTGATTTTATTGAGAAATTGGTTTGAATCTAGGTTCTATCACTTATTATCTGGGTGTCCTTGGGCAAGTTATCCAAACCTTTCTAAGACTGAGATTCCTTTTGTGTAAACTGAAGTGTACTACGTACACTTAATTCAAAGGATCATTGTCAGTATTAAATGAGATCCTGTGGGTCAAGAGCTTATCATGTATTGTTTAGCATGTCGTGGGTTTTCAGACTTGCTCCTAGAAGTAGACTCTATCGAAGTATGATATTCAAACTATAGATAACTTTGATAAAAGGGAAAATTTTCAAACAAGGTAGACTCTGTGTTTCTGTTTGCATTCCCATAAATGAAGTGACCTTATTAAATCGGGACATAAGTCTTTAATATTTAATCGGAAGGTATCAATCCAAACATATATTTTTAAAGATTGTTAAAACTTGTACTTCATATTTATAGAGTTTTTTGTGGTTTATCATACTTATAAAGGAGTGTATATAAGTTTTTGAATTTTTTCTGTCCACCAAATAACCATACAGTTATTTGCACTGTTTAGATACACTGATTTAGATTGTTGATGTTTACACAGCTAGTCAGTATTGGTACTGTCACTACGGATCAGATCTTCTGACTACTTCTGGCACAGTGCTCTGATTAAAGAATGTTCATTAAGCATTTATTAGGAACAAAGCACCATGATGAGCACTGAGAGAGAGGTATTGGAGGGTGCATCCATTGCTTTGTTTACCCGGCACTGCTCCCTCCAGCTGTCCTTTATAGGAGCTTCCCAATGTTCTAAGAACTGTGGCCACCATCAGTCTCGAGCCATAGGTGACTGAGGGCTTCCATGTCAACCTCATGCCGGCCATAGTAAGCAGGCAAGGAAACCACCTGATAGAAAAACATGTGATTCAGAAATCCTTTAATAGGAGAGAGAGGAAGGGAGAGGGAGGGAGAGAGGGGAGGCGGAGAGGGAGAGAGAGTTATCTGGGTGTATGGTCTGTTAAATGCAGCACTTTGGAAATGATGGCAGTTAACATTCTGTCGCTGAGAAGAGGTAGAAGGCTATCTGAGGTGAGACAGAAAAACCAAGTGTATGTTCAGACGCCAGTCACGATGTGAGACAGAGCTCTCACTTTCTAGTTGTTCTCGAGCCCAATTGCATTTTTTTCTTGGTGTTTCGTGATCCACTCCAGTGTCCTTACGATAAATCCTCCCTTTTTTTTTGGTTAAACTAGTTAGAATTTTTGTTATATGCAACAAAGATTGAGAATTAACACCAATATCAGAATTAAAGACATGAGTTCTCTGCTCCTGTGACCAAGAAACCAACATTACTACTTCCACATAACTCATATTAGACTAGTTACTTAGGAAGTACTGGGGAGCTTAGTAAAATGCAGATTCTAAGGCACACTTTACAAATTCTGGTTCAGGATGTCTGCAATTTGGCCTGGAAATCTGCATTTCAAACAAAATGTTCAAGTGATTCTGATTCACAACCAGAATGGGAAACCTCTGGCAGAAATACTTTTGTAAAAGTTTGAGGGACATGGCAATATAACTCAAAGATGGTACTTCTCATGTCAGTGATAATACATCAGCTGTATTGCAGTTTGAACACTGATTAGAGGGTAAAATTAAGCTTTTCCTCTTATAGGGTTGCTGTTGCTTTAATGTGTTAGGGTAAGGAGAAGAGAAAAGGCAGTGCAGTCAGACCTGGGGATAAAGGGTTTGGTGGAAAAGGGGGAAGAACTGAATGCCAGAATGGAAGATCTTACTTAGGAAAAGAGGAAGAAATGATAGCTGGGCAGAGGATGTGGCCACTTGTCTGCCTGACTCGTAAGGGCAATAGTCACAGCATTAGGCCTCTCTGGCCAGAAGCAAGGTGGGAAAAGCAAAGCAGAACAAAAACTCTTCTGGTGGAAGAAGTCATGTCTGTGCCTTGTATCTCCTTTCTAGACCTGCCCTCTGACGGGAAGGTAGTTCATAGATGTAGAGGTTATTTCCCTTATCTTTGCCTCCTTACCTCATAGGCTTTTGCCAGATGGGGGAATTTGGGAAGAGCTACTTCCTGCCCCCAAATTGACCCTGCCATAATTTACATTTATCTCAGCATCTTTTCAGAAACGCAGGTCATCAGCAATTCTTGAGGCAGCTATAACCACAGTCAAGCTTACAAGGACACTCATGACGTGATTTTTCCACTTGAGCAACACAAACAACTCCATGGATCCTGCTAACACGCTAGAGGGAAGTGTGAGAACAATCAAAATGGCCTTAGGGTTGGAGTGAGGAGAAGGGATGGTATAATGATTCTTGTGTTGTTTCCTGACTGCCAAAAAAGCAATTCTGGGAAATGGAAATTGAGTGTGGTTAAATTCTCAGTATCTTAGAGGATCATTGCAGGAGGAAACTTAGAGATTATCCAGTCTGTAACTCTGAGTCCCAGAGAAAGGAAGTGACCTGTCTAGAGTCATCTAGCTGGTGGGAAAGTCAGATCTAGAATTTAGATCTTCCAAAACTGAGCTCAGTGTTCAACAAATGTTCTACAAAAGTAAGGCCTTGTACGGTATACCCCAAACAAAATTACTATGAGTAAAACTCATGACTGTATACAGCGTAAGAAGATAGTCAATATGAGAAGCAGAGTTATAGCAATGATTGTATTAGTCACTTTAGGCTACCATAACAAAATACCACGGTCTGAGTAGCTTAAACAGTAGAAATTTGTTCCTCTCATTTCTGGAAGCTGGGAACTCTATGATCTAAGTGCCGGTGAACTGGTTCCTGTGAGGACTTTCTTCTGGCTTGCAGGTGGACAGCCACCATCTTGCTGTGGCCTTCCACAGCCCGGAGGCGCACATGAGTGAGCAAGCTCTGGTGTCTGTTCTAACAGGGGTATTTATTAATCCCATTGCATTAGGTTGCCACCTCTTATAAACTCACCGTACCTAATTACCTCCTTACAAACTGTATCTCCACATAGTTGCTTTGGGGATTAGAGCTTCAACATATGGATTCTGGAGGGACAAAACTCGGTCTGTAGAAGAATCATTTTTGGAGTAGACCCCTGTCTGTCTTTCTGTCTGTCCCACGGTCGCACTGATAATTTACCTGAAGGCAGGCACTTGGTCCCTCTGCTAACACCAAAGATGCCACTCTTGAAAACGGAGGCAAAAGTATCAACCAATAATGACACCCTACCTTACACCTATTTTATTTTCTGTGGAGTTTCTTTATGAAGAAAGCAAAGGTCCACAGGAAAAATCAGTCTAGTACATGACCACTAACACTGATAATTCTCTTAGGGAGACAGATGGAAGCATCAATGTTAGTTGACTTAAACTGAGCGATTGTACAAACAGAGAAACTGCATAGATACACATCGCTTATCTGCAATTCCCAAGTCCAGAAAGCTTGGACATCTGACCATTTTTCTGTAAGTGTACATTTAGTAGCAAAACCTGACTTGTCAAAAAACAAGGCTGTTTATAGTCCTTCCTTTGCCCACTTATTAAGAACATTTAAATATTTTGTTGAAATAGTAAAGCATTTGATTATGAGATCCTTCCCCAGATCCTGCAGAGATTTGTGTAGTATATAATAAAAATGTCCTGAACTATCTTTCTAAACCCAAATAAGTATAAGTTCTTGAAACACATGTGACCCCCAAGGTATCAGACTGGTAAGTTAGAGTTTATACTAAAGTGAACCTTCTGTTTCATGGACTGAAATGACATGTGATATCATAGATGGGGAGGCTGGGGGAGGAGTAAGATTAAGCAGAGGTGATTGTCTGCCCAGAGTTCCCAGGAAATGAGTTTTTGCCAAAATCATCAGAATGGGTATGAGTGAGAAGGTGACTGAGTTGAGCAAAATTGGCCATCCTGTGTCTGCCAGACTCAAATTTCTGTGAGTGGGGTCATGAGACTCTTCAAATGAAATGTTTAGCTCAAATATATGGTTGTGTATTGTGCAGGCTCCTGAGGAGGAGAGCCCTTGTGATTTTGAAGCAGCAAAAAGAATGTTGCTGTTTCAGGAATTTGGCAATGCCATCTGACCTGGAAGGTTGACCCACAGGGAGAAGCTGACTTTCTGCTATTTCCTTCTTATTCACCTCTTCTTGTTGGGACTTTGCCCAATCACTTGATCTGTGTGCTTCATTTTTTTCATTTAAGTGTACACGGTGTGAATAGCTTCCCTTACTCTGTTCTGGATCAACACATAAACTATCACTGAAAAAATACCTTAAGTCCCATACAGGCCTTGTTTGGAAGGTTACTTGATAGCATAGACTTTGGTTTTAGTACAGTGACCTCAGGGCTGGGAGTCATGCCTCTAGTTTTAGACTTGATATTTACTTCGAGTGTGACTTGAACATGTCACTTCCCCTTTCTCTAGGCTTGCTTCCTTATTTAGAAAACAAAAGGCTTGGGATTGATGATCTCTGAGGTCTCTTTTATGGTTAATACTGAACCTATAAATGACAAGATGAATCATGATAATTATAACAGGACTCCAGTTTGCTTAGCAATGGATAGCTTATAGACAACTTTCATATCCATTAAATCATTAGATACTTAAGACAAACCTGTACTGTATGCTGGTCAGCTAGATATTATTGTTGTCCTCTCAAGGCTATGGTTTTTCCAGTGGTCATGTATGGATGTGAGAGTTGGACTGTGAAGAAAGCTGAGCACCAAAGAATTGATGCTTTTGAACTGTGGTGTTGGAGAAGACTCTTGAGGGTCCCTTGGACTGCAAGGAGATCCAACCAGTCCATTCTAAAGGAGGTCAGTCCTGGGTGTTCTTTGGAAGGACTGATGCTAAAGCTGAAACTCCAGTACTTTGGGCACCTCATGTGAAGAGTTGACTCATTGGAAAAGACTCTGATGCTGGGAGGGATTGGGGGCAGGAGGAGAAGGGGACGACAGAGGATGAGATGGCTGGATGGCATCACCGATTCGATGGACGTGAGTCTGAGTGAACTCTGGGAGTTGGTGATGGACAGGGAGGCCTGGCGTGCTGCAATTCATGGGGTCACAAAGAGTTGGACATGACTGAGTGACTGAACTGAACTGAACTAAAGAAGTTCAGAGAGAGATGTTGGTTGACCAAGGTCACAGAACAAGCTAGAGTCTATAAAGAAAGGACCAGACCAGGTTTTCTGACTCCCTAACTGCCTTACCTGTGCTCTTTCCACTCTGCCTCATTCCTTGACTGGTTTCAGGGTTGTCTTGCTCTCCACAGCATCACAAAAGTACACGTACACTTGTGTGCTCACAAGAAAAGGGCATTACTTATAGGCAGTTGTAGGTGGACAAATTACTTATGCCTTATGTCAGACAGCAAAAGTTGCTGATGCCAGGTTCAGAGAGGGGACTCGGGTAGTTACAGGAAGTGTGAAGCCACTTGTGTGTACGACAGGGCCAATGAAACGCTCAAGCCAAGCACACTAGAAGAAGTAGAAGGAGGTGAGGAAGCTTAGCGTGGGATGAGGTGCCACAGTCAAGCGGAGATAGCTGAAGCATTCCCTGAGAAAACACACTTGTGACCTGTCTCACATCCAGATATTTTCCAAAGCCTAGTGTGTGGGCCTAGTTTGAGTAGTATTTTCTACCTTTTGACCGTGTGATGTTTGGGGAAAAAATACCCAGGAAGTGTTTTAGCTTTTGTTAGTCAAGACATTGGTTTTCCTTGTTGTTAACAGCTGGGAAGATATTAGCAGATGCAGTTTCAGAAATGTATGAGAGAAAAGGACAAAAAGAGGAGAGCCAGATCTCTCTGGGCCTTGGTTTCCTCATCTGCAAATGAACCTGGCATTCAAGGCCCTCTGCCATCTGGCTCCAGCCTTCTGTAGCGCCACCCCTCTGCATACAGACATCCTTTGGTATGTATGCAGGGGATCAGTTCCAGGACCCCCTGTGATACCAAAATCTGCTTATGCTCATGTCTCTTATATAAAATGGTACCGTATTTGAAGATAACCTATGAACATCCTCCCATGTATTTTAAATCACCTCTAGGTTACTTATAATAACTAATACAATGTAAATGCTGTGTACATAGTTGCCAGTGTGGCAAATTCAAGTTTTTCCATTTAGAACTTTAGGGACTTCAAAAATATTTTTGTTCTGTGGTTGGTTGGATGTGGAACCTGTGGGTATGGTAGCTGACTGTACTCTAAAAATCCCCACTTCTCTCTCCTGCCCACAAGGCAATCTGACTCTGCTTTTGCATCTCTAAGTCCTTCTCTCCTTGATCTGTTCTCACTGGTGTAATTCTCTGTATTTCTAATGCCATGAAGATTTCCCTGAATGTCCTAACTGGAAGCTGTCACTTGTTTTGACTTGCAGATGCTGCTTATCAATTTCCAGTTTATTTGTTTCATATCCTGTGCTCTTGCCCAGCTGGGATCCTTGATGGCAAACACATCACTATGTACTATGCCCTCCCCAGAACTGTGTATTTACTTCACAGTGATGTAGGATCATAATAGATATCTGAATGAAGGGATAAATGAGCTCTGAGGTCCCTTATAACCCCAACTCACTATGATTTAAAAGCAACATAATACCTGTTAGAAACCAGATTAGAAAGAAGAAACAAGAATCCATCTTCAAAGCGGGATACTTTTTTACAAAGTTATCATTGAGACTTGTCCGGTCAAAAACTAAACTGTCTTGGCTGAATTATTCTTGTTTCTTTAAAAAGAAATCAGTTCAAAGGTAGGTGCCATGTGGTACCAAAAGTACTGCCTGGGGAGGGTTAATGTTGAGATCCTGTTTTGTTTCTTACTAGCTGGTGTGACAAGTCATGTCCCTTTTCTGAGCCCGGTTTCTTCAACCTAAAGATGATAAGATCAGTTCCACAGAGTTGTTGGGAGGGGTCAGTGTGATAATGGATGTGAAAGTGCTTTGCGAACTGAAAAGAACTCCAACTAAAAGGGGTTATCATTATCATTATTTCAGAAGTCATTTACATGGGATATAAATGCAATCTCTAGAGCTCCTTTGAGCCTCTAAGTGTACAGACTGTATTTAGAAGTTTATATCATACCCAATATGGGGTTGAACAGCAGCCAACTCGTGTTAACAGCCCTGAGTCCTAATTTACAGAGTACCTTTTCTCTGAGCTCAAGAGCTGTTAAAAGCTGGACTCATCGATCCTCAGTCAATTTCCATTCAATCGTTAATTCAACAAATGTTTACTGTATGCCTACTAAGTGTCAGGCAGTATTTTTGATGGTGGTTTGCTGATATTGTTAAGGTCCTGTTCCTTTAGGGGAAACTGCAGATCCATAGAAGAAAAGGGACTGTACATGCCACATGCCCAGACAGGATGCAGCTCAGAGATTAGGGTAGGTAGTGGCCACACTGTGTTAAGTAAGAATAATCATTCTAGGAACTGAAGCCGAGCACCTTTGGTTTGAGTCATGTGTCTTCATCTACTGCAAACTGTGCCTTTGCCTTATTTGTCGATAATAAGAGATGATGTCAGTGACTGAAAGGCACTTTGTGTGACCTGAGTTACATGCTTTAGGTTTCTGAGTTGCTTTGGTCAGCTCGGTTTCAGACATTTTGGAGAGGAAAGTTTCAAAGTAGCCTATTGATTGAGAGACATGTGAGTCTGTCTCAGAGCTGACTCCTACGGAGCCCTGCACCTGGGTGAGACACATTTCCCATCGTTGCAATTTCACTTTTATCCTTCAGAGAAAATAGGCTCTTTCTTCCAAGTGGAGGATTTTTGAGATGCTGGGATAAAAGCTCCTCTTTCATGTACAGGTGACTCAGAGAGCAGGGAGTCAGCAAAGATGTGGTCATCCAGCCCAAGATGCTACAGAGGAGCATGAGGCATGTTTCCCATTTTCAGCCTCGTAGGTGTTCAAAGATATTTCCTACCAACAGTTCTGAGCGAGCATCCACAGCTTTAGCCAGAATACGGAAATGGCATAGATCATTTGTACCATTTCTAATGGTATGATTGTTACAGTGAATATGACACATTTGCTGAGGGGTTATGGACCTAGAGAAAGACACAGAGATGACAAGACTCGTTCCAAAAACTCACTATGGGGTGATCAGGAACATACAAAAATATTTAGAAGGGGCCACTCATTCAACACATAGCTCTTGACAGGATTTGTTTACCTGAATCATAACTCTTCAAAGAGAGTAAAGAGAATTTGGTTGAACCAGGCAAGTTTTTCTCTTTTGTTTTATTTCTAAGTTGTGGTATTTCGATAGCTTTGTAGGTTAACAGAAGAATTTGGGCAAAAAAAGATTTTCAACTTGATATAAACTTTCAGTTCTGAAAGATGAATAAATTCTACAAATCTACTGTACAACATAGTGCATACATTATATATTATTTATAATAATATTATGTCATGGAGTTAAGGATTTGTTAAGAGGGTAGAACTTATGTTAAGCATTCTCTTCATGAAAAAGTGAAAGTGAGTCAGTCGTGTCTGAGTCTTGGAGATCTTCCCCAGCCAGCGATTGAACCCTGGTCTCTGCATTGCAGATGAATTCTTTACCATCTGAGCCACCAGAGAAGCCCAGTATTTCTATATCCACACACAAAGATAAAACAAACCCGCTACCACCAACAATAAAAATAAAGGGACAGAAAGAAACTTTCGGAGATAATGGATATGTTTATCACCTTGATTGTGGTGATGGTTTAAAGGGTGTGTGCATATGTCCAAACACATCAAATCATGAACATTAATTATGTAAAGTTTTTTTGTGTGTATCCATTATACTTCAATAAAGTATATCTTTTTTTGTTTGTTTACCAAAAAGACAGAGTGGGAAGAGCACATTCCAGAGGTGAACATTGTTCTAGGGACAGGAAAGCAGAAGCTGCTCCTGGGCACCTCAAGCAGTTCTGTTGGAGGCCTCCACCACAGAGTGGAGTGGAGTAGGCAAGTGCTGTTGGAAAAGGTCCTTTGGTATCACCTTGCCAGCCAGCTTTATTTACTTCTGCCTAACTGGAGGCACAATACTGTGGAAGTGCTACTGGGAAGAATTTAATGATTGCTCATGTACATCCTAAATTCTCGATGTGTAGTTACTACTTCACAATTCATCCAATCTTTTATATGCCATAGATGGCCTTGCACAACTGGAAATCCGGCTTCTTCTCAATTAAAGAATGATATAGAAATTCTTGATGAATAAGGACTCAGATCTATCATAATGGTTTTTCCAACCACTGCTTTGATTGAGATGTGGTGTGAATACCACAAATACTTTGCTTGCTTTTGGCAAAATGGCCCTAGAAATTCAATAACCATAATAGACCTTTGGTTTTATTGATAAATAATATATTGGCTTGGATAAGACAAAAAGGAAAATTCTCATGTTTATTTTGACTATTCATTTGAGTTATAGAATTGCCTTTCTCCTTGGTTTGGTGGTGGTGGTTTAGCTACTAAGTTGTGTACGACTCTTGCAACCCCATGAACTATAGCCTGCCAGGCTCCTCTGTCCATGGGATTCTCCAGGCAAGAATACTGGAGTGGGTTGCCATTTCCTTCTCCAGGGGATCTTCCCCACCCAGGGATCAAACCTGGGTCTCCTGCATTGCAGGCAGATTCCTTACCAGCTAAGCTATGAATCACTTCTCCTTGGTTTAAACGCAGGTAAGTATGTAGGTATACATTTTAGAAGTAGCTTCTTCTTGTTCTTCACTTACCCAGAAAGATTACAATAAGTGCAATGTTGTTAGTGATTCAGCTGTTAGTATGCTTGCCTGGTTTTCTAGTTTTTGTCGAAGTAATATTTTTAGTTTAAGTATTTCTGTTTCAAATTCTTTAAGTTTATCAAATAAATACTTAGAATATTTTTATACCTCCACTCTTTCTGAAATACCCAGAGCCCCAAACTAGTGATAGAGCAGTGTAGAATAGTGGATTGGACCTGACCCCAGGATGCAGGTGGAATGAATTCTACAGAGACTATACCACTTACCAGTTTTGTGATATTGGGCAAATCACATACCTGCTATGGGCCTTGATTTTCCTTCAGGAAATTTCCCTTTCCTGCCTTCAACTAATATTTTTTGGTGTCTTGTTAGATGTGATGATGCACTGTGCTCGATATTGTATGTGTGATTCTGTGGTGCTTTTCCTCTCAAAGGCTTACAGTCTGAAAGGGGATACTTAAGGTCACCCTGCAGTGTTAGCCATGGAGGACACAGGTATGGGGCTCTATGAGAGCCCAGTGACGAGCATCGAATAACACTGGAGGATAAGAGGAAAGCTTCCTGGAGGAGCTGACGCCTGTGTTGGATTTTAAGTGAAAATGAAATGAAAGTGAAAGTCGCTCAGTCGTGTCCGACTCTTTGTGACCCATGGACTTCTCCAGGCCAGGATACTGGAGTGGGTAGCCTTTCCCTTCTCCAGGGGATCTTCCCAACCCAGGGATCGAACTCAGGTCTCCCACATTGCAAGCAGATTCTTTACCAGCTGAGCCAGAAAGCAAAGGGAGTCTGGAGTCTTCACAGGCAGGAAGGGCAGTACAGTGCCCTTGGGGCAACGATGGGAGGCACATGGCTGGAGACAAAGATAAGCATGGGGAGAGCTGGGGTGTGGGCTGGAAATGTAGTGGTGAAGGTTCTTTTAGGCTAAGCTGAGAATAAATCATACTAATAGTAATGTAATATTATATAATAATAATACATAAATAATATATCATAAAATAAACTGCTGTTAATAATAACTACCTTTTGTTGACAGAATTGAAAATAGAAGTTAAGCGTATCTTTAGATTTTAAAGATTGGCAAAATTAGTATTGCAGAGTGCCTCACTTTTTACCAAACAGTTATTTCTAATACATGTCACACCATTTCATGAATGTAAACAAGGATTAAAAAGATCTGCTGGCTTAACCGAAACATATTAATAATATCAAGAGCTGCGGAAGTAGGGAAATGATGTGTTCTTCCATGATATAAAATTTTACAACTCTTCATTTAAATATCCACCAGAGTGGTTTGATAAACTAGTTCAAATATTAGCATATTCTTGAGAATAATAAGAGTCCAACTACTTGATAGAATTTATCCTACTTTAGTTCTCCTGAGCACAGACATTCAGGGTTATTATTCATTTCTTGGCACAATTTTATAAGCATTCAAATTAAAACAATTTCTCATGTTTATTGTAGCAGTAACATATTAAACACTAAAAGGAGCAAATGTTTAAGTGAGAAAGAGCAGTGGGAGAGAAGTGTTGAAATCCAGTTCACCAGTGATTACCAAGTTCAACCACATGTGAGGTTTAACCGCTCTAGCTAGCTTTACTGACTTATAAACTTGTGAATCTTAGGCATAATCATTCACAAACTTGAAGAGTTGTAAGCACTGGAAATAATATATACAAAACACACAGTGCATGGGGTAAGTGGCTAATTGTACTATCGCTATTCAGGCTCTGTGCCAAGTGCTCTCTTCATTCCCCCATCCAGAGGAGAGATGGAAGAGTCAATGGGATTTCTGTGGGAGCAGATGCCCCAGGAGACATCAAGATAGAAGGGCTGCTATCCTGAAGGTTGTTCCAGAGCTCAGAGTTAAGGAAGAGAGAGAAAAGCACAACTGGAAGGTCAGAAGGTGGATCTTGGCATCATACTGATTAGGGAGATGAGGTAAAAGCAAATCAGCTACAAAGGTGGTGGTCAAGGAGAAGGAGAATCCCAGATCAAATTGCTCAGTGGGTGAGGTCAAAGGGCAAAGCTCTAAATTTGCATGTGGCCCCTATTTCTTTTGTGCAGTCTCAACAACTTGGAAAGTCAAGGTGGGACCCTCAAAGGAGCCACAAAAGAAGGGAAGAAAACACAGGTACAAGATTCAGCCTTTGCAAACAGAGAGCTAGTTCGGTAGTACAAGTATGGAAGCAGTCAATGGAGTATGCCCAGGGTTTTAGTAGAGGTAAATAAGTTATACCACAAGGCACTTCCATGCAAGCAACTCCTCTTTTCCAACACTGTTACAACTACATGAAATGGCAAAAGCCATTGGCAGAGAAATTAAAACTGGCTCCTCTTAACTGGTAATGATTGTGTCCCTAATGGGAATCTTGGAAGTGTTAAGGCCCCCTCATCTGTTCAGCAACTTTTTCGTCTTCATCCTCTCCCCACTCCAGGAACATCACACTATTTGCTACACCTCAAATCTACCCTACACTCTCTCTCCACTTAGAGTTTAATGCTGAAACTTCTGTTAGAAATGGCTTTCCCTTTTTCACTGGAAAGGCTTTTTTATCTTTCAAGGTTTCTTGCCCCTTCTCTGACTGGTAAAGAAATGTGCTGTCTTTCTTAAACTCCTATAGCCCTAGTTTATCTAAACATTGTGGTGGAAGATGTCTTATCTACCCAGTATATGTCTGTGAGGCATGTGCAAATGCCAAAGATTTAAATTCGGGAAGTGACTGGTTGGATTTCTAAGTCTAGAGCTAACTTGCTGTGTATTTTGAGCAAGTAATATACCTTCTTGGAGTCTCAGTTTCTTAGTATTCATATGCAGATCTAATAAGATAGTGTACCCAAAACACAGAAATGGTATGGACCTAATAGTAGCAGAAGATATTAAGAAGAGGTGGCAAGAACACACAGAAGAACTGTACAAAAAAGATCTTTATGACCCAGATAATCACGATGGTGTGATTACTCACCTAGTGCCAGACATTCTGGAATGTGAAGTCAGGTGGGCCTTGGAAAGCATCACTACAAACAAAGCTAGTGGAGGTGATGGAATTCCAGTTGAGCTATTCCAAATCCTGAAAGATGATGCTGTGAAAGTACTCCACTCAATGTGCCAGCAAATTTGGAAAACTCAGCAGTGGCCACAGGACTGGAAAAGGTCCGTTTTCATTCCAATCCCAAAGAAAGGCAATACCAAATAATACTCAAACTACAGAACAATTGCACTGATCTCACATGCTAGTAAAGTAATGCTCAAAATTCTCCAAGCCAGGCTTTTAGCAATACGTGAACTGTTAACTTCCAGATGTTCAAGCTGGTTTTAGAAAAGGCAGAGGAACCAGAGATCAAATTGCCAACATGGGTTGGATCATCAAAAAAGCAAGAGAGTTCCAGAAAAACATCTATTTCTGCTTTATTGACTATGCCAAAGCCTTTGACTGTGTGGATCATAATAAACTGTGGAAAATTCTGAAAGAGATGAGAATACCAGACCACCTGACCTGCCTCTTGAGAAACCTATATGCAGGTGAGGAAGCAACAGTTAGAACTGAACATGGAAAAACAGACTGTTTCCAAATAGGAAAGGAAGTATGTCAAGGCTGTATATTGTCACCCTGCTTATTTAACTTATATGCAGAGTACATCATGAGAAATACTGGGCTGGAAGCAGCACAAGCTGGAATCAAGATTGCTGGGAGAAATATCAATAACCTCAGCTATGCAGATGACACCACCCTTATGAAAGAAAATGAAGAGGAACTAAAAAACCTCTTGATGAAAGTAAAAGAGGAGAGTGAAAAAGTTGGCTTAAAGCTCAACATTCAGAAAACGAAGATCATGGCATCTGGTCCCATCACTTCATGGGAAATAGATGGGGAAACAGTGTCAGAGTGTCAGACTTTATTTTGGGGGGCTCCAAAATCACTGCAGATGGTGATTGCAGCCATGAAATTAAAAGACGCTTACTCCTTGGAAGGAAAGTTATGACCAACCTAGATAGTATATTCAAAAGCAGAGGCATTATTTTGCCAACAAAGGTCCATCTAGTCAAGGCTATGGGTTTTCCAGTGGTCATATATGGATGTGAGAGTTGGACTGTGAAGAAAGCTGAGAACCAAAGAATTGATGCTTTTGAACTGTGGTGTTGGAGAAGACTCTTGAGAGTCCCTTGGACTGCAAGGAGATCCAACCAGTCCATTCTAAAGGAGATCAGTCCTAGGTGGTGTTTGGTAGGACAGATGCGGAAGCTGAAACTCCAGTACTTTGGCCACCTCATGCGAAGAGTTGACTCATTGGAAAAGACTGATGCTGGGAGGGATTGGGGGCAGGAGGAGAAGGAGGCGACAGAGGATGAGATGGCTGGATGGCATCACCGACTCGACGGACGTGAGTTTGAGTGAACTCCGGGAGTTGGTGATGGACAGGGAGGCCTAGTGTGCTGCGATTCATGGGGTTGCAAAGAGTTGGACACGAATGAGTGACTGAAATGAACTAACAAAGCACTTAGCGTGATATTAGGCTGATGTTAAATTCAAGGTATGATATTCACAATATACATGAATGTAAATATAAGCTAGTCGAGCACCTTATACTGGTTTTTTAGGGGTCTAAGAAAGTTGTTTTATTTCCTACATTGCCATACTATCTTTTAAAAACAATTCTCTGATGCTACATAGGAACAAATCTTTTTTTTTTTTTGCATTGATTTCTCTTCTTAATTCTGTATTTGCAGTGTGTCAAAAAGATGGATAAACTATTGCTTTTTTTTTTTTTTTTGGATCTTAGTTCCCCCAAACACAGATTGAACCTGGGCCCTTGGCAGGGAAAGCGTAAAGTCCTATCTACTGGACTAAAAGAGAATTTTCCTGTTTCCTGTTCTTCATTTCCTTTCAGCTTGATAGCTTTCAGACGCCCGTGGTCCCTCATTTAAGGCCTTAGTGACACCTGTTACATGATCTCCACCCTTGAAAAAAAAAATATTTTTAAAAAATCTCAAGTGTAACAAGGCACCATTCCATTAGTGATTCTCTTATCTCCATCTTTTCAGTTCAGCCACCTAGTTGTGTCTCTTTGTGACCCCATGGACTACAGCATACCAGGCTTCCCTGTTCATCACCAACTCCCAGAGTTTGCTCAAACTCATGTCCATCTTGCTTTGTCATTCCCTTCTCCTCCTGCCTCAATCTATCCCAGCATCAGGGTCTTTTTCAATGAGTCAGTTCTTTGCAACAGATTGCCAAAGTATTGGAGTTTCAGCTTCCGCATCAGTCCTTTCAATGAATATTCAGGACTAATTTCCTTTAGGATAGATTGGTTTAATCTCCTTGCAGTCCAAGGGACTCTCAAGAGTCTTCTCCAGCACCATAGTCCAAAAGCATCAATTCTTCAGCATTCAGCTTTCTTTATTGTCCAACTCTCACCTCCATACATGACTACTGGAAAAACCATAGCTTTAACTAGACAGACCTTTGTTGGCAAAGTAATGTCTCTGCTTTTTAATATGCTGTCTGGGTTAGTCATAGCTTTTCTTCCAAGGAGCTAGCATCTTTTAATTTCATGGCTACAGTCACCACCTGCAGTGATTTTGGAGCCCCCCCAAATAAAGTCTGTCACTGTTTCCATTGTTTCCCCATCTATTTGCCATGAAGTGATGGGACCAGATGCCTTGATTTTAGTTTCTGTCTGTCTGATTCTTTGAGACCCCATGGACTGTAGCCTACCAGGCTCCTCCATTCATGGGATTTTCCAGGCAAGAGTACTGGAGTGGGTTGCCATTTCCTTCTCCGGGGGGTCTTCCCAACCCAGGGATCGAACCCAGGTCTCCCACATTGTAGGCAGATGCTTTACCATCTGAGCCACTAAGCAAGCCCCTTTTCTATACTTAAGAGACATTAATCTTTCGGCACTCTTATCCAGAACAAATAATGCTGAGTGTGATAGTAGCAAATGATTTGGCATGTGCATCAATGTGGAAATAGTGTTTATAAATGCACCGTAATGTATCTTGCAAGAATACATCATCTTTTTAAAATGTACTTCTCAAACGTATGTACATTCAGTTTAAATGTGCTTCTCAAACATATGTACATTCAGTCAAGAAAATGCCACATCCATTATTATTAAGAAAAGGTAAGGTGGCTTTTTGTATTCTGGGTAGATTCTTGATACATGTTGCTAATTTAGCCTTGGAAGCTAATATCTCACTTAAGGGGGAAAAGAAAAACCCTCTATTCAGGAAGAAAAACAAGAATTAAGGTACTTTCAGCTCCCTGCTTAAAAGAAGAAATAATACCAGAGACAAAACTAAAGGAAGAGGGTAACAAGATCAAACAGTACCATTCAGTTACATTCAGGACTTGAAACAAGGAAATCAAAATCTATGGAATATTTGTCACTCAAGCATTACTTTGCCCAAATCATACCTCCTGCTCTTGACTGAGTTAGAATTCTCACTCAAGACTGAGCTAGGATTCTCATGAGCTTCTGCTCATGGAGGTCTATGGAGCCAAGCCCAAAGAGTGTTAATGAGAACTGTGTGTGTGTGGTAGTGGGAGGAAATGTGGGCAGTTAGGAAAGTGTGACACCCCAAGACCAGAGGGATACAAAATAAAGAGTAAGGAAAGTTCAAATCTCAGAAGACAAAAGTGAAGACTTTTGTTTCTGGAGATTCAGAAAGAACAAGAATACAGCAGGCTGATGAGCAACACTGCGGCACTCAGTAGAAGGTCCAGTATAGCATAAGCATTGATATTCAAAGCTCATTTTTATTTGTTACTGAGCTGAACAAGAATGAACAAGTCAACTGAAAGGAAAGTTCCAGAAACAATCTGGATCATCATTCATTTAATTGCCCACTGCTGCTCCTGCTTATTCACAGTCGTGTTCAACTCTGTGCGACCCATAGATGGCAGCCCACCAGGCTCCCACATCCCTGGGATTCTCCAGCCAAGAACACTGGAGTGGGTTGCCATTTCCTTCTCCAATTATGAAAGTGAAAAGTGAAAGTGAAGTCGCTCAGTTGTGTCCAACCCTCAGCGAACCCATGGACTGCAGCCTTCCAGGCTCCTCCGTCCATGGGATTTCCCAGGAAGGAGTACTGGAGTGGGGTGCCATTGCCTTCTCTGTTAATTGCTCACTAATGGACTCATTAATGAGTCCAGGATATGATTACTCTATGCCTGCTATATGCTGGACACTGCTCTGTGATAGGAAGACTGAACCTTTATGGAGACAGATATATAGGTAAATGATAGATATGAATGAAAATATAGGAAATAATATGGCGATTCAGAGATATTTTCTCAGGAAAAATTTAATTGGATTTTGGAGTATAAGTACGTTTCCCAGGCTGAGAAAGAGTGAGGGCAAAGTCTCTATCTAGGACCATAGGTCTAGGAAACTAAGTTTTGTTCTCCTTTAGTTATTACAACCTTGAGTCATCTGCCAGCTTGGGTGGTTGTGATGTGGGCGGTGAAAAAGAAAGAAGTAAAAAGAGGGGAGAAAGGGGCAGTGAAGTGGGTGTAGAAGGAGACAATTTTGATGGGATTTGTAACTCTGTTCGGTAGTTAAGTGGAATTAGTGGGAAAGAGACCACTCTTTCATCTCTTCAATCTATTTTGGTACTCAAGTACTTTGTATTTCATTCACATGAAAAATGGGCAAGTGGTAAAGAGACAGTAAGTTAATGGTTAAAATGACTGACTTTGGATTCAAGGAACTTCAAGTTCAGACCCAAGAGTCTTCCCCTCTGAGGGCCTCAGGCCTGTCATATTTAAATTAAATGACTTGGGCTAGAGGAGCGCTAGCAGCCCTCTGAGCTTTGACATTGATGCCAAGAGCAGTGACATCCTATGTGATAGCCAAGGGCCAGCGTACTCTCTGATGAGGAGTGCTACTGTGGTCCATATGCAGTTAGGGGTCATACAGACTGTTCTGTCTAAGTCTTTTCTTTCACAGAGGAAGATACCAGAATTAAGTCTCAACCCTCCCCAACAGCCTCTTTATAACAGGTATTAATTATTAACAGCTTGCAATTATCCAGAGAGAAGGAAATAATGTTTATTGGATGAATTTGGAAGGGTTTTGCTAGTCAATGCTGGATCATGGAAAAAGCAAGAGAGTTCCAGAAAAACATCTATTTCTGCTTTATTGACTGCCAAAGCCTTTGACTGTGTGGATCACAATAAACTGTGGAAAATTCTGAAAGAGATGGGAATACCAGACCACCTAACCTGCCTCTTGAGAAATCTGTATGCAGGCCAGGAAGCAACAGTTAGAACTGGACATGGAACAACAGACTGGTTCCAAATAGGAAAAGGAGTACGTCAAGGCTGTATATTGTCACCCTGATTATTTAACTTCTATGCAGAGTACATCATGAGAAACACTGGACTGGAAGAAACACAAGCTGGAATCAAGACTGCCGGGAGAAATATCAATAACCTCAGCTATGCAGATGACACCACCCTTATGGCAGAAAGTGAAGAGGAAATAAAAGCCTCTTGATGAAAGTGAAAGAGGAGAGTGAAAAAGTTGGCTTAAAGCTCAACATTCAGAAAACGAAGATCATGGCATCTGGTCCGATCACTCCATGGGAAATAGATGGAGAAACAGTGGAAACAGTGTCAGACTTTATTTTTTTGGGCTCCAAAATCACTGCAGATGGTGATTGCAGCCATGAAATTAAAAGATGCTTACTCCTTGGAAGAAAAGTTATGGCCAACCTAGATAGCATATTCAAAAGCAGAGACAGTACTTTGCCAACTAAGGTCCATCTAGTCAAGACTATGGTTTTTCCAGTAGTCATGTATGGATGTGAGAGTTGGACTGTGAAGAAGGCTGAGTGCTGAAGAATTGATGCGTTTGAACTGTGGTGTTGGAGAAGACTCTTGAGAGTCCCTTGGACTGCAAGGAGATCCAACCAGTCCATTCTGAAGGAGAATCAACCCTGGGATTTCTTTGGAAGGAATGATGCTAAAGCTGAAACTCCAGTACTTTGGCTACCTCATGCGAAGAATTGACTCATTGGAAAAGACTGTGATGCTGGGAGGGATTGGGGGCAGGAGAAGAAGGGGACGACAGAGGATGAGATGGCTGGATGGCATCACTGACTCGATGAACAAGAGTCTGAGTGAACTCCGGGAGTTGGTGATGGACAGGGAGGCCTGGCATGCTGCGATTCATGGAGTCACAAAGAGTCGGACATGACTGAGTGACTGAACTGAACTGAACTGAATATATAGGCATAAATGAAAAGCATGTGAAAAGCAATAGATATTTTAAATTGAGACAGAAATTAACTGACTGACAGAGGGCCCGGGGGCCTCAGTCATAGTCTTGCAATAGCAAGGCCTTGAAATTGCATGAGAACCCCCTGTATAGAGTGACAGGCTTGGTTCTGTGTCTGTCTACAACCCTTATCAGTGCTTCCTTAACATGTAGTCCAATAGAATCATCTCAGTGGGATAAAATGATTAAAGAGGAAAAAAAGGCAATGTGAAAAAAATCTGGAAAATGCTTTTCTGAAAGATAGCAAATATAAAAATCCATTCATCTCTTTTGTTTGTGGTAAATTGTAAGGGTGTCAGTATTATCAGCAATTGGTCATGAATCTCCAAGTCCCTGTTAATGATGCCCTTGGGTTAATACACCTGTGGAAACTATTATGCTATTATATTCTTTGGCTTTTATTTAATTTCAGTTGGCTGAAATTACTCATTAATCTTTTCTTCCCTTCCTCATAGTGGGTTTTTGGCAATTGTAATATGTCTAATTGCTTCATTTTTGCATTTTTCTTTTCCTGGGTAGCTGTAGCTGCTGAGTGAATTGGGATTTGAATATAAACATAAACCAGAAAGATGTTTGTCAAGTAAGAGAACTGGTATTGAAAGAAATCTTTGTTGTTCTTGACTCAAATGATCCACTATGCCACATCCATTAAGCATTATGCAGAATACATTATGGAGGTTGTTTATTGCTGGTAACATGTTAGGGCTAGTTACCATTCTTCAGCCCTTCAGTGAGAACTTCTTCAGTGAAATGAACAGAGTTCTGAATAAAGTTTGTAGTACAATACAAAAGGTCAGTCCTCTAACACAAAGAATGCATATCATTTAGAGAAGACTGTGATGAAGTGAGGCATCAGCAGACTTCTATGGCACCCCACTCCAGTACTCTTGCCTGGAAAATCCCATGGACGGAGGAGCCTGGTGGGCTGCAGTCCATGGGGTCGCTAAGAGTCAGGCATGACTGAGCAACTTCATTTTCACTTTTTACTTTCATGCATTGGAGAAGGAAATGGAAACCCACCCCAGTGTTCTTGCCTGGAGAATCCCAGGGACAGAGGATCCTAGTGGGCTGCTGTTTATGGGGTCGCACAGAGTCGGACACGACTGAAGCGACTTAGCAGCAGCAGCAGCAATCTTGTTTGTAACTTACCACTTGACTTGGGAAAAGTTGTTCTTTCTCCTACTCTGGGCCTCAACTCACTGTTTTTCTCCCCAATGTTGAATCATCATTGTTTATTATTATTATTATTTTTATTTTTTTTCCTGAGGGAATTATTTTATTTTATTTTAAAAAAATTTATTTATTTTAATTGGAGGTTAATTACTTCACAATATTATATTGGTTTATTTTTATTTTTATCAATCATTTTAATGGCTATTGATATATTCAGGGTTCTAGTCATATTTGAATAACTTCAAATAATAGTTTTCTAGGATATTTATTCACTTAACTTTTAAAATGTCTTATCATTATTCATAATACTTTCTTATGATATTTATAACTTTATAAATAAATCTTTAAAAATACTTCTAATACTTGTTATTTGCATTCTTCAGTTTTTATTTTGAGCATTGAGATATAAAATTATCTATTTATTAGTTTTCCCACTGGTAGTTTTTATTTCTTTTAAACATTTTATTTTGTGCAATGGTAAAGCTGATTGACAAACAATGTTGTGGTAGTTTCAGGTAAACAGCAGAGGGACGAAGCCATACATGTGTATGTATCTGTTCTCGCCCAAACTCTCTTCCCATCCAGGCTGCCATGTAACACTGAGCAGAGCTGCTTGTGCTGTGCAGTAGGTCCTTGTCTTCAACTCACTTAACTTTTATGTAATACATGTTTGAACTATAAGATTTTTGAAGTTTTTTATAGTTGTGAAACTATGATGTGAACACTTTGAGTCCACAGACTACATACCCCGAAACCTAGATGAGTAGAGTACCTGGCATGTAGAAAGCTTTCCCTAAATATTTATTCAATGAATTAACTGCAGGCTTTGGTTATATTCATTGACTTTTTAGTAATGCTTATTCAAGTGCTGTTTTTAACCAGAAAAATTATTGGCAATTCATGTATTTGGAATTTTGAGGAAGAGTATACAGGATGAGGAAATGGCTTTATTGAAAATGTCTACATTTCTTTGAGGCAGTATTTTTCTGGTGCATCTTTAAAACTTGACATACATTTGGTCTACTCTGGTCACCAGAACTCAAAAACTGTACTGGTCTTTAATATGATCACAACCAGATTCGAGAAGTAACTTTTACATGTCATTTTGCCGTGTTATTTCCTATCCCCAGTTGAAAAGTGTTATTTCCAAGTATATTCTATTTCGACTAATTTCAACCTGTGTCTACTTGAGACCTAAACGTTAATGAGATTGACACATCCCATTTTAAGTGGGAATTATACCTGAATAATAGACTTCCAAGGTGGCTCAGTGGTAAAGAATCCATCTGCTAAGCAGGAGACTCATCATGTTCAATCTATTGGGTCAGGAAGATCCCTTGGAGAAGGAAATGGCAACCTACTCCAGTATTCTTGCCTGGGAAATCCCATGGACAGAGGAATCTTGCAGGCTGCAGTCCACGGGGTCTCTAAAGAATCTGACAAGACTTAGCAACTAAAACAACAACGCCACTATAACAAATGGGCCTTGAAATGGTCAGTTGATGGCTTGCATATAAACCTCTAATATTATCAAGTGAACAAAGTCCTTAACAAGAAATGTCAAAAATGTTTGTCATTTGGCCTCCAGATGCCTTACCCATGCATCATTATTCTGCCTCACTGCTCTGCAAGTCTCTCTAGACTTTTAATTGTCCCTAGAGAAATCACTGTTAAACCATGTGGACAGGTGATTCCTTGACAAAATTCACCCAAATGATCTATATCCTCTTCTGCCACTTTCTATTTTTCAGAGGGCTCCTTACTTACCTCCATACTTACTTGCAACCTGAAACATTTCTGTTGAAACTTTATCACTTGCCATTTTCTTCTTAGGGAGACTGTAATTTTTAAATTTTTAAAATTATTGTATTGTTGATTTACAGTGTTGTGCCAATCTCTGCTATACACCAAAGTGACTCGGGTATACATATATATAATGTCATTCAGTTGCTAAGTCGTGTCCAGCTCTTTATGACCGCATGGACTACAGCACACTAGGCTTCCCTGTCCTTCACTATCTATCTCCTGGAGTTTTTGTAAACTCATGTCCCTTAAGTCAGTTATACTATCTAACCATCTCATCCTCTGTTGTCCTCTTTCCTTTTGCCTTTAATCTTTGCCAGCATCAGATATACTTCTTGTTTTATATTCTTTTCCTTTATGGTTTATCACAGGATATTAAACATAGTTTTATGTGCTATACATTAGGACCTTGTTAATCAATTCTAAGTGTAATAGTTTGCATCTGCCAACTCCAGACTCCCAGTCCATCCTTCCCTCTCCCCTGCTCCCCCTTGGCAACCACAAGTCTGTTTCTGTTTTGTAGATAGGTTTGTTTGCATCATGTTTTAGATTCCACGTATATGTGACATCATCTGGCATTTGTCTTTCTCTTTATGACTTATTCACTTAGTATGATAATGTCTAGTTGCATCCATGTTACTGCAAATGGGATTATTTCATTCTTTTTTTATGGCTGAGTAGTATTTCATTGTATACATATACCACATCTTTATCCATTCATCTTTTGATGGACATTTAGGTTGTTTCCATGTTTTCCCTATTGTGAACAGTGCTGCTAGGAACATAAGGACTGTTGTTCAGTCACTCAGTCATGCCTGACTCTTCGCAACCCCATGGACTGCAGGATGCCAGGCTTTCCTGTCCTTCACCATCTCCCGGAACTTGCTCAAACTCATGTTCATTGGGTCAGTGATGACATCCAACCATCTCATCCTCTGTTGTCCCCTTCTTCTCCTGCCTTTAATCTTTCCCAGCATCAGGGTCTTATCTAATGAGTCAGCTCTTCGCATCAGGTGGCCAAAGTATTGCAGCTTCAGCATCAGTACTTCTAATGATATTCAGGATTGACTTCCTTTAGGATTGACTGGTTGGATCTCCTTGCAGTCCAAGGGACTCTCAAGAGTCTTCTCCAACACCACAGCTCAAAAGTATTAATTCTTCGGTGTTCAGCCTTCATTATGGTCCAACTCTCACATCCATACGTGACTACTAGAAGGAAAAGAACATAAGGAATATATGTATTTTTTGAATTATAGTTTTGTCTGGATATATTCCCAGGAGGGGGATTGCTGGCTCATGTGATAATTCTATTTTTAGTTTTCTGAGGAAACTCTATACTGTTTTCCATAGGGACTGTACCAACTTACATTCCAACCAACAGTGTAGGGAGAGTAGGGAGACTGTAATTTTACCTTTATCCAAGAATGAGAATGAAAAGTTTGCACATAGTATGTAAGCAAGTTATGCTTGCTCTTTGAGGGACAGTACCCCATCTCTATAGCACTGTCATTCTCATATGGCTTTGTCACATTGACATATTACCTTTCTGCCCTTTGAAATTTTTCTCATTTACTTTATTATTCCTTCCTCTATAGCTAAATTCTTCCAGCCTCCTAGACTCTATGTGAAAGCATGGCTCCACTATTAGCCAGCTTAAGAGTTACTTGAATCTAGGCCTTATTAATTATGGTCTTTGTCCAAGAACAAACACTGAGCACATTTGTAAACTGCCTGTGATCATCCTTCTGCTCTTGCAGGTAACTTATGACTCTGTTTATGCCATTAGGATTGCTGACTGCTGTATCCTGTTTGCCAAATGAACTGGCTTTGTGGCGAAGGGGAAAGCTTTATTTCATCAAACTCTCATTTTCTCAATCAGGTATTAAATAAAACCTTCTAAGTTCCACGCACTGTTCTAGGAGCTGAAGATATAATAGTGAACATGTGGACATGGTTTTTGTCCTTGAGCTCACACTCTGGTGACGGTTTGGAATGATATCCTCAGTAGAGACTGTGAGGTGTTCCATCTTACAGTGCCGATTCGCTTACAGTCATGAGTTGATCTGAGTATCATCAGCAAAAAGAGTTTTAAATGGTCAATTGTAATTTTTTAAATTTTTGAGATGGAACATCTGTTATAAAAGATGAATAGTAAGAAAATAATTAGATGAAAAGGTCACAGTTTCCTCCTAGTTTATATTCACCACTTCTAGAAGACCACAGTAAATGCACAGGAAAAAAATCTTTGTAGACTGGTAATTAATTTGACATATTAGCAGAGCTCTTTAAATTGTTAATTATAATTCAATACACTGATGCCAATTAATCCCAATAGTGTATATTGTATATTATCTACATTCTAGCAGAGAACAGAAAAGCCAAAGAAAGTGAATATGCCCAGATAACCAATCAATTACATAGGTTAACCAGAATTAACCTGGAGTGTCAGTGTTGACAGTGCTACTCTTATTCAATTTTGTAATATAAATTCTATGCTTGTCATTCTTATCTATGCTTATCATATTCTTATCTATGCTTATCATTCAAACTAGGGCAGTTTTTGATAGTGAAAGTGGGTACCCCAAATACAAGGGATTTAGTCCTATCTAATTCTTGGCATCTTGAAGTAGCAAATTACCAGGCTACTAGTCGAATTTCCCTTTTCCAAATTCATCATCAAGCAAGTTCATCAAAACCAGTGAAATGACTTCTTATTAACACTTTCATGAAGAAATTCTGCCCTCAGATTCTCTCCCATTCAGGGTGGTGGTGGATAGACCCTTTTCTTTTTTTTTATATAAATGGGGATGACCTTGAAGGATTCCACCCTCTAAATGCCAAAGAATGCTCAAACTACCGCACAATTGCACTCATCTCACACACTAGTAAAGTAATGCTCAAAATTCTCCAAGCCAGGCTTCAGCAATACATGAACCGTGAACTTCCAGATGATCAAACTGGTTTTCGAAAAGGCAGAGGAACCAGAGATCAAATTGCCAACATCTGCTGGATCATGGAAAAAGCAAGAGAGTTCCAGAAAAACATCTATTTCTGCTTTATTGACTATGCCAAAGCCTTTGACTGTGTGTATCACAATAAACTGTGGAAAATTCTGAAAGAGATAGGAATACCAGAGCACCTGACCTGCCTCTTGAGCAACCTATATGCAGGTCAGGAAGCAACAGTTAGAACTGGACATGGAACAACAGACTGGTTCCAAATAGCAAAATGAGTGTGTCAAGGCTGTATATTGTCCCCCTGCTTATTTAACTTCTATGCAGAGTACATCATGAGAAATGCTGGGCTGGAAGCAGCTCAAGCTGGAATCAAGATTGCTGGGAGAAATATCAATAACCTCAGATATGCAGATGATACCACCCGTATGGCAGAAAGTGAAGAGGAAATAAAAGCCTCTTGATGAAAGTAAAAGAGGAGAGTGAAAAAGTTGGCTTAAAGCTCAACATTCAGAAAACTAAGATCGTGGCATCTGGTCCCATCACTCCATGGGAAATAGATGGAGAAACAGTGGAAACAGTGTCAGACTTTATTTTTTGGGCTCCAAAATCACTGCAGATGGTGATTGCAGCCATGAAATTAAAAGATGCTTACACCTTGGAAGGAAAGTTATGACCAACCTAGATAGCATGTTAAAAAGCACAGACATTACTTTGCCAACAAAGGTCTGTCTAGTCAAGGCTGTGGTTTTTCCAGGGGTCATGTAAGGATGTGAGAGTTGGACTGTGAAGAAGGCTGAGTGCTAAAGAATTGATGCTTTTGAACTGTGGTGTTGGAGAAGACTCTTGAGAGTCCCTTGGACTGCAAGGAGATCCAACCAGTCCATTCTAAAGGAGATCAGTCCTGGGTGTTCATTGGAAGAACTGATGCTAAAGCTGAAACTCCAAAACTTTAGCCACCTCATGCAAAGAATTGACTCATTGGAAAAGACTCTGATGCTGGGAGGGATTGAGGGGAGGAGGAGAAGGGGACAACAGAGGATGTGATGGCTGGATGGCATCACCTACTCGATGGACATGGTTTTGGGTGAACTCTGGGAGTTGGTGATGGACAGGGAGGCCTGGCATGCTGCAGTTCATGGGGTCGCAAAGAGTCAGACACGACTGAGTGACTGAACTGACCTGAACTGAGTGGCAAGTGTTGTATAGGAATTAATCTTGGAGAAGACCTGAAAGGTAGTTTGCATCCAGGTAATAGAAAGGTCTTGAATGTCACACCATGGATTTTGCATTTTGAAGCATTTGGGTTTTTGAAATTATGAGTAAAACTAATGAAAATTTATGAAATTCGAAGTTCTCCCCATTCCCATTCACTGTAGATAGTGGGGATGTGGTTATGTAAGAAATCATCTTGGAGTTGCTACCAGGACTCTCAGATTTTGAGTCTGGTTCTGCTCCACTACATGAGTCTCGTCAAGTGCCCTCCTTGCCTCTCCATTTGTAAAATAATAAATATTACAGGTGTGCATAGATGGACTCTAAAGTATCTCCTTTTCTAAAAGTTCTGAGAGGAAAAGAACATGTAATGAGTGTAGTGTTAGGAGCAGGAATTATTTATCCCAAAGACACTATTATTCTTAAGGATCTACTTTTCTAGTATTCTTAAGGATCTACTCTCACTATAGCCTACTTCAAAAATCTATCAAAATGTAAAGAAATACAGAGTTTTGTGATTTCCCCCCCAAATATTTTCTTGGGCATGCAATAGGAGAGCCTAAAGCTTGGTAGATCCTAGGTTGTAACCTGTGATCCCATACTCAAGTGTTTTGATTCCCCAGTGCTGAATGGAGGCAGGCTTTGCTGAGCCATGGCAGTTATCAGCATGTCTCCTCCACAAGGATGTCCATGTCTGGCTGAGCCATTATGATTAATATTTGTAATCATGGCCCTAAGGCACTGGAGAAATCTCAGGATGCCCTCTGAATCATCAGAGGAAGACAGAATTATAGTCTAACTCAGGTTTCTTGTTGGCAGTATATTTTATTGTATTTCAATGTTTTGAAAATTGGGATTAGAAATTTACTGTGGAGGGATTTTTGTGTAACCGGGGATATGGGATTAACCTGCACAGCTCCTCCCTTAGCCATACTAGATACTAGTTTTCTAGGTTTATTTTCATGTCTGAGAATAGAAGACTATTATTCTCAAAGAGAGAGTTCTCGCTCAGGAGAATCTGGACTATTGAAAAAGAAAAAGGTAGTAAATATTGCCCTATCACACAGGTTGCAGATAAACTAATCATAGTGTGGGCTTTTAAAATATTCTATGAAAAGAGTGCTATAAAATATTTTTGGCTTTGAAACCTTCTCTAGTACCTTATACAAGAAAAATATTTTTCTTCTTCATCTTTATAAAAATGATTATGTACACAGCTTCTTATCAATAAAAGGCCTCTCTACCTTTGGGGACCCTGCATCTTGGTAGACTGTTGGAAAGAAGCTAAAAAGCACCCCTAGGATGTCCTCAGTGGCTTTGTTCGGAGAATTTAGAAGCCCTGTAGCCTGTTCATGGAACAGGTTTGAGTTGGAGGCCAAAGGGATATCAGGGAGGCAAGAAAATTCAGTCTGAGTAGCAAAGCAGCAGGCGAGTATTAATCTTTGGTAGGTCCAGGGCTACTCCCACTCTATCCCGGAAGAAAAAACAAAACAGATATGGAAATACAAACAGAACCGTGAAGTCAGTGGGGGAAGTGGTTAGAAGAGGAGGCATACACCTGGAAAGTTACTGCAGCAACTAGGAAGAGAACCCCAAATTGTGACCATTACACGGTTTTCGCAAATACACTCCTCTTTTCTCCTTTCTGCTTCTGAATAAAACCATACCTAGCTCGGAGACCCCGGTTTCCTCTAAGGCTTCCGTAATCCCGTCTGGAAAATCGTATCGGATTGATACACAATCCCAATCCAATCCATTTGCTAGTTTGCAAAGGAAAATCCGGTCCAGCGTTTATTTTTAGCAGCGCTCCCTGTGACCAAACGCTACAGCTCTTCAGCGGGGATAACTAAGGACCGTATTGGGGAGAGAAGCAAAGAAGGGCGGGGGAGCGGGAGGCGGCGGAAAGGGGAGGGGGGACGCCCTGCGCATGCGTGCCAGCGCCCATGCAAATCTGCTGTACATCCAGAGAGCAAAGTGGGATGATCTGTCACTACACCTGCAGCACCACGTTCCGAGGACAGCTCCTGCTTGCTGCTTCCAGACCCAGGTAAAAAGGCAAACAAACTGAGCTGGCACCGTGCATGCATATGAATACCAGGTCGCAACCTATCCCCCGTAAAGGCAATCTGCTGCTGCTGTTAAGTGTCCTTTGGTGGCTGATTGCAGTTTCAAGGTTTAAGAAATTCCATCTTTCAGGAAGCCTGAGGGGAAGAAAGGAAGTACGGGCGAAATCATCAGATTGGCTTCCCGGGTTTGGGAATCTGAAGCGGGCCCGCATCTTCCGGCCAACTTCCATTGAACTTCCCAGCACTCGAAAGGGACCGAAATGGAGAGCAAAGGTATGTGGCTGTCCCCATCGGGGGACTTCCCGCGGCATGTGCGTGTGGCCAGGGCAGTCCTCAGCGAGGGGACTGCAGTGCTTGAGGAGCGAGCATCATACTAGGTCGACAGGAGATGCTATGTCCGTTGCAGCACCAGGGAAGTGTGGCAGGAAGGCGACTTCTTTTTAACTCCCACAGCTTGGAAGACAGTGTTTAATACTCCATCAGTTGCGTAGTGAAGTGTGATGAGTTTTTTTCTTTTCTTTTTAGATAGGGGGGTGGGAAGAGTCTTTGAACGCTGGGGGAGGCGAGATGTGTTGATAAAGCAATTTCTTTTCTGTAGAATGGATTGGATGGGTTCACATAAATATATTTCATTTACCTTAGGATTGCTGACAGGCACGTTTGTATCTGATATCCAATAATGCATTGCTATAGAAAAAAAATGTTTGGATTTCTCCACCCCCACCCCACGAAGATGGTATTTCTGGGTGTGTATGACCACATCCCACTGCATTTTGAATATATATCAGCAGAGAAATTGGGTCTATTTGAAACAGTGTGCGTTAGAACTGACCTCTAAGAAGAACAGTGTCTCAGAGTACTGCTTGGCTCCAGGCATGATGCATATACTAGTTCTGGATATGTATATATTAATATTTTCCTCATAAGCAAATCTGCATAATGTATACACACTAATTGGTAAATGAACTGTAAAAATCAACTTCTGATAGCATATTTAACTCACATAAACAAAATGACTATTAAAATTGTAGGATTGGATAGCCTTTGGGTTTAACTCCATCTATGCAGGTCTCTTCCTCCTCCTCCTCCTCCTCTTTAAAATGCCCACTAGCTTGCAAGAGTCTTGAGTGATGTGGTCAGATATCCAGTAGGAATACTGGATGTATTTAATCGTGGTGAAATCAGAAAAAATGATGTCAACTTTTTTGAAACTATATTCATTACCCAGAACTCGAGAAGCTATATTTGAAACAAGGTTTTATTTTTAAACCAAGAATGTCAGTCATTGTGGTAATGTGCTCAGGATCAGGGAGTGGTGGTGGGTTACCTAGTTCTGGGCTGATTAGTAAAACTGAAGTGTCAAGTAACAGCAGGTACATGTTCAATGAAGTATTTAATCATAAGAGTTAAGTATTTCAACTTAGGTAAGCATTTCCAGTGTGAAAATAACTGAATCAACATAGGTTCAGACCAGCTGGCAAATTTTAATTGGGATACTTTATTCCTATGATTTGCTGATGGGCATTTCCTTGACTAACAATGATGTACATATAAAAGAGACCCCATGTCAATAAATATACATGAGGCATATATTTATTAACTTTACTATAGAATCCATTTTAAAACTAGAAGTCAAAAATTCATAGATGTCTGTAATATTCCAGTTAAGTATTTCTAGAACATGAAATTAACAACAGAGTATCATTTTACTAAGAAGCTTTTTTTTTTTTATTTAGAGAATACCTGCCATTTGAATATTGAACTTGGTTATTTGGCAAACGTTCCTTGTAACATTTTGCTTTCAATTTATACATGAATTCCTGGCCCATCATAAAAAGAAAATATATCTCTTATCAATAATTTTTTTATTTCTCCTCTTTACCTATAACATATGCTACATGTCACACAAAGTTCTAGGTGGTTTATATCTCATACTGATAACAGTAGCATTCTAGTTATTCTGCCAGGCTTGGGATTTCAGAAAGGAAAATCTCAGAAGTATATCTGAGAAGAATCATGCTAGAAGTTCTAAA
The DNA here is from genome assembly GCF_014754425.2 of Oryx dammah. Taxonomy (NCBI): domain Eukaryota; kingdom Metazoa; phylum Chordata; class Mammalia; order Artiodactyla; family Bovidae; genus Oryx; species Oryx dammah. Next base: position 82,000,114 of record NW_024070186.1, on the reverse strand, counting down.
AAATCTACAGCAGGCATGATACAGGCGTGAATCACAGCACTAACTCCAAGGCAATAAATAATTTTGTCCCAAGCCAATATTGTGGTCATTTTGCAGAGGTACCATAATTGCTTCAGGCAAAAGACATGGTGAAAGTCCTCATACACATTGGTTCATGGACTTTTGCAAAACTGAATTAGCCAGATAGTGATCATATAAAGAGTGGTGAATTACATGTTGACCTTACTTTCTGAGTTGATGCAAATGGCACAGCTAAAAATGGTAGCTAACTTGAAATTTTATTATAGAGGAAAATGTGTATTCAGAGAAGTATATCCATATCCCATTTGAATTGTTGTACTTTAAGTATTGATACTTTATCCTGCCATGTACAAATTTCTTCCCCTAATAGATTCAGGTTTAGTTTTGGGAAGACATTTTCAAATGTAAACATATATACTTATTTTTTTCTACTAGATACTCTTTCAATGCTCAAAGCACTATTACATGATTCAGTTGAGAGTTCAAGAGTTCTTCATCCTAGAAAAAAAGCTAATGGCCCACTTAGTTTTGAATCTTGTTGCCAGCATTTGACAACATTCACCTTATCTCCAGCATTTCAAAACCAGTCTTAGAGCACTCGTCCAGAGTCTTCAGCAAGTTAAGCATCAGTTATTTACAAATAAGATCAATTTTTTGCTTCCTTACTTATTGTCTTGCATCACTTCTTGTTATCAGGACGAGGAAGAGAGGTAAATGAATCAATTGATCCAGCAGTCAATTTCTGATCTAATTTCAATGATCCTTATGTACCATGGTAATTAATGTTGCTTCAGAGATTTGGATTGGTGCACAATCTGAACAGCTTTGACAGAATTTGTGCCTTGTGGTGGTTCACAAACTTTGATGTACGTTAGAATCATCTGGTATGCTTTTTAGACCTCCTCATGCCTGGTCAAACACTTCATCAGAATTCAGTTGCAAAATTCAGTTGCATCAGAGTTTTAAGGTAGGAGAGAGGCATAGATTTTTTTTAAAAGATCTCAGATGCAACAGTGTTCAAGAATCACTCATTTAGACTTTTGATAATCAAAATGTGGTTTGATTTAGAATCTTGATCTTTAGGCTTACTGAATCAGAATCTGATTTTTTTAAAAATTCACAGATTATTTGTGCACCTGTAAAAGTCTGAGAAACATTGATTTACTGTGAGGAAAGAGGTTCTCTCCCTCTCTCCCCCACTCCATCCCCGCCCTCCAACCTTCTGTATTTTTCCCAACCTGCCTGTATCACATATTTTCTTTGTTCAGCTAGGTTTGCAAGCTTGGGCTTATCAGAAACACCTGTGAAGGTTTTGAAGGATAAATATGCTTAGGTCACATCTTTAGACATTCTGGTTTAATTGATTCTATTGTAGAACCTGGGCATAGGTATTTTTAAAAAGCTCCTCAAGTGTTGCAAATTGATAGTCAAAGTTAAACATTGGTCTAAGACCTTGCTAGTCAAAATGTAGTCCATAGACAATCAGTATTAACATCACCTGAAATTTTGTTGGGAATGCAGAATCTTGGGCCCTACTCCAGACTTACTGAGCCAAATGTTCATTTCAACCAAATCTCCTTGTCATTTGTATGCATATTAAAGTTTAAGAAGCACTGGTTTAGACCTTAGGGGACTGATTGGATCTATGAATGACACCACTCTGGGCATCTGAGTATAGAAGATGGCATTTCATCTTATTAATCAATCTGGAAGCATCTGATACGTGATCATGTTGTAAGATTTTGGTTGCTTTGGGAAAGAATGGAAATGAAATACCAAAGAAATTGCTTGCCTCATAGTATTATCAGAAAATGGATTCATTTCAAATACCTTCTCTGTTCTTCCTCTAGCCATTTAATTTCAACCCCTTCATTATCTTTAAATGCTTTTTCTATAGGTTCATTGTTGAACTCCTTAAAATGTCCTGGTGTTAACCCATGGTAATGTGACATCGGACTGCTTAAATCGAAGCACATCTTAGAGTGAATATAGCTCACCTCCATCCCCTTGTCATGTGCCTCTATTCCACTCTTTTAGAATCCATTCGCTTTGCCTCTTGTTCCACAAGATCTTCCCTGATCTCCCTTGCATCTAATTAATATTTACTGGTCTATTTTTATATGGTCTAAGTCCCTGTTTGTCCCTCTCATACTGCATTTCTTACAATCAGCATTCTAATTTTTATGTTCTTTATTTAAACAAGCATTTATTGAGCATCTGCTGTGTTCTGAGAATGTAAAAGAAAACTAAGATGTAGTCTCTGATCTTAAAGATCTCACTCTCAAATCTTCACTCATAGATTAACTTTTTTTGTGGGCATAATATGAAGTTCTAACAGTCCTGCAGCTGCCCAGGTACCTGCATCAGATAAAACATTTTCATTTACATAGTAGGGATTCAGATTATATATGTTAGATTGGATAGCCTTCATTAGTTGATCATGCCATGTTCACACATCCAGGAGATTATAAATTGGGGGAGGGGAAAGAAGTGGGCTTCCCAGGTGATGCTAGTGGTAAAAGAACCCGCCTGCCAGTGCAGGGGATGCAAGAGACACAGGTTCAACCCTTGGGTCAGGAAGATTCCCTGGAGGAGGGCATGGCAACCCCCTCCGTTGTTCTTGTCTGGAGAATTCCATGGACAGAGGAGCCTGGCGAGGTACAGTACATAGGGTTGCATAGAGTCAGACATGACTGAAACGACTTAGCATGCTTGCATGCCTAGAATAATTATTTCCCTGAAACCAGAATGGTTCACTCTGCAAGAGGAAAGGGAAATGTCTATGCAGTAACTAGTTTATCAGAGCCGGAAAGTGATTTTTTAAAAAGCTGCTTTGTGGTTAAAAAAACAAACAGCTAAAGCTCCAAGACCACTGTAGGATGAGTAAGATAAAACATGGTAAAAAACAGAACAGGCACTGAGCATAGGAGATCCCTGTTCTTATCCCAGCTTTAATGGTGTAACCTTGGACAAGTCACTTTTCCTGTCTGAGTCTTCAGTTCAGTTCAGTCACTCAGTCATGTCCGACTCTTTGCAACCCCATGAATTGCAGCACGCCAGGCTTTACTGTCCATCACCAACTTCCAGAGTTCACTCAAACTCACATCCATCGAGTCAGTGATGCCATCCAGCCATCTCATCTTCTGTCGTCCCCTTCTCCTGCCCCCAATCCCTCCCAGCATCAGAGTCTTTTCCAATGAGTCAATTCTTTGCATGAGGTGGCCAAAGTACTGGAGTTTCAGCTTTAGCATCAGTCCTTCCAAAGAACACCCAGGACTGATCTCCTTTAGAATGGACTGGTTGGATCTCCTTGCAGTCCAAGGGACTCTGAAGAGTCTTCTCCAACACCACAGTTCAAAAGCATCAATTCTTCGGTGCTCAGCCTTCTTCACAGTCCAACTCTCACATCCATACATGACCACAGGAAAAACCATAGCCTTGACTAGATGGACCTTTGTTGGAAAAGTAATGTCGCTGCTTTTCAATATGCTATCTAGGTTGGCCATAACTTTCCTTCCAAGGAGTAAGCATCTTTTAATTTCATGGCTGCAATCACCATCTGCAGTGATTTTGGAGCCCCAAAAATAAAGTCTGACACTGTTTCCACTGTTTCTCCATCTATTTCCCATGAAGTGATGGGACTGGATGCCATGATCTTCGTTTTCTGAATGTTGAGCTTTAAGCCAACTTTTTCACTCTCCTCTTTCACTTTCATCAAGAGGCTTTTTAGTTCCTCTTCACTTTCTGCCATAAGGGTGGTGTCATCTGCATATCTGAGGTTACTGACATTTCTGCTGGCAATCTTGATTCCAGCTTGTGCTTCTTCCAGCCCAGCATTTCTCATGATGTACTCTGCATAGAAGTTAAATAAGCAGAGTGACAATATACAGCCTTGACGTACTCCTTTTGCTATTTGGAACCAGTCTGTTGTTCCATGTCCAGTTCTAACTGGACAGTTGCTTCCTGACCTGCATATAGGCCTGCAAAGACTTAAAGATTCTTAAATATCAGAGGGAGTTCATTTCATTTAATTCAAAATATTTAATGAGTTTCCACATTACTCCAGGCTTATTGTTAAATGCAGGGGATGGAGATAATGAATAGTGCATTGGGGTTGCCCTCCAGAAGCTTTTAGTCTGAGGATAAATGAACAGGTCAAGAGCTATTGATTTCTAACAATGTATGTGTCTTCTCCCTTCATCTCTCAGAGTTCTAGTCAGTTACCCAGGTGGCTAGAATATAAAGTCATAATGATTAATGACCTCTAAAGAGGCACTTACTATTCCACAGCAATAATGTCTGCTTTTTGTTCCACTTTTGGTTTTTTTTTTTTTTTTCCACTTTTGGTTTCTTTAAACAGAATTTTTGTGTGGGAGAACATTTGAACTCTTGCTGAATACTACTCTAAAAGCTGTTCCAACTAAGTAGCTACCTGGCTAGTAACCTATTGTCTGAGCTGGGTGTTAATGATGAGGCTTGGTGGCATTAGAAATAAGCCTGGGGGTGGCCTGTTTGTTATCTCCAATCATTCCCTTATCCTTGTCCTTTTATCCCATTAAGCTTCTGACCCTATTAGGTGTGGTGTTTTGTGCCTGAATGACTAATAGTTATGTTACTTTGAGTTTGTTAATATTGGGCTTTTGATTTGTCATATTAACAGCCGTAAATAACATTCATGAGACATTCTGTGTTTTTCCAAAGGGCTTGTTAATATATGTCATCTCCTTTAAAAACTTGTGACTAGATATATTAACTTCATTTTGTACATAACAAAACTGAGGTTCAAGACTAAGTAACTTGGGCAATGCATCTTTATTTTCCTATAAAACAAGACTTATTGTGCCTACCCCAAGTCCCATACCATAATATCATAATTATGAAATTAAATTCAAACCAATAAAGCATTTAGTGTTTAGAATCAGAGTTTTCATTATCATTAGCTGTGTTGTCTTTCATTATTATTAGCTGTGTTTTCTTTTCATTAGGATCTCATCCTAGAGGGGAAGAATTAATCCTTTGTCGTTTTGTAGTTTTAGCAGCAAGCATACTTGCTGTTACAAATTATCTTCATTGACTTCTGCAAAGGCTTTACTTTACCAATAAGGGACTTCTTTTGTTGTTATTCTCTCTCTCTTTTTTTTTTTTTTTTTTGCAGTAACTCCTCAAAAATGTGAATTTATATTTGTTGCTCATAGTTTCAAGTCAGTTATATAACATCTTGTGGGTTTGGGAATGGAAGTGCATTGGGTCAAATATCATACCTTGTGTTAGTCACTCAGTCGTGCCTGACTCTTTATGACCCCCATGGACTGTAGCCCACCAGGTTTCTCTGTCCACAGAATTCTCCATGCAAGAATACTGGAGTGGGCTGCCATTTCCTTCTCCAGGGGATCTTCTCAACCTAGGAACTGAACCCGGGTTTCCCACATTGCAGGCAGACTCTTTACTGATTGAGCCACCAGAAATACCTATTATACCTTGACTGGATTTAAAACATTGATTGTGTGAAATCTGGCTGGTAACAGGATTTTCAGTCAGGGGTGCACATCTGAATCATGTGGCACCCTGTGGTACCTGGGGCTCATATTTAAGAAGCACCTCATGTGATTAGGATGTACACTCTCACTTAGGAATCAATAGATAAGCTACATGATGAGCAATATAAAGTTGTAACATGTACGTGTGTCCTCGTCAGAAATACTACAGGACTCCTACTGCCAGGACCTTGATTTTTATTATCACCCTCTGTAGTGTTAAGAGAACATATGTGTAGAAGAGGGAAACCAATTCTTGTCCTACAGGCTTGGGTTAGAAAACAGACATGTAAATAGATGGCATGTGTCTGAGCCCAAGAAGACACATCACTTCTCCCAGTGTCTTCGTCCTCATCAGCATCCTTGCATGCAGAACATGATGGATTTTGTTCTAGTATTGATGTCTATAGTTCTAATTATAGTTTGCTATTCTCTCCAGTTACTGTTTGAAACAGTCTCCATCTCTCTGTCTTTGGGAACCTGGGACTCCCACCCAGGGAGGCCATGGAATTTTGCTGCTGTGATGCAACTGATGGTACATTGGCAGAAGTCCCAAGGGACACCTGTTGCCTCTCAACAGAGCTTTTCTTTTTGACTTTTTTAAAAGCATATACTCTGCCTGGCTTTTTACCTGAAACAAATCCCGCCACCAGTGATTCAGAGAGTACAGATAATTGAAAGTGAGCTTTAAACATTGTTGGGCAAAAAGGAAAGGGAAATTGCTATTCTGTGGTCAGTCTTGTTTCCCTACTATTTGTGGACTGGCCATTAGCCTGAGATGCAGTTGAAAGGGACTAGACTACAGGAAAAAATCTAGAGGCTTTCAGAGGCCATTGAGAAGATAACACATCAAGATTTCCTTAACGAGCAGGAAGCAGCAACACCAATCTGCTAATAGCATGTCTTTTAGTCCCCATTCATTCCTACAACTATCACCCATGTGAAACAATCCGGTTTTTCTCAATTCCTCAAACACTGCTACCAAATATGTCCAGCAAACCTCATTGCAGTAAAAATTAGAAATTCCTTTTTAACTTTTTGAAGGCAAAAAATGTAGATGATTCTGATTTTTTAAAAAAAATGTTGAGGTGTTTTTGTCCTTAGTCTCATTCACGTGCTAGATTGGGTTTAGATGCTCTACAAATTAGAGAATTTCACAGGACTTATTACATGATCATTCTAATTGTTAAAAATCTGGAAAGTTTAAAATTAGGTTATTTAAGCAGTTGTTTTTGTTTTTTACAGAGGCCCTTCTTTAATTTCCAGATATTTTTAACATTCCCAGCACTACTTAAAATTGTATTTGATTTACTTTTTTTTTTCTTTTCTGGGATTTAAAAGAGAAATATTTGCTATGTGTCAAGAAAAAAGGTTGTCATATAAAACATGCTGTATTTGCAAGCCTACAAATAGTTCAAAATAAGATGACATGGACTTTGCATCAGCATAAAAAGAAAACCAATAATACAAGTATAGCAATATCCACAATGATACTGAGGTAAGGGAGCCAACCAAGGCAATTTTCAAGCAAAATGATTGATTGATTGATTTAATAAGCAGTATTTATTGAGTGCCTACTATGTGTTAGATTCTCTAAGGGTAAGCTTTTTAAACTGGTGGGATTATGAAACTGTATGCTAGGGTGATTTGCTGAGGCATAGAAAATATGGTGCATGTTCAGATAAAATAAAACTAATATTAGACCAGATGCTAGAAAATCTGGGTTCTGGTTTTAGTCCCTCTAATTCAGTGGAGGACCTTTAGGAAAAATCTTTCTCCTCTCTGGACCTCAGTATCCTAAAACTTTTTCTTTTTTTAAAGAATGTATATAACTTTATTTGCCTATTGATTTCTACTTTCTTATTAGGAAGAAACTGCTTTTTTCAGCTTGTCTGTATTCTTCCTTTACTTGATCCCTTTTAGACTTGGTGTCTATAGAAAATAAAACAGGGTGATCATAATTACCACATTAATTCTTAAGGAGCCCCTGATAGGTTTGAACTCGTGTTTTCAGGTTGTGAGTTGTATGAATGAATTTGTTGGGTCCACAGCTGGGTTGAGCAACTGAATTAGGTAGAGTAATTAATTTGGTTCCACGTGCACACAAGTGAAGTGAAGTGAAAGTGACTCAGTCGTGTCCGACTCTTTGCGACCCCATGGACTATACAGTCCATGGATTCTCCAGGCCAAAATACTGGAGTGGGTGCCTTTCCCTTCTCAGGGGGCCTTCCCAACCCAGGAATCAAACCCAGGTCTCCCGCATTGCAGGTGGATTCTTTACCACCTGAGCTACCAGGGAAGCCGATGTGCACACAAAGATTGAGAGAAAATGGATACTTGGCTGGAGTTTGTAGATTGCATGATAGTGACCACATACAGGCCCAGGTATGTCTGAATCAATGTGTGGTTGCAGTAGAGATCTTGGCTTGAGTCTGGAAACTTGGACTTGAATTCGGCTTCCCGACCCAACTCCTTGTGTGAGTTTGAACTGGTCACTTCCTTTCTCTATCATTCTTTCTTCTGTGAAACAAGGATGGATCAGAGGCAAGGTTCTTTATGGGATTGTAAGAACCAGCATTTTTGAGTGTTTATTTAGGGACAACAGTGATTATGTTTTGTTTAAGCATTTATGGTTATTTTCCTTGGTCTCTACTATGTCTTTAGTTAACTTAGTGGCATTTTTGCTCGTCAGATTGCGCATTATGTTTTTGTAATTTTTTTTCACCTATTTCATGTGTCTTCACAAATAAGAGAAGTTTATTTATATATTAGTCTTATGTGAGGTTGATTTGGTGGATATGGTTTTCTCCGCTCTCCCAACTGTAACCAGTACTTCTCCTATTAAAAAAACAAAGACAAAATAATGCCAAGGAGTCAAAATGTTGAGTGTTTTACTAACATTATAGAAAGGATATTTGATTTTTTTTTAGTTTTCAGTCATTTGTGACATTAAAAAATAATTGCACTCAGTCCTTCATTGTCTTCAAACAATTTAAATTCATTTTCTCTCTTCTGATGTTTGATTGGCAACTGATCATTTTAGATAGAAGAAGACATCTTTTACTTCCAGATAAAAGTTATCCAAAGTCTGTTTCATGATTAATAAGCTGAATTTCTTGATTGTGCAGAGAATAAAATTTAGTGATGGAATGAAATATTTAACAGCCATTAACATGTTTATGAATATGAATTGTCAGAAATACTTGTGATATGATGGTAATTATAAAAAATAGTGATACAGATATATGTACTAATTACAATAATGTGAAATTTGTATGTCCATGGACATAGATGGTAATATGTGAAAAATGGTAACATTTGGGTAATGATGGTTGGATTGTAAGGACTTTTTCCTTTTTCAAATCTTTCTTCAGTATTTTTTTTTCAGTAAAGCATAAAATTGTCTTCACAGGTGGCTCAGTGGTAAAGAACTCCACCTGCCAATGCAGTAGGCACTAGAGATGCAGGTTCAATCCCTGGGTTGGGAAGATCCCTTGGAGAAGGAAATAGCAATCCACTCCAGTATTCTTGTGGGAAATTCCATGGACAGAGGAGCCTGGGGAGCTACAGACAATGGGGTTGCTAAGAGTCAGACACAACTTAGTGACTAAAAAATAACACACTAGATTTTGGGGTCAGTTATAAACTTTTTAAGCAGGTCTACCTAAGACTGAACTAAGCAAAAATCTTTATGCTTGATGGTTCATGTTTTATTCATGTGAGGCACTGAAAGGACATTTGAGGAGATAACAGTCTTTTGAAATTGTGCTTATGTATCTTTTACTACATATTGGGTACTGTGCTTTACATATAATGACTCATTTAATCCTCACAACAATCCAGTGAGGCAGGAGCTATTATTATCCCTATTTTAGGGAGTAAAAACCCTAGCATAGAGACATGGAGTAACTTGACTAAGTCACGTAGCTAGTACAGAGCAGACAGGCTTCAGTCTGTGAGCTTAACCACAATTCAAAATCTAAGATATGCTTTGCTCTGGTAAGTCAACTAGCCTTCCTTTGTTCGTGAAAACTAGTCCAGCTGTGTACATGCAATATCATGTGTGCAGCTTATTAACCTTCTGGAGGGTGATCTCTGAAGGCTCAGGCTCACCCAAGCCCCGGGCCAATGAGAGCAAACTTGGGGAAGCATGAGGAGTTCCTGCCTGCTGTCAGGTGGCTATGAGAGAGCACCAGTGCTCACGTGCCAGAGGTAAGTAAGCGGGGGTGCTACTTCTTCTCTCACCTTACCTGGAACAGCTGTCCTGCTCATCTGGGAAGCTCAGTGGTATGGTAGAAGGATTACAGGACTTAAAATCAGACACACAACTAACAACTTGTTAGTCCCTATGACTTGGGCAAGATACATCTGAGTCTTTGCTTCCTTATTGTACAATTCATCTTTCAAGATGAATGAGGCAAAGAATATACATTAAGGTGTATTAATGTATTACATTAAAGTATATACATTAATATTAATGTGTGGTGGTGGTTTAGTCACTAAGGCATGTCTGACTCTCTGACCCCATGGACTGTAGCCCATGGCTTCTCTGTCCATGTGATTCTCCAGGCAAGAATACTAGAGTGGGTTGCCATTTCCTTCTGCAGGGGACCTTCCTGACCCAAAGCAGACTCTCTACGGCAGAGTCACCAGGGAAGGCCCATATATTAATGTGTAGTAATATATAATAAATACATTTTATGTTTATGTAACAAACCAAGCATAGCATCAGTACTTAGTATTCACCTGTTGCTGTTGTGATTATTTTCTGACTCAGGCTTTATAGTTCCTCTTTTCCTGTATGGAGCTGTATTCTGCCTTAAACTCCTCACTATCATGTTAGCCCTTTGCCTAGAACCAAGTGCTACGTTCAGTATCCTTCACTCTACCACATGTGAACATTCCTGATGCAGGACAAGATTCCTATCTGATGCTGGCCGCTGCCACTTTCTTATTCTGACAGACAGATTCTTCCCTTCCCCATTATTGCCCGTCCTCCCTACTTTGACACAGGCTGAGATTGGCCCAGAGTCCATTTCTTTCATATTTCCTTTAGCCTGCTGGCCCTTGCCTCCTCATTAGTATTCCTTCATTCTGCCTAGTTCTAATTTCCACAGTGTTTCTCCTTTGGTTGGAACCAGCAGAATGCCACGCAGATGTGGTATATGGTTTAAAATAATAGTTTTAAAGACCTACTGGTTTAAGTCATGCTATATAAATTAAAGTGTAATGACAGAAATGAAAGAGATTCCCTGATCTTTTTGATCAAAATTTTACTTATTTGTTCCAATTATCCAGCCTAAAATGGAATTGAGTTTCCTCAGAAGAGGAAGGATGTGATAGGAATTTTGACATTGCTGGGCAGGTCCAGGGAACACTCCATTATTCAGGGCAGAATAGTGAGAACAGCTTTCTTCCCAGTTGTGTTCAGTTAGGGGTTTTCAAGCTTAAGTATGGATCATAATAACTTGTAGACTTGTTATAACACAATAGATTTCTGGATCTCCTATAGTTTCTGATTCAGTGGGCCTGGGATGGTCCTGAGACTTAGATTTTCTAACAGGTTCCTAGGAAATGCTGATGTTGCTAATTAAGGGATCACACTCTGAGAACCCCTGGTGTAGACAATGTAGTTTAAGATTCTCTTTTACTTGTATCTAGAAATAAATGTACATTTTGCTGATCATTGAGGAATACCAGAACAAGGAATCATGGGGTAGCATTCTCATGAAAGAACTCCATAGCTTAAAAGAATAAATAAGATTGCATCACCCTGGTGTTACCCATGACCACATTCCAGTTAGTTAACACAAATATGTTATTAACAGTGTATACAAATAATACATGTTTGGATTTATCTTGCCAGTCACATTGCTTGTCATCAAGATTAGAAATGAGAAAAAAAAAAACCCACACAGTTTCTGACCTCACAAAGATCTCACAGACTAAGTTTTGAAGATAGACACCAACAGGAGCCTAGGAAGAGCTGACAGCTGGTAATGCATGTGAAAATTTAGATTAAGTTTTAAATTTACTTTTAATATCATATCTTCTGTGCGTTTTACTCTGGCTAGGTGTTATAGACCAGGAACCAATGAATAATACAAGATTTATCCCTTCTGCTATTATACCAGCTACAGAAATATAATCCATGGGAATACAGAGAAAGGAGTTGGCATTTGAGCTTGGTCATGCAGAAGGGATGGAACTGAAACACTAGAACAGTATTCCAAGCTGATGTAATAGCATAAAGAAAGGCACAGCATTGTTAACATACAGGTAATAACTAGGAAGGATTACATGATTAGATAATTCATTCATCTAACAAATATTTAATGAGCTGGGCACTGTTCTAGGTGCTGAATATAGTAGTGAAAAGACAAAGTCCCTGCCCTCATGAAGCAGGTGGGATTGGGAACAGGATATCGTGAATGAAGAATATTGATAATAGAATGAAGCGCTAGAAAACTATGGCAGCCTATTACAAATTATGTAATGTAGATAATGATAACTTACATTTCAAAATTATTAACTAGTATCAATTATCTTTTAAAAAGTAGTTTCCAGGGCTTTTGGAGTACAATCCCATTTGCAAAGCTTTAATTATTCCTTAAATTTTCAAGAAAACATCCATTGAGCAAAGCAAGGTATACCTGTAAGCACACTGCCATGGCCAGAAGAAATGCTGTGATCCACTACTTTACCCTGTGACCTTTGCCAGCCTTTACTGCTGACATACTTTTCTTATTTAATGAAAGAGTGAATTTCATTTCTATTCAGTTTTTGGCTCTCAATTCCCTGAAATTTTTGCATTTAGATTGGGATTGTAGCAGGAAGGTCCAAAAATATTTTTGAAATGTGTCAGGCTCAAAAATTGCTCTCCAGTGATCTATAAATTATCAACTCTCAGAATTACAAATGACAAGACAAACTCTATACAGGTACTAATATGCCTGCATTCTGCCACTATGCTATGTGAAGTTCTTCCAATTCTCCTTAAGTCTATGAAGACTCATACTTAAGCATAAGAAATATGCTTGTTTTCAACTTTACCATCCCTCTTTCAGTGGTATATTTTGATATTTTGGCTATTTCTCTTTAGAGAAGATAGAGGAATTAGAGCAGTTTTTGAGCCCAATTCTGATTTTGATTTTTGTCTATTTCCTTGTGGAAGATATTGGGCAAGATTCGTAGTCATCCTAATTCTAGATTTTTTTTTTTTTACATGATGGAGATAATAACAGTATTTATTCATAGAGTTGTTCTGAGGATTAAATAAGATAGTATATGAAAGTGTTTACCACACTGCCTGACATATAGTAGCACTCAACAAAATATATCTATCTTTAAATATCTCAAAACTGCCTCATTATAACCTCAGGTACAAACTCTTACCCATAGCTTTTGCTGAGTCTGATGGATTCAGGTTTACTTAAAGGTTTAAATGAATTCCAAGCATAACACTTTCAGTCTGAGCCTTTAGTGATAACTCAATATAGAACTATAAAATATGGTAGCCCCACAAAGATACTGCTTTTGGATCAAAGTCTTAAAACTGTTTCAGGAAGACGCTTCCTGCCAAACTGAGCATAATCAGTTTGAACATAATCATAATCAGTGGTTGAAATCTAGAATACTGCCTTGCATAGAGAAGTCTCAGCCTGGCCAGTAAAAAGATTTATGAACAAGATTTTGAAAATGAAGGTCAGCAGACGATTTTCCTCTCATAGCCATAAGGAATGGTTAGACAGATGGCAAGGACAGCCTTGTCTTTTCTCTGAGCAACCTCTTTTGATCTCTACTGACCATCTAATCATGCATGTGTTAGTAAAGATGCGAGGGTGTGGGGAACACAATGCCGCTTCTTGTGCTCCCCATTCCTTTAGAAATGCTTCTGGAATAAGAGAGGTGCAGCAAAGCTCCCTCATGAATACAATTTGAGGTGATTTCTTCCTTTTGTTTTTACACTTGCCGTTTTTGTCCTAGTAATAGAAAGTGTATTATCAAAGAGAGCAAATCCTGATCCCCTCCCACAACATTTTTCCCCCTCTTCAGAGATAATCACTCTCAATTCTTTTTGCTATTTGCCTCTGTATTCTAAATAACAGTCTTTTCTTACTGCCTTTCAATTTCTTAGCTCTATTTTTGATGTTTCCTTGTAGAAATGAACTTTCCCTTTCTCTCGCATCATCACATTCTCACCCCAACAGGCATTATTTCTATCCTGCCATCTTCCTAGGGCTGTCATTGTTATTTTGGTTAGATCAGTATTTAGTAGTTACGTTGTTCTGACTGTGTAAATACTTTTCATGACTAAGTCAAGTGAAACTATGATTGCTCTTCCTTTCTCTGAAGATTCCCACCCCCCTGTGGTTGATAGTGGTCTTGTTTTTTGTTTGTTCAGCTTTCTATGTTTTCCTCATTATCAAGTCTCTACCAGTGTTCTGAATCTCATCTCCAGGCATTCAGATTCACAAGTATTTATCAAGTTCCCCTTTTCGGGGATAAGTTCATCTTGGAATAATCTCTCAGAACCTTCTGACTTGGTTATGTATGGCTGCTTTTCCTTTCATGCCCCATGTACTGGTTTCATCCAGGGAATCTTCCTTCCAATCACTCTGGAAAACCTCTGCTGGTCTCTTTGCTTGTATCTCTTATTTTCTTGTATCCTCTGCATTCTCTTGTCTTAGTTAACTTATTTTGGTGGAATCAATTTTCTAGCAATTTCCTGACAAAAAAAGATACCTAGTAGTTAAATTTGGAGAAGGCGATGGCACCCCACTCCAGTACTCTTGCCTGGAAAATCCCATGGATGGAGGAGCCTGGAAGGCTGCAGTCCATGGGGTCGCTAAGAGTCGGACACAACTGAGCGACTTCACTTTCACTTTTAACTTTCATGCATTGGAGAAGGACATGGCAACCCACTCCAGTGTTCTTGCCTGGAGGATCCCAGGGACGGGGGAGCCTGGTGGGTTGCCATCTCTGGGGTCGCACAAAGTCGGACACGACTGAAACGACTTAGCAGCAGCAGCAGTGGCAGCAGCAGTTAAATTATCTGGGTTTTTGCATGTCTGAAAACTCATTTATTCTTTCCTCATATCTGGACAATAATTTGGCTAGGCATAGAATTTAGGTTAAAAATAATTTTCCTTCAGAATTTAAACAGCACCAATCTAATGTCATCTCCCTTCAAGTTTTGTTGTTCTGGTCTTGTGATGTTCTGCTTCCTTATTTTTTGCACATGCCTTACTCTTTCCAAGAGTTCTAAAAATTTACTGAGATTTGCCTTCTTGTAGTCTCATTTTCTCGTATTATACTAGGTACTTAGTGTCTTTCATGAGGAAACTTGTACTCTAGAAAAGTTTTCTGAAATATTTCCCTTGATGAATTCTTTTTGTTGTTGTTGTTGTTGTTGTTGTTGTTGCTGTTTGGTTCTGACTTTTTGGAATCTTGTTCAGTTCAATTCAGTCGCTCAGTCATGTCCGACTCTTTGTGACTCCATGAATCGCAGCACGCCAGGCCTCCCTGTTCATCACCATCTCCCGGAGTTCACTCAGACTCACGTCCATCGAGTCAGTGATGCCATCCAGCCATCTCATCCTCCATCGTCCCCTTCTCCTCCTGCCCCCAATCCCTCCCAGCATCAGAGTCTTTTTCAATGAGTCAACTCTTCCCATGAGGTGGCCAAAGTACTGGAGTTTCAGCTTTAGCATCATTCCTTCCAAAGAAATCCCAGGGTTGATCTCCTTCAGAATGGACTGGTTGGATCTCCTTGCAGTCCAGGGGACTCTCAAGAGTCTTTTCCAACACCACAGTTCAAAAGCATCAATTCTTTGGCTCTCAGCTTTCTTCACAGTCCAACTCTCACATCCGTACATGACCACTGGGAAAATCATAGCCTTGACTAGATGGACTTTAGTCGGCAAAGTAATGTCTCTGCTTTTGAATATACTATCTAGGTTGGTCAAAACTTTTCTTCCAAGGAGTAAGTGTCTTTTAATTTCATGGCTGCAGTCACCATCTGCAGTGATTTTGGAGCCCCAAAAAATAAAGTCTGACACTGTTTCCACTGTTTCCCCATCTATTTGCCATGAAGTGATGAGACCAGATGCCATGATCTTCATTTTCTGAATGTTGAGCTTTAAGCCAACTTTTTCACTCTCCTCTTACTTATTGATATCCTGTATTTTAATGTTTTTATTTTAATGCATTTTCTCTCCTATTTTCATCTCTTCTGCATTTCTCCCCTATTTTCTAGGTGATAGGCACTAGTTTATCTTCTAATCTTCTTGTTTTTAAGTCTGACATCAGACTTGTAGTTTCTAAGATCCTTGTTTTTCTTTGAATATTTGATTTTATATTATGCTGCCTTGTTTCACAGGGACAATATTTCTAATACCTTGTTAGAATATTAATAATATACTTTATATTATATTGATATTAATAAGTTTTCTATCTTCTATAGCCTTTACTTCCAGTTGGCTTTTAAAAAATTATTATTGTTTTGATTTCAGTATTTCATGTTAGAGATTTTGTATAGATGTTTTTATGTTTGTTGTCTGTTCATATTTATGAGCATGCTAGAAAGGTGACTGGAAGTTCTGCTCATGTGGGTGGGGCTTATTGATAATGATCTTAGTTATATGGTCATCTTCATGGACTTTTCACTCTGGAACTCCTGATGTCAGTATCTTTAGGTCTTGCTTCTTATTATTTATAAATTCCTCAAAGAATACTTTCTCCTGCCTGGATGGTAAGAACATGGCTGCCAGGCTTCCCTGGGTCTCAGCAATCAGCATGTAAATGTTCACTTAATTTCTCAGTTTTCAATGTGGTACCCACTCTGCCCACTGTACAGAAAGCCTCTCTTCTATCCTCTACAAAGAAAATCTAGAGTCATCTACTGGGATTGGGGACAGCAGTTGTCTAGATGGTCAAAGTTTAAGAGAGGGTTTGAGGTTGTAATATCTTCTTAAAAACAAACTGTCCACCAATTCTGTGTCTTTTATCCTTTTTCTGGACAAGATTGGTGCTACCACTGCCTAAACTTTTGAAGATTCTGCATTTCAAGTTAGGTATTTATTATTTTCCACACTGCTGACTTAGAATTCAGTTTTCTCAGGTCTGCTAAATCCTTTATAGCTTCACCAGATGGTTTCTCATTTCTCAAATTTGATGGTTGACACACACCCCTTTATTGTACTTCTGGTTGGTAAAGAATCTGCCTGTAATGAAGGAGACCCTGGTTCAATTCCTGGGTCAGGAAGATCCACTGGAGAAGGGATAGGCTACCAACTCCAGTATTCTTGGGCTTCTCTTGTGGCTCAGCTGGTAAAGAATCCACCTGCAATGTGGGAGACCTAGGTTTGATCCCTAGGTTGGGAAGATCCCCCGGAGAAGCAAAAGGCTACCCACTCTCGTATTCTGGCCTGGAGAACTCTATGGACTGTATAGTATATGAGGTCGCAAAGAGTGAAACACAACGGAGTCACTTTCACTTCCAGTGGTGTTTTAGGTAGAATGAAAGTAAAAGCCTATGTTCTACTTTATTATCTTTACTTAGAAGTCTTTACTTTCAAAAGATACTAAATAATCTTATGGAAAGATAGTCTCAACTCAGAAGCCCTGGAGATAGCTTTTCGTGGGATTCTCAGCCGTGGCCTCACTGATTTCTTCTGTTTATCCAGCATAGTTAGGATTTCAGACATCAGGGTCATTTAAGTGGTCTTCCCTTGAGAAAACACCATGTAAATACCTTAAGAGTTACAAGGTTAAGACAACTACCAAGATCATTCCAGGCATTTTTTTTTTTTTACATTGCTCTGACAGATTAATTTATTCATTATCCCACTACCTGGGCATTCACTGGACACTTAACCTGAGTCATGCATTGTTGGGCATTGGCAAAACATTGAGTAAGACACAGTTCTGACCTTATGAACCTTCAACACTAGCATGGAAGACTGACAGTACTGCTCGAAATGCAATATGGTAAATGCCATACCAGAGATATTAACAAGTGCTAGAGGTTCTGTGGGATGGGAGAGTAAGTCTACCTTCAGATTCTTGCCAGGAAATGCATCTTTGCTCTCTCAGTTCAATAACTTCCCGGAAAAAAATGGTCTTGCCAATTAATAACCAGGAAAGTTACTAACTTCCCAGCACTATGATAACATCTTTATGGTCAGAAGAGATTTTAGAATTCATTTTTAACTTCTTCATTTCAGCTGGAAAAACCAAGACCCAGGGGAAAAAAAAATTGATCCTCGTAAAGTAAGGGATGAAAAGCAGTTTATTGAATTCCATACTGTTTTCTATCTATTAAAGCATATTAAGCCCCCACCTTAAAGCCCAGTTATTCATAAATATGATTACAGATTTTAATCAATGGCTCTGAGTCGCAGAGATCTGGAAGTACCCGTTTTGAAAAGCCCTGAGTATATCTTTAAAAACAGTAATGCAAATGAATGATCTATTCTATGCTTTAGATATAGGAACAGAACTCCAAACTCTCATGTAATATCAGGAAGAAAGAATAATTTGAAGTTTTCAGGATTTATTTTGAAAGCAGTGCCAGTTCTTAAACTGGAACAATAGGTCTCTTTATTTGCACAGGTTAATACTGACTGAATTTAAATTCATTCAGCAAATTCAGGAGACAGCTTCCTAGATCTGGCTTTGGTTCTACTATTTTACAATATATTTTTCATATTTTCCCATGTTTGCATTGTCTTGAAAGCACACAACAGATGTACAAACAAAGAATTTAAACATTTTGGAGAGGCAGGGAATGTTGTCTTCAGTGAACATTTAAGAATATAATGTGTTCTGTTAAATTTGTGGTTTCACGACTTAATTAACTATTGGCAAATGGTATATTATGGGGAAGCTAGGAACTGTAAAAAAACCGTTTTGTTCAATAGTTATTTATCAGTAATGTAACAGTAGTAATAATTATATTACTCATTAAAAGCAAAACAAAACAATTCGAAAGAGATCTGATATATTTTCCCCAAGTACATTAACTTTTTACATACACAAATAATTAGATTGTAATTTCTTAAGAAAGATTTTCTTGGTTCTCTGCTGAGAAGAGTCTTTCCCTCCTCTGGCCCTCTGACTCCTGGTAGTGTTTCTTTCTTCACTGCAGTATATATAGTTCCTTTGTTGCCCGTCAGGCTTGTCTTCTAGGGTATGAACATCATGAAGACAAAGATTACGTTCTTTTTGTCATCCCAGGGACTTGGTCACATTAAGTGATGTCACTCTTTCAACCCCATGGACTGTAGCCTACACACTCCTCCGTCTGCGGGATTTTCCATATTAAGGTCATTTCTATTAAGAATAGAAAGTTCATTGAGTGGATAAAATATAAGTCACTTGATTTTATTATAATATTTTCTTGTTTGGTTTTCATAGCACTTTCCATTATATCCTTGGCTATTACTTTGCCAACAAAGGTCCGTCTAGTCAAGGTTATGGTTTTTCCACTGGTCATGTATGGATGTGAGAGTTGGACTGTGAAGAAGGCTGAGCATTGAAGAATTGATGCTTTTGAACTGTGGTGTTGGAGAAGAAGACTCTTGAGAGTCCCTTGGACTGCAAGGAGATCCAACCAGTCCATTCTAAAGGAGATCAGTCCTGGGATTTCTTTGGAAGGAATGATGCTAAAGCTGAAACTCCAGTACTTTGGCCACCTCATGGGAAGAGTTGACTCATTGGAAAAGACTCTGATGCTGGGAGGGATTGGGGGCAGGAGGAGAAGGGGACGACCGAGGATGAGATGGCTGGATGGCATCACGGACTCGATGGATGTGAGTCTGAGTGAACTCCGGGAGTTGGTGATGGACAGGGAGGCCTGGTGTGCTGCGATTCATGGGGTCGCAAAGAGGCAAACACGACTGAGTGACTGAACTGAACTGAAAGTAGCTAAAGACTTGGGGTTCACACTCCTGTAGTACACAGCCTCCACTTCCCTTCCCTTCCTGTTTAAACAGCACTCAGATCTCACCCCAGCTCAAATGTAGCTCTCTAAATAATGGAGCATATTCACTGTGGATTTAACTTCTTGTTGTCCATGGAAGAGAACTATTGATCTTCCTCCCTTTGAAATCTGGTTAGGTGTGAAAACTTCCTCCTCCTCCTTGCTGGAAGCAATTTCTCTCCTGTTTTTGAAAATGAGCAACAGAGCAGCCTCTTCTCTGTTGTTCTCATCGTCCCATGGGAAACGGCATGTGCTTCATCATCACCTGTACTTGTGCCTTGTCCCCAGTCTGCTGGTTTTCTCTTCCCTCCCCTGAGAGCCTGGATGTGCCACTGCTGTCTGCTCCTAGGAAGACTGCTCTGCACACCTCACACTCTGATTCTTGTCTTTACTACATTCCTGACCTCAGTGACTCTGAGGAACAGACTGTACTGCTCAGGAGCTTTTGAGAGCGCCAGTACAAAAGGGGTGGCATTTCCAGAGTCACACCTATCATATCTTTTATTTTTCAAAAGACCCTGGGATTTCTGCATTTTGGGGTTGGTGGTAGAGGTGTTTTAGTTTCCTCTGCTCCAAAGTAGAGGTTGAATAAAAAGGAACAAAGTAGTAACATTTGCAGAGATGTGGATTGACCTAGAGACTGTCATACAGAATGAAGTAAGTCAGAAAGAGACAAACAAATATTGTGTATTAATGTTTATACATGGAATCTAGAAAAGTGGTACAGATGAACTTATTTACAAAGCAGAAATGGAGACAATGATTCAGAGGACAGACACGTGAACATCAAGGGAGGAAATGAATTGGGAGGTTGGGACTGACATATATACACTACTATGTATAAGATAGGTGTCTAATGAGGACCTACTGTGTGTCACAGGGAACTCTATCCAGTGCTCTGTGGTGACCTAAATGGGAAAGAAATCTAAAAAAGAGGGGATATATGTATACATATAACTGATTCATCTTGCTGTGCAGCAGAAACTAATACAACATTATAAAGCAACTATACTCCAATAAAAGTTAATTTAAAAAATAGTTTTTAAAAAGTGAGGGCTGAAATAAGTACGTAATGAAGACCTTTCTTGTCACTGATGTCTTAATCACTCTGCTGGTTGTGCATTTCAGGGCTGTCCTGTTCTTGTTCTCAATTTATCTATTACTTTTGCATAGTCTATTCATCTGGTTAATGTTAAGGTTCTTTCAAAATTAGCTTTTCTATTTATGAACCTTTCACAAAGTTACTGGGGCAGTCCCCTTAGAATTTTGGCTTAATAGGATACAAATTGGGGTTATGGTAGAATAATTTTTTTCTTTGTATTTCTGAAACAGAGGTCGCTGTGGATTTAGGTACATGGACTTAAATTTCTCATAAGAAAGTCTGGGCTCAAATTTGGCTCATGACCTTGGGTATATCAGTTTACCTGTCTATGTCTGAGTTGATTTTAAATGGAAGTCAGTGGTCTATTCTCTGGAGTTTTGAGAAGGAATCAAGCAGATAAAGTGTATGCAAAGTGCTTTGTAAACTATATGGTACTGTATAAAAGCAAATTGTTATTAATAGATGTCTGACTATTCCCAATTGTTTCTGCTTGGTCAGTTAGTTCTGGATGAATAAATCGGAGAGGACAGGAAGGAAGGAAACAACACTGGGCTAGGAGTCGGGTGATCTGGAGTCTGTCCTGGTGCTGCTCAGGACTCACTGACTTGACGTGACCTTGGCAAAGTCACTCTACCTCCTGCATTTCTATTGCGTCAATGGTAATATGAGGTGGGTTGAAGCAAAGATGATATAGAGACTGTCATCTACTCAAAAAAAAAAAAAGAAAAAAACAAACTATGGTTCTTTTTATTTTGAGTATAGCTGATAAGAGATGATTATTTATTTAGGGGTGTCATTATGTTTCAGAGAAGGCAATGGCACCCCACTCCAGTACTCCTGCCTGGAAAATCCCATGGACGGAGGAGCCTGGTAGGCTGCAGTCCACGGGGTCGCTAGGAGTCGGACACAACTGAGTGACTTCATTTTCACTTTTCACTTTCATGCATTGGAGAAGGAAATGGCAACCCACTCCAGTGTTTGCCTGGAGAATCCCAGGGACGGGGGAGCCTGGTGGGCTGCCGTCTCTGGGATTGCACAGACTCGGACACGACTGAAGTGACTTAGCAGCAGTCATTATGTTTAGATTACTGAAATGGAAGTTTTACCAATTATGAACCATATATGTGTGTGTGTGTGTGTATACACATTTGATTTTGTGTTTTATTTTTTCGTGATGGAAATTTATGTTCTTCATGTGAATGTTACAGGGAAAATTGCAGCATCCACTTAGGGACAATCACTGTTAATATTGCTTCCAAATTCTTTCACGTCCATGTAGCTTTGATTTCTTATAATGTGCATTTTTTTCATTAACACTAGTCCAATCATACTTTATATATTTGATTGAAATTTTTTTTTTTTACTTTTATGCAGTTTTGAAAGATTACTTTCCTTTCACAGTTATTACAAAATATTGGCTATAGTCCCTGTGTTGTACAGGACATCCTAGATAATCCCGTGTTGTACAATATGCTCAGTGGTTTGTGCTCACTCCCTCATCCCTTATATTGCCCCTTCCCCAAACAATATATCTTGAATGCATGATTTTAAGGAGTTATTTTAAGGAATGCTCCAAGGCTTAATTCTTCAAGCACTGAAAGGGACCTAATGGAATCTTCTATCTTCTGAATTTTTTGGTTTTCCTTGGGAGGAATGTGTATATTTAGAGGAGGCGAAGTACTAAAAACAGATGAGATTCTGTATGAGAAATTTTGTCAATGACACCTAAAGCACATTTTGTTATATATTCTCTAGTAATTTTAATTCTTTTTTCCTTCAAAAAAAGTATTGAGTATTTGTTACAAATCTTATACTATGCTAAGCCATGTAGATGCTCAAATTAGTTAGATAATCCCTAATCAAAGGGATAGTTGGTATACTGTAGAAAAGAGCATGGATTAAAATTTATGAGAGGTGAAACAAATTTCCAACAATACAGGATGAGGAGAGATTAATTTTGCTGAGGAGGAGGAGGGAAGTTAAAAAATATAGCATCTTTAAAGTGCTTTATAGATTATAAATGTTTTCCCATTTACTAACCTGTTTAAATACAGCACAGACTCTTGACAGGTTTAGAACAAAATATCATCTTTTGGAAATCAGTTTGAAATCCTTGAAACTCCTAAAGCCCAAGCAATGTAGAGAAAATACCAGTAAGATATATTGTTTGTTTGTTTGTTTTAATTAAGGTAGTACCCCAGTGCTCAAATTTCTCACAATTTTGCCCTAAGTGACATGGACTAATTTTTATATTTGAGCATGAATATCCTCCTATTAACTATAAGATATGCCCCAACTTGTATAATGTAGGCATTTAATTCCATGTATATTTTCAAGGTGAATTTAACTATTACTTATAGCACATTGGTTTGTGATCACAAAGCTAGAAGAAACCTCAATTCAATTATCTAACATGATAGATGATGCATACAATATGCCTTATTTTAAAAAAAAGTTATTTTCACAAAAGAAGTATCTTGCTCAAGTACAAAATCAGGACTATAACTGTGGTCTCCTGGATGAGATTTTTGCCACCAGGTCACAGCCAAAATCTGTTTAAAGACTGTAGCAAGTAGACTGTCATTTGATATTGAAGATTCTCTCATCTCCCTTTTGCTGTTCACACAGTATTTTTCCATGAATGCCTTTTAATATAATCAATGCTGTGTCCAGAGTTGCTAGAACTGTACATTGCTAATATTCAAAGAAATGTGACTCTTTTGTGGCATTTTTAGTAATGTATCTACTCCAGTATGGTAAGTGGCTTTCACTCATAAAACAAGGAAATATGGTGCTGAGAAGTCACTGCTTTGTCACCGCCTCAATTTTTAGTGACAAATCATTTAAAGAGGAAACACATCTTTTTATTATGATACTACAGGGTTTTATTTAAGCTTGTTTTATTGCAAAATAAAATTCTAATTTTATTTTATCTCAGCACATTAAATATAGCAAATCTTAAATTTCAGTAACTGTGGATACAATTTATTTAAAGATGAATAATTTTTCTGGGTATGTGAATGTGATCTTTGGTTATAGTCTATATCATTTGGATGTTTTTAAAGCACTGTGTCCATTTTCGGACTCTGCAATTTAGAAGAACCTAATAAAAATAGAGCATGCGTGTGAAACGAGCACTTTAATGACAGGTTAAGGAATTAAAGTTGCTTAACCTGAAAAACAGGGAGCTCAGGAAACATGCTGATTACCACCCTCAGGCTACGAAGTGCTTTTGTGAAGCTCACTGTAGTCTCCCCTTCCTGCACAGAAAGGAGAGCTCTTGTTAGTGTTTGTGGGGCAGGGATTCAGCAGGGGGAACTCTTGCTGAGTCTTATTTGTCTTTTAAGACAGGAATTGATGACCATCGGGTTTTTAAGTTATCTCTACTTATGTCTGAATAAAATGATCTCACAAGTTAACTTTAAGTTCTGTTGTTACCTTTGCGGCAGAGAGATTCAAACAGATTTCTTTTGCAATGAAAATGGTTCAGTACAATGAAATGACTGACTTAGAAGACCTGGGAACTGTTTGACCAGCCCCTCATCCTACAGCTGAGGAATCAGAGGCTCAGAGAGAGTGGTGGAGAGAGAATTTGCAGGAAGGGCTATTGACTCTTCTGGAATAGCTTTTCTGTCTTTCTGCCCTATTTCTGAGTGCTTGACTTCATGATCAAAAGTGCAGTGGATTTCATTGGTCACTACACAAAATTAAATTAATGCTTGGGTGGAAGATCAAGCTCAGGATAAACTGGGAAATGTACCTCTTTCAAAGTATTGCAGATGATGATTTATTCTGTTAGATCACTGGCTTTCTGCCAGTATGGCCAAGGACAAATAGATTTGTTGATTATAGATGATTAGCAGTTAGAAATTATGAAATTTTTATGTCCTAGATCATTGTGCTCTTCTCTCATGAGCTAGAAATAAATATGTAGGAGTGGGTGTCTCATACCCCACCACAACTGAACGTTATTACTTGGAATTTTTCATACCCAGCCGTAATGTTAGTGTCTCAGCAAGTATTGCTTTCTGAGAGCCACGGTCACTACTAACTGCCTCCTTTTCTGTGATTTCAGATTGTGTAGGAAAGGAAAGGGCAGAGAGGTCCAGACAGATTTCCTTGTTGTGATAAACATGAAGTATAACAAGATGCTAGATTTACAAATGGCCTGGATGCTGTTTTGCCCAACCTCTCATTGGACAGATGTAAAACCTCAATCCAAATGAAAAAGATACAGCTGGTATTTGGTGGTAGGTAAGGATTAGGAACCAGAAATGAGAAAACATTTGAAAGAGAAAACATTTGAAAGTTACAGATGTGTTATGGGTCCTCCTTGGGAAATAGTGATGGCAGTTTTTTAAGGACTTAAAATTAGCATACACATCTTTAGACAGGATGAGAGAAGGCATCTCATCACACATAATTCTCTTAATAGCATTAGCGTAAAGAGTTTTTCTGAAAGAGACAAAGGAACTAGTATTTAAAAAAGAGAAGAACAATATGATGAGCGCTTGGAGAGGCTGAGGGGCTGTTGACGATTCAAGTTTCTCACCAGGGTTACGTGGTTTCTCTTTGAAAAATAGAAGTGATCATCACCTTTTGGGAGAAGATGATAAAAACAGTAAGCTCTCCGTTGCTATTTGATCACCTTTGACAAGTATCTAACCCTTTCAAATCTCCGGAGAAGCAAAGGTAAATTATGGAACTGGCAGGATTATGGGAATTCATCATTCCTGCTTAATATAGGAATCTAATCAATCTTTTTGGATTAATATTTAAATTTTCATTACATTTTTTGTCTTTTTTCTTCTTGCTCTTGGTAGTAAGTTATATTGGAGCCAGAATCTATGTTTAGCACCTTTATGGCCTTCAAGTCTCAAGAATACTGTACTATACACAGTTAATACTCTTTAAATCTTTTTGTTGTCATTGCTGTGTATGAACCCTTGCGATTTGTACTTTTAATATTATATCATGTTGCTGTTTGGAAGAGATTTAAGAATCTTGTGTAATTCCTACATTTTATATTACAGACTAAGGCTAGGAGAGAAGCCTATGGGAATTTATATACCTACATAGCCGCAGACTATAAAGAGAATTTAGATTTACCCACTCTTTTTTTTAACTTCCTAGTCCAGAACACTAAATCTTTAAGTAAACAATTTTGTTAGAAACATTCACATAGCTATGACGAGCAACATTGCCTGAAATTCAAGACTTTAATGACTCTATTATTAATTAGTTACTTGATTAAAAGGTTTATTTATTCAGCCATTAATATTTCTGGGACCTCTTGTGTGCTAAGCACTGGTCTACATAAGCAAATGCAGACATGTTTCTTCTTCTACATGAAGAAAATCAACAAAATTTTCTCACTTCATGGAAATTGTCTTCTGCTATAGGGGAGAAACAACCAAAGAAGTAAAACATTTTGTATATGTCAGAGAGTATAAGGTGCCATGAAAAAAAATGAGCTGGGAAGGTGAGAAGGGGATTTTAGGAGGCATTGAGAGATTCATTTAGAATTTTACTTAGGTGGGTCATGGAAGACCTCACTGAAGAGGTGATATTTGGGCAAGGATATGGACTAGGTAAGGGATTAAGCCATGAGCAAGCAAGGACCTGATCATTTGGAGGAACAGCATTCCAGGTAGAGGGAACAGCCAGTGCAGATGCTCTGAGGCAGGAGTATGCCCAGCAGGTATGCTGAGCAGCAAGGAAGCTGGGAAGTCAGTCAGGAGAGAATGTTGGAGATGAGGGTTCATGAGGCCACTGTACCTCTCTATCCTCTGGCCCCATTTTTCCTGCTGGCAGCTATCATCACAGACAGATCTCAGGGCTCAGATGTGCAAAAGGACACCCCTGGGACTATTCAGCCTACCTTCTTCCTAACCTAGAATGCTTCTCACCAAAACCAGCTCCCTCAGACTACCAATACCTGAGTCTGCCAGGTTAACAATGAATACTCTAGAATTCTGAGCTGGGGCTGGGAGTTGACTTGCTCATGAATGCCCTTGGATACCAGAAATTTGAGATGGTACAGATAATTTCCCAGGAGAAAAGGTGAATACCTCTTCTGATGTTGCAAGAGCCTCGTATTACTGATAGGAAAGACAGAAGCGCAAAGGGTTTGCAAGAGGTGGCATTCTCTTGATCCTATTGGCAAGTCTGGTGGAGACCTCTGAAAAACTGCTGGAGAGCCAGATCAAGTTTCATTTTTAAAGGAGCTGTATGTTTTTCTACAAGTTTCCTCAGAGCCCCTTGCAAGTAACCTTTGGGGATTCACTGCATTGGTAAATCTGCATTAGCCCGTTGCCTTCTGGGAAAAGCTAATCCCACTGCTTCTGTCAGCAGAAGTCAGCCCTTGGGCTGGAACCAGCTGTCCTGAAAACAAACTGAGAGCTGGGGGAGAGTTTCAGATCTTCAGGGTCGGGTGAGGTATGCAAGCACCCCTAAGGAAATGCTGTAACCAGAAATGTAGACCCAGAAAAAGCACCTGTTTCTATTATTGCTAATCATAATAGCGTTCTTTAATATATTAGTTACATGTATAATGCATTTTCCTATCCCTTACCTCATTGTCTCCTCTGCAATCCTATATGGCCCTATTGTTGAAATGATGTGTGTAAACCAGCAGCTCTGCATCACCCAGGAGCTTATTAGAAATGCCTCATCTAGATCTAGTAGGCTAGAATTTGCATTTACTAAGACTCTAGCCTTTAAAATTTAAGAAGCTTTGCAGTTGGTCCATGGGGCAATCATTTCTCCCTGTTACAGTAAGGAAGTGGGGGAGCAGCATGGTTGGGTGACTGAGGCAGGGTCAGTCACGTTAGTAGTAGTGAAGTAGTGGGGATCGTTCCCAGGCTGTGTGTCTTCTGGACCAGCAGTCTCTTGGCTCAACTCATTTCCTTCCTCTCCATTGACCCTTCGTAGCTTATCTGCAATGTACTAGCTTCAAAGGAAAAGCAACCCCTCTTCTCTGAAGCTGGGCTGTCACCTTCTCTTCTTCTGTCCACCAGCTGCCCTGGGCCCTCCCTCATCTGCTTGCTGGTTCTGGAAATGCAAACACCCTGAAAAGCTCTGCAGCATTGCTCGCAAGGAGCCAATAACGAGTGAATCTGATAAGAACTGCTGGCATCAGTCTCTTGCACTAGGTTTCTCTGCAAAATCTTTTTAGCTTCTTTGAAAGAAAGGGGTGCAGATTCAGATCAAGGCAACCAAGGGAATACAGCTAGGACATGCTAATGGGTACAAATGGGTTCCCCCCCGACCTTGCTCATGATTATGGGATGGCAGATGACGTCTGGCTCAGTACCACCCAAAAACGTGTATGAAGTTGTCATGTCTGCAGAGAGCTTCCCAGCCCACCATTCACCATAGCTTACTCCAACCTTGAAACTCATATTCCCATTTTAAGGCTGTAAAACTGGGCCTAGATGTCACTGACATGACCCACAGAAAGTGAGTGCTTCATCTTTTGCTGACTAATCAACCCAACAGGTAGGTGAAACTGAGTCTATTAGTAAACAGCACTTCATCTGTAGGAATCATGCTTTGGGAGAGGAAAAGTTCTAACAGAATTTTAAAGAATGTGACTCATAGTTCCTGAGCTATAATTCTTAAAGTAACAAAAGCT
This sequence comes from Oryx dammah, assembly GCF_014754425.2. NCBI lineage: Eukaryota > Metazoa > Chordata > Mammalia > Artiodactyla > Bovidae > Oryx > Oryx dammah. Next base: position 81,971,837 of record NW_024070186.1, on the reverse strand, counting down.
CACTAATCACGCAGTGAATCTTCATATTTTATTAGTCAGTTCAGCGAAAAATTTTCTATTTAGTGTGAACCTACTATGTGCATGATAGTCACCCTAGCAGGTGGGAGGAGGGGCTCAGTGATGAATGAGATTCTCTGTAGGGGCCTGTGGGTTAATAGACTGTATGCGTGTGCCCAGGGCAAACTATGATGGATGACAAAAGGACACTCCTCCTTCCACCCTAAGGATGAAGGCTCAACCTGGGAGGTGACATTTGAGTCCTTTCATGACAGATGGGCAGCCTATGGACCTTCAGTCTCCAGAAGGCCCCAGAGGAGGGGCCTTCATGGTGGGTGGGGCAGTGTATGCAAAGACACAGATGAAAGTGCTTGGTTTATATCTGAAGCAGTAAATGAACAATGCATTGACTGTGACTTTTAACCTATGAACTCAGAGGCAAAAGAAATATGTTTTCATTTTCTTTCAATTGTGTCTTTGTCGTTGTTTAGCCACTAAGTCATATCTGACCTTTTTACCATCCCATGGCCTGCCAGGCTCTTCTGTCCGTGGAATCATCCAGGCAAGCATACTGGCGTGGGTTGCCATTTCCTTCTCCAAGGGGATCTTCCCATTCCAGGGATCAAACCCGTGTCCCCTGCTTGGAGGAGGTATCTTTATCACTGAGCCACCAAGGAAGCCCTTCCTTCAATGAAATCAACCTAAATCTGAGTTTCTTTCCCTCTCCCTGGTGATAAATTAATTATTGGGCCTTATTCCCTTCCTACCAGGTAGAGTCCAGGTCCTACCAGGGTCTTCTGAGTCTCAGAGCATTTGCAGTTATTAGCCACTGCCCTGGAGTGTGTGCCATGCCTGGGATGTGAGCATCTTGACTGCTACCGAGAACTCTTCTTTGCCTGGGTTGCACTCCCCAGGCAGCCTTGCCACCATCATTCACCTACTTCACCTCTGCACTCTCCTGGATAGATTCTTAATCCAAAGGGAAATTTTACCCCCACCTAGATGTTCTTAAGCGGAGAAGGCAATGGCACCCCACTCCAGTACTCTTGCCTGGAAAATCCATGGACGGAGGAGCCTGGTAGTCTGCAGTCCATGGGCTCGTTAAGAGTTGGACACGACTGAGTGACTTCACTTTTCACTTTTTACTTTCATGCCTTGGAGAAGGAAATGGCAACCCACTCCAGTGTTCTTGCCTAGAGAACCCCAGGGACGGGGGAACCTGGTGGGCTGCCGTCTATGGGATCGCACAGAGTCGGACACGACTGAAGCGACTTAGCAGCAGCAGCAGCAAATGTTCTTAAGAGCCCCTTTCATAGTCTCCTCAGTGACTCTATTCTTTTCCAAGAGCTCTGGTCTTCAGATAGACCGGAGCTGTCTTCCTTACTGGAAAAATCCCTGAGTTGAGGAAACGCTACCTTAGGTGACCTACTTCAAGTAGCAAAGGCAAAGGAGAACAAATGGGAGTGAACATTTTAACAAACAGCGGCACCACCTGCTGAGTTCCTGGATACGAGGCATGAGGCGGGCAAAGGAGAGTGGTGGGTGCTCACCCTGGGTGCTTTGTTGGGGCAGTGGGAAGAGGGAGCAGTGGGGGGCCTCTTCCACTGACTCCTCTGGTTTCCTGACTGAGGTCATAAGGGCCTGCATTTTGGTCTGAATCTCACCTTTCTAAACCCTTTTGTCACGTGTGAACTTGCCGCTAGTGCACATTCAGAACAAGAGTCGGCTCACCCTCCATTCTAAGCTGGGCAACTTTCACCCCGGATCCCGTCACCTTCTGTGTCTTTGCTGCATCAGCACCATGCTCCAAGGTCTCTGGTGTTTTCATCCCCATTCTCCACTGGCTTAGCTTATCAAACTGCTCAAGTCTCTCCTATTTAGAAGTGCAGCAGCGGCAGCAGCACATGAAAAGTCCTCTTTACCTGCCATCACTTTCAAATCCTTTCTTAACTCTCTCCTTCACAAAATCCCTGATCATGCCTGAGAAACCGCTAGGGCAGCTCCAGTCTTGGAAAGACAGATGGGCTCTGTGACTTACTGTAAATTCTCGGAAAATACACCATAAGCCGTCTGAGGTCTCAAGTTCATAATTTCTAAAATGATAACAGTGAGGCCAACTGTGAAGTGCTCTTGTCGGGGTTCAATAAAAAAGTAGGTAAATTACTTAACACAGCCCTTGTATATAGTAGACACTAAAGATATGGCACTATTATTATCATCCAGACATACTGTACCCTTGGCCTGAAAACCTGCTCTCTCCCTCTCACATTCATCCAATTTACCTGGCAGATTTCTGCTTATCCTTTAATACTCTGTTCTGGTCTCTGCTCCCATTTTATTCCCCCTTCCCCTCAGCCCAATATAGTTCCAGTGTCCTCTCATGGTAACTCAGACATTGTCTGAAGTTTGTTAAATATCTGCCTCCTCCTCAACACAACTCTGGGAACTCCTTGAGAACACCACCTCTTATCTCCATGTCCTTGTTCAGGCCCTGACATGTTGTCAACACTCAAATACTTACTGAATTTAATTTCACTTCACAGAGATTTTCATAGTGCTTACTATGTGCTAGGCACTTTTCGTGTGTTAAGTCGCTTCAGTCGTGTCTGACACTTTGCAGCCCTGTGGACTCTTCTGTTTTTGTGACCCACCAGGCTCTTTTGTCCAAGGGATTCTCCAGCCAAGAATACTGGAATGGATTGCCATTCCCTTCTCCAGGGGATCTTCCCTACTCAGGGACTGAACCCGTGTCTCTGATGTCTCCTGCATTGGCAGGCAGATTCTTTGCCTTGCAAAATGTTGAATAAATAAAGGAAATGAGTTCTTTGATTCATGTTGAAAGTGGTATAAAATGAACGTTATAACACTGATGAAAAAGAGACCAATATGATCATAACACTGAACAGAAATGTGCTTATTGTCAAAATGTCAAAATACTTTTTTTACCCTGATTTTGAATTACTGAAGGAAGAAACTTCTATTCGTATTTTCTTTTCCATTAGAGGAAAGCAAAAAATGGAAAAGAGTTTAATTTCAGTCACCTCTGGAGTATGGTCCCACAGATTTTTCCTACAAGGATCCATTTTACTTTTGAGCAGCTGTTTAGAACAGATGAACTTCCTAAAATGGCCCTGGAGAGAAAAAAAGCAAACAGGCAGCTGCTTGACCTTTTTCCAAATGAAAAAACAAACCCTGATCAGTTGGTCTTGATTGACACGTGTGGAGTCGAGGAGTCTTTGATCAGTTTTTGTACCAAATTACCCGTGTTGATTACTCACTGCTCGCTAATGTTATACCACAGATCTTCTGGTGGGTCTGATGTATGTTTCCATTTTAGCTCCAGAAACGCAGTCAGCTGTGGACTGCAGCTGGGCCAGTGGTGACCTATGGGGAGATGAACAGAAAGTGTTCCTTAGTTTCCCTATGGATCAGTTGTTTAGGGATTACCTGGTAGAGTTGAATTAGGCAGGTTTATAGGACCCACCCTGAATCTACTGGTTCAGGATCCAGAGAGGATTCCCGGATGTTGTGTTGAGAGCAAATACCCCTAATGTAACTTGTAGAACAACACAATTTGAGTGCTACTGTCTGAGCTTGGACTGCCTTAACAATATTCCATAGATTGTTGTTTTTCAGTCACTCAGTTGTGTCCAACTCTTTGCAAAACCATGGACTGCAGCATACCAGGCTTCCCTGTCTTTCACCATCTCTGAGTCCACTCAAACTCATGCCCATTGAGTCAGTGATGGCATCCAACCATCTCATGCCCCCTTGTCCTCTTGCCTTCAATCTTTCCCAGCATCAAGGTCTTTTCTAAGTCGGGTCTTTGCATCAGGTGGCCAAAGTATTGGAGCGTCAGCATCAGTCCTTCCAATGAATATTCAGGACTGATTTCCTTTAGGATGGACTGGTTTGCCCTCTTTCCAGTCCAAAGGACTCTCAAGAGTCTTCTCCAACACCATAGTTCAAAAGCGTCAATTCTTTGCCACTCAGCCTTCTTTATGGTCCAACTCTCACATCCATACATGACTATTGGAAAAACCATAGCTTTGACAAGATGGATCTTTGTCAGCAAAGTAATGTCTCTGCTTTTTAATATGCTGTCTAGGTTTGTCATAGCTTTTCTTCCCAGGAGTAATTGTCTTTTAATTTCATGGCTGCATGTGAATTCTGGGAGGGACACAAGCATTCAGACCTTCAACCACTGAGGTACCAGTATGACCTTCTACTGTGTCATAGAAGGTGGGAATAGCTCTAGAACTTAATTTGACATTTCCAAAAGAAAGACAGATTCCCTTTTTTCTTTCTTGCTGGATGTGATCAATTCCTTGATGTTTAGACCTGCACAGGAGCTTAGAGACTGAGTTTACATTAGAACAAACTTATTCTTAAATCTATTTTGGCTCAGTTGTGCTGGTGATTTCAATTCTGTTTTCTGTGCCTGTAGGAAGGAAAAAAGGAATGGATTTTCTGGATGATCAGCATTTGAATTGCTTGAGAATGATAAAAATAAGCCCCACAGAGTAGTGGTTAAAGAGTTGATATATGAGGCAGGGCTGTAGTCACCACCTGAGTGATGGCAGCTGCCCCCCAGAAATTTTCTTTCAAACTTTGTAACAGCTGCTTAATATAGCAGGGAAGTGTTTCTTTTTAAAGCCCTGTTAGGAGGTGCCGGCGCAGATGAGCGTGTCCTCTCTGACATCTCAGAATGGTTTTTCATGTCATTTGTCACACCGGCATAAGAATCATGATTTTAAAGTGATGGCAGCTGCAGATCTCTTGAAATCACCTAACACTCCAGCTACTGCCAGAGCACACCAGCAACTATAAGCCAGAGAACTCTTATAGATGTTTAGAATCCAATCCTTTGCCTAAGGACATGTGCGATCGATCTATAACTATTGTCTGGTAGATTTACCTTATATCAGAGTGCAATTCTGACACTCTTACCACCTCAGTTTATCTTGCTGCTGCTGCTGCTACTGCTAAGCCGCTTCAGTCACGTCCGACTCTGTGTGACCCCATAGACGGCAGCCCACCAGGCTCCCCCGTCCCTGGGATTCTTCAGGCAAGAACACTGGAGTGGGTTGCCATTTCCTTCTCCAATGCATGAAAGTGAAAAGTGAAAGGGAAGTCGCTCAGTCGTGTCCGACTCTAGCAACCCCATGGACTGCAGCCTACCAGGCTCCTCCGTCCATGGGATTTTCCAGCCAAGAGTACTGGCGTGGGGTGCCATTGCCTTCTCCACAGTTTATCTTGCTTGAGGATATAATCTAATCCTTGTATTCAACTGCCTTCTCTACTCCAATGACTTGTATGTCTCCAGGTGGGAACAGTCTCATGAAGTTCAGACCCAAACCCCTTCAGCTCTACAGGCCTGGGTTGAACACTTTATCCTCTCCCGCATTACTCCCCTTTCCCTGTTTTCTTCCAACTTGCCAAATGGCACCACAGTCTCCCAGGTCCTGACAGCAGAAACTGAGAGCTCTCCTCAGGATCACCCTCTCCTCACCCAGTTAGACTCCAGGCACCCATTTGCCATCCCTAGTTTAGATGATGATGTCCCTCTGGTTCTACTATCTCAGTTCCAACACTCACCACTTCTTCTCTGCAGTGATGGATGGCCCTGCTCCTGCTGGCAGTACCTCTTCTCCCCTCTGCCATTTACAATAAAGCACGGATTCTATGCTCTGTATTATACTGAGCCAGGTGGCTTGCAGTCAGGAATGGTGCTGAATGAATGTGATACTTACAGGCCACCCCTGAGCTGACTACAATACTGACCATCAGAACAACTTGAGGACTTGGTTAGCTGAGTCTAGCGTGTGTGCTAAGTTGCCTCAGTTGTGTCCGAATCTGTGCAATCCTGTGGGCAGTAGTCTGCCAGGCTTCTCTATTCATGGGATTCTCCAGACGAGAATACTGGAGTGGGTTGCCATGCCTTCCTCCAGGGGATCTTCCCAACCCAGGGATGGAACCCTTGTCTCTTACATCTCCTGCATGGGCAGGCAGGTTCTTTACCACTAGCACCACCTGGGAAGCCCTAGCTGAGTCCAGCACCAGGCCCTTATTAAATACATTTATGTAAATAAATTATTTAGCCTAATTTAGAGCAGATTCCCAATCTCCCCATTCTGTAATCCTGGCAGCTCATGAACCGAAACCTTAATTGTAGGGTCATTTTTACTTATTACTATGGGTCTAGCACTAAACTACTTGGCAAATAGAATGTGCTTTGTTTTAGTATGCTTAAATAAATAGTAATTTTTTTGTGTGAACTGAATCAACGCAAGAAGATACTTCTTTGTATACTTGAGAGTGAGAGACCCTCAGATCAAACAGAGAAGAATCCATTCATTTATAAATATACATGCTACAGTTAAAGAGAAGAAGCAAGTCACCTGGGCTTTTCTGTCTGGGCAGTTCTAATGCCTCTCACGTCCCTTCCTGGGTTTCCCACTGTGCATTCACTGATCTCTGTTGCTGAGTTTTCTGTCTGCACCAGAGCTCATCTCACCATCTAACCTCTTTGGCTTTGACCATGTAATGACCCAAATAACCCCTGCAATAGCGTCTTCATTTTAGTGATTTCTTCACTTCCCTTTCCTGCCATCACCTCCCAACCAGAGGTCACCACCTCCTACGTTACCACCCGAGCCTATTTGGGTGTATAGTCCCTCAAGCCCCTTTTACCTCATCAACCTGGGCCCCGGGCAGAGTCCTGTCTCCTTTGCACCATCTGCTTCTGGAGCGGGCATCGCCCTCTCAGTCCTGTTTGGCACCCGGCTATGGCGTGAGTCTTCTGAGTGCTCCACTTGGTCTCACTCTGTGTTAGAAAGGTTTGAAGCACTGACCGTTGCTTTCAGATTTTGCCAAGGGCCCTCCAAAGTCCCTCCCCTGCTTCTGCCTATTGAAAACTGCTTTCTTAGCGCTGAGGGATTAGGACCTGTGAGACCAGCTATTTTTTTTATTAATGGAAGAAGCCCACAGTCTGGAAATCTTTTGCCAACCCAGGAGTAAAAGAGGTTTGTTTTTGTTATTTTCATCTTTTAAACTGTGAGGTTTTACAAGCACACATTCCTCTGGTGGCAGAGAGGATGAGAAAGAGAATTTTATATTCTCCAGCTCAGGAAGAATTACACTGTAATTCTGTACTACAGCTCAGAACAACCTCTCAGGCTCCAAGTTGAAGCCCCACTGCCTGTTCAGCTGGATCCCCGATATTGAACAACTACATGGAGAAATGGCACACAGCAGCTGTCATGGTTTAACAGCTGTAGAACAATAAGGTGCTTGCCATTAGGTCTGATCCCTGGGTGTGGTGGTAGTACTGGGCTGAGAGCTGGGCTTCCTCATATGAGAAGCTTTATGCAAATCTCCTTATGATCTGAAGATGGTGCTGAACTGTTTATCTTCTGCTGATCTTCCTAGCCCCACCAAGCACATCTCACTCTGCAGCCTTACCCAGCTGCTCACATTACCCGTGCAAGTCTGGCCTTACACACTTCCTTTATTCCTCCCAACCCTCATTTTACTAGAATGTTGCTGCTTTTTCTACTTCTTTCTTTTGTGTTTAAAATACTTACTACTCTCCAAAACAGGAATCTGGAGTAGCATAGTAGCTGTAGCAAGTGTGCACAGTTGTGTCCGAGTCTTTGTGACCCCACGGACTGTAGCCCGCCAGGCTCCTTAGAGCAGTGCTTCTCAAAGGTGGTCCCTGGTCCTGCAACCTTAGCCTTACCGGAACCTTATTAAGACCCCAACCTAGACCTCCTGTATCGGAAACTCTGGGATGGGGCCCAGTAGTCTGTGTTTGAGTGAGCCCTCCAGGGGGTTCTGAAGCATACTTGAGTTTGAGAACCATTGCTTTAAACTGAATTCCACATCCTCCTCTTCTTCTAGGGGGCACTGTCAAAGGTTCTGTTATAGTGGATATAAATCAGGCTGGCTTACGGGAAGGCCCTAGAATTCTGCATTAAACCATGAAACTGACCCTGTTTTCATTTGCTTCATAAATGGTTATGGAGGGATCCTTAGTAAATGGAAGGGTATATGGTGGGCTTTGAGGAAATTTCAGGTGTGACTTAGACATGAATTTTGCACATATATGAACTGTGGGGAAAGGAGGGAGGTTTAAGAACAGCATCCTTTTCATTATAGGGGAGTGGAATGCAAAAGTAGGAAGTCAAGAAACATCTGGAGTAACAGGCAAATTTGGCCTTGGAATGCGGAATGAAGCAGAGCAAAGACTAATAGAGTTTTGCCAAGAAAATGTACTGGTCATAGCAAACACCCTCTTCCAACAACACAAGAGAAGACTCTACACATGGACATCACCAGATGGTCAACACCAAAATCAGATTGATTATATTCTTTGCAGCCAAAGATGAAGAAGCTCTAATCAGTCAACAAAAATAAGACCAGGAGCTGACTGTGGCTCAAATCAGGAACTCCTTATTACCAAATTCAGACTCAAATTGAAGAAAGTAGGAAAAACCACTAGACCATTCAGGTATGACCTAAATAAAATCCCTTATGATTATACAATGGAAGTGAGAAATAGATTTAAGGGCCTAGATCTGATAGATAGAGTGCCTGATGAACTATGGAATGAGGTTCATGACATTGTAGAGGAGACAGGGATCAAGACTATCCCCATGGAAAAGAAATGCAAAAAAGCAAAATGGCTGTTTGGGGAGCCCTTACAAATAGCTGTGAAAAGAAGAGAGGCGAAAAGCAAAATAGAAAAGGAAAGATATAAGCATCTGAATGCAGAGTTCCAAAGAATAGCAAGAAGAGATAAGAAAGCCTTCTTCAGCGATCAATGCAAAGAAATAGAGGAAAAGAACAGAATGGGAAAGACTAGAGATCTCTTCAAGAAAATTAGAGATACTAAGGGAACATTTCATGCAAAGACAGGCTCAATAAAGGACAGAAATGGTATGGACCTAACAGAAGCAGAAGATATTAAGAAGAGGTGGCAAGAATACACAGAAGAACTGTACAAAACAGATCTTCACGACCCGGATAATCACGATGGTGTGATCCCTCATCTCGAGCCAGACATCCTGGAATGTGAAGTCAAGTAGGCCTTAGAAAGCATCAGTATGAACAAAGCTAGTGGAGGTGATGGAATTCCAGTTGAGCTGTTTCAAATCCTGAAAGATGATGCTGTGAAAGTGCTGCACTCAGTATGCCAGCAAATTTGGAAGACTCAGTAGTGGCCACAGGACTGGAAAAGGTCCGTTTTCATTCCAATCCCAAAGAAAGGCAATGCCAAAGAATGCTCAAACTACCGCACAATTGCACTCATCTCACATGCTAGTAAAGTAATGCTCAAAATTCTCCAAGCCAGGCTTCAGGAATACATGAACCGTGAACTTCCTGATGTTCAAGCTGGTTTTAGAAAAGGCAGAGGAACCAGAGATCAAATTGCCAACATCTTCTGGATCATGGAAAAAGCAAGAGAGTTCCAGAAAAACATCTATTTCTGCTTTATTGACTATGCCAAAGCCTTTGACTGTGTGGATCACAATAAACTGTGGAAAATTCTGAAGGAGATGGAAATACCAGACCACCTGACCTGCCTCTTGAGAAATCTGTATGCAGATCAGGAAGCAACAGTTAGAACTGGACATGGAAGAACAGACTAGTTCCAAATAGGAAAAGGAGTGCATCAAGTCTGTATATTGTCACCCTGCTTATTTAATTTCTATGCAGAGTACATCATGAGAAACGCTGGGCTGGAAGAAGCACAAGCTGGAATCAAGATTGCTGGGAAAAATATCAATAACCTCAGAGATGCAGATGACACCACCCTTATGGCAGAAAGTGAAGAGGAACTAAAAAGCCTCTTGATGAAAGTGAAAGAGGAGAGTGAAAAAGTTGGCTTAAAGCTCAACATTCAGAAAACGAAGATCATGGCTTCTGGTCCCATCAGTTCATGGGGAAACAGTGGAAACAGTGTCAGACCTTTTTTGGGGGGGGCTCCAAAATCACTGCAGATGGTGACTGCAGCCATGAAATTAAAAGATGCTTACTCCTTGGAAGAAAAGTTATGACCAACCTAGATAGCATGTTCAAAAGCAGAGACATTACTTTGCCAACAAAGGTCTGTCTAGTCAAGGCTATGGTTTTTCCAGTAGTCATGTATGGATATAAGAGTTGGACTGTGAAGAAGGCTGAGCACCAAAGAGTTGATGCTTTTGAACTGTGGTGTTGGAGAAGACTCTTGAGAGTCCCTTGGACTGCAAGGAGATCCAACCAGTCCATTCTGAAGGAGATCAACCCTGGGATTTCTTTGGAAGGAATGATGCTAAAGCTGAAACTCCAGTACCTTGGCCACCTCATGCAAAGAGTTGATTCATTGGAAAAAACTCTGATGCTGGGAGGGATTGGGGGCAGGAGGAGAAGGGGACGACCGAGGATGAGATGGCTGGATGGCATCACTGACTCGATGGACATGAATCTGAGTGAACTCCGGGAGTTGGTGATGGACAGGGAGGCCTGGCGTGCTGCGATTCATGGGGTCGCAAAGAGTTGGACATGACTGAGTGACTGAACTGAACTGAACTGACCAGCTACAGGGCAAGAATTGGCAAATTGTCTAAGAGGAACTTTCTGGAGGGAGAGGATGTTTCTTGGTTAGAGCATAGGGACATGGATCGGTTTGAATCATTTAAGGAAGATCATTAAATTCAGGGGATGAGAGAACAAGGCTCAGAGAGGAATAGTCCCTGACCTTGAAAAGTTCCCAATGGGAGAGAGGGGGCGGGAGGGAGAGGAGACAGATACAATAACCATGGTGGCTACCAGTGCAGAGTGTGAGCTCTGCCACCAGCCTGGCCTCACATTCTGCACCTGCCCTTTACTGACCGTGTGAATCTGAGCAATTTTCCTAACCCTTCTGTCTCTGCCTCAGGTCCCTCATCTGTAAAGGGGAACAGTAAGGGCCTCTACTACAGAAGCTTGTGAGGATAAGCACACAGTAATAGATGAAACACATTTGGAACACTCAGCTGGCACATAGTAAGGGCCCCTGTAGGTGTTATTTATTTTGTCTTTAAGTATTGTGATGGCAACTTGCATGACACACCCAGAAGTGGGTGTTCTATAATGTGAATGTTCTGATGATGTTTTGCTCATGGTGGACTAGTTCTAGGAAGCATTTAGACAGTGAGACAAATCAGGCTCAGTGGAATGACTTTGTATTGGTCGAGAATACAGTGCCAGAACTTATTTGATCAGAAAATGATCCCAGTGTTTACTCTTTTGACTAATGGATTCTCAATCAATCTGTTTCAAACTTATAAGCTAGTATTGCCTAATTCAGAACAACCAATGCCAGGCAGCCCACCCATGGTACTGCCTTTGTGTAAGATAAAAACATGCTAGAAGCTGTCTTTTGCATCACCCAAAGGCAACTTGCACTAAAAAATGGAGAGTAAGGGTCACATTTCATCCACATTAGTACCAAGGCATTCTGCTCATGCATAGACCAAATGGCTTTTTTCTCCCCTATTTCCAAATTTAGAGTTTCCTATTCTTTGGAGTCATTTGTATCTTCCTGTTAGAAGAAAAAGAAAAGCAATAGACTGAATTAACTAGCAAAATGACTAGAAATTATTACTCATTGGAGCAACTGGAAATACAGTTCAGAGGAAACTGTCTCTGTGTATAGGTATCAAATGCCCCAGGCATCACTGCATGGGGTAGAGTTTGCCTGCTACAACCTCCAGGGTTTCTGTCTGGTCAACCCTTGTGCAGAGGTGAGATAAGGGATGGAGAGGAGGGGTGAAGTCCTCTTAGCCTTTCACTCACAAGGTATTGTAGATGCTGGGCTCAGGTTTGCCTCTGGAATTAGGTTTAGTCAACCCTCCATATGAGAGCCAAAAGAGTGCTGATTATCTGGAGGGTTATAGTTTGAAAGGTAAGGAAAGAGTAGAGGCCATACTTGGAATGCCATTTTTGTGTGTATGGTTGGGGGTAATGAGCTATTCATTCTACAACAAGTTATTCCATCTCTGTGATGTATGTTTGGGCTAGGGTCAGGAAGACAGCCTGTCACTATGAAGTGAGCAAATCCAGATTGTGGACCATGGGCTTATCAGACACTGTGTGTCTACCCAAACATTGTATTAGCTTGTGAGGGCTATTCTAACAAAACATAGTAACCTGAGTAGCTTACTCAACAGACATGTGCTTTTTTTGCAGTTATGGAGATGAGAAGTCCAAGATCAAGGTGCCAGCAAGGTTGGTCCCTTCTGAGGGCTGTGGAAGAAAATCTGCTCTGTGACCCCCCCCCCACCCCACCACCAAGCTTTTGATGGCCTGTTTGTGATCTCTGCTGTTCCTTGGAGGGTAGAGGCCTCACCCTGCCTCTGCCTTCACCTTCACATGGCGTTCTCTTTGCACATGTCTGTCTCCAAATTTCCCCCAAATATATTGGGTTACAGCTCATCCTCATGACCTCATTGAGCTCAGCTACCTTTGTAAAGACCCTATCTATAAATATGGTTATATTTTAAGATACTAAGGGTCAGGGCTGCAGCATATGAATTTGGGGAATGCTCAGTGCAACCCCCACACTCACATAGCTGGTAGCTCAGACGGTGATGGAGAAGGAAATGGCAACCCACTCCAATACTCTTGCCTGAAAAATCCCATGGACGGAGGAGCCTGGTGGGCTGCCATCTCTGGGGTCACACAGAGTCGGATATGACTGAAGTGACTTAGCAGCAGCAGCTCAGATGGTAAAGAATCTGCCTGCAATGCAGAAAATACAGGAGACCCAGGTTCAATCCCTGGGTTGAGCAGATCCTCTGGAGAAGGAAATGGCTACCTAATCCAGTATTCTTGTCTGGGAAATTGCATGGACAGAGGAGCCTGGAGGGCTATAGTCCATGGGGTTGCAACAGTCAGCCATGGCTTAGTGACTAACACTTTCACATATAATGAACCCACTGTAATTCAGTCCCATATACCATTGCTTGAAGACAGCAGTGAACCATGAAATGGGAAACCTATGGGCTGATGCCAGCTCTACCTGCAAGTTGCAATTTACTCAGACACATAGACTCTGAGGCCTCTTCTCCTATATAAATAGGGGATTTGGTGATGTTCTCTTATATTTCTTTTATCTAAGACTAGTTTGTACATCCTTCTCTGAAGTTCTCCCAATCCGTCAAGGAAGTCTTATGTTGGTTAATAGCATCATACTTAGCCTCTTGGCTTCTAGTGATGTGAGCTTGGCCAAGGACTCCCCCCAACAGATAATTTCAAGCACTTATCCCAACAGGGGAGGAAGAACTGATTTATGATTTTAACTGTCAAGAAAACTCATGGAGCCTTCTGGTTTTGTGGATGTTTAACAGGTTCCTATCATTGCCATCATCCTCTACATTCTCCATATGAACAGGCTTTGTTCAAAGTGTAACCGTCCAGTCAATTGCCTGAGTGAGGTCTTAGATTTAGGACTCTCTTGGAGCATGGACAGCACCAGATGTCACCTGTCAGCACAACCGAAGCAAATGATAAGCCACACTACACAGATCTGAGTTGTTTCCCCTGATCTGCTGAGCCTTTAGTGAGTACCTGTGAAGTACACTTGGGGAAGGTTGAATTTCAAGCATCTTAGTAACCTATTTTATAGACACACATGACATTCCGATTCTTAATTTGTTTTTGAATGTGTTGTATGTATGTGTGTATTTTATCAGAGCATACATTTTCAAATATCATATACTTACTATCTGTGTATATTGGGCAAGATGCTTCGCCTCTCTGAGCATCAGATTCCTCATCTATAAAGCAGGCACAAAAATCTCCATTCTATCCCCTTCTTAGGACTGTGAAAATGGATCTGCTGAAATGGTGGACAATGACCAAAGATGAAGAGAGAGACCATCTGTCCATGTTTATATCTATCGTCTTGGGTGGCAATTAATAGCATCTCCTGGTACTCCCCAAAATGCTTGTTTGCATAATGAATTATATGATCATCTTATAAAACAATAAATGTGAAGATTCTTCATCATTCATGTCACTATACAAATGATCTTAAATTCTGGTTCTTAAATAATCTCACTTTAAACAAAATATTTTTTAGGGAATCTGTTGACTTCTGCCCAAATTCAATGCTGAATTTTCCTCTGCTCAAGCCCCTTCACGAAAATACATGTACTCTTAGCTTAAAATTTCCCCAATTTTGCTATTCAGGGGGACACTGCTTTGGGAAAGATCCCCAGTGTTCTCCTTATTTGTTGATAGTAATAAATCCTTCCTTCTAAAAAAATTTTTTTAAGAATAATTTTCCTTTTACTTACTTCATAGATTCAGAATAATCTACTTGCTATGAGCTCAGTAGACCAGATGCATTCATGTAATTGATGTCAGGGGCCCTGGTGCACCTCATGTGGGCCCCACTACTTCTTTGCCCTGGGACAGTCCCAGGCTCTGCCAGCACTCAGGCTATCCACAGGCTTCAGTCACTCCACTGATTTTCCCCTACTGCTTACTCTACCCCTGGGATACAGGATAATACTAGCTTTCCTGGTTCACCCATTTCTTTCTGCTCCTGTTAAAGCCCTGTCCATTCTGAGAATAAAACCACTGAACTCACTGATAGACAGATGGCCATGTAAAGAATAAAATCATGGGGAGGCTGCAGAGTTTAAGAAAGGATACAATGTTCTTACAAAGTCCTTGGTCTATGTTTCCCTACTCTCTTGTGTTGACAATAACTGGAAACCCCAGTGGGCTACTATCCTCTACATTTATGCCTAAGGCTGGGACACACCACAGCTCTTTTTTCCTTAGATTCCATTTTCTCCTTTTGGAAAAAGCATGCCCACCTCAATATCCTGTCTCTCAACCAATGTCAAATAACAGGTTATAGTCTTTTCTTGAAAGAGCATTTGCATCTCAAGATTTATAGACTGGAGAACATTCATTTAATGAGGGCTTTTATTCCTTTAATTATATGGGACTTCCCTGGTAGCTCAGATGGTAAAGCATCTACCTACAATTCAGGAGACCCAGGTTCGATCCCTGGCTTGGGAAGATCCCCTGGAGAAGGAAATGGCAACCCACTCCAGTATTCTTGTCTGGAGAATTCCATGAACCGAGGAGCCTAAAGAGTTGGACATGACTGAGCGACTTCACTTTCACTTTATTACTATTATCATTAAAATTTTTGGTAGTGGAAAGCAACTTAGGGATCACAAAATCTACTGCACCTCCTTCCCCTTCATACAGTTGAAGAAAATGGGAGTTTGGAGATGAGTAACTATCCTTTAATCACAGAGAAGCCTCATTCTGGGTCTTCAAGCTCAAGATTTCATTTCAATAAACCATCACAGTCATTTATGTATCATTTTGTTCTTGTAAGATGTGTTAGATCTGTTTGCCAATGAATAATGAAATTCTAGATGGATTATATAGTTTCTAAAAGTATATTACAAATGCTTAGTTTCTTCCTTCTGTGGGTTGTAGTGGCCAGATTTTGGCATCAACACTTTTGATCTTCATGAGGTTTTGATTATTTAGAAAGCAACTGATCAGAGTTTGCAGCATGTAATAATTTATCATGTAATTGTTATGTAATAATTATGGCTTGTAGTCATTTGTCATGAGGACAATAACTGCCACTTGGGTTGTTCTAGTGATTAAATGAGATAGGGCATGAAAAATCCTGAGCATGAGTGTGAATTACTTGGGCTACAAAGCTAGTTGTAGGAGTGATTTCTCAGTGAGAGAGCCAAGTCTTAAAACCCCCAGCACTGACATTTGAACAAGTTGGATTCAAGGACTGGGTGATTGTGAAAGGTCTCTGAATGTAGTCTTCAAGATTGCAGAAGGCCTACTGTGCTTCTGTATACAAAATAGCATTCTTTGCATTTTTCTTGCTAACACACTAGGCCTCTTTGTGGTTGTCCTCTTTGTGGGGCTCCTCCTCTAGGCAACCTGCTGGTGTGACCATGTTACCTGCAGAAAGTAAATCGGTGATGAGAATACCTCCCCATGCTTAGGAGATTCAGGGTGGTGAATCACCCATAGTTACTCATTTCATGGACAAAACTACCCTTGTAATGGTAGTTACAATTTCTACCAAGGCCTGGTTTTAGACATCCCTTCTCCTAGCCAGAGCCCTCAACTTGAAGTGGTTATTCCCCTAAATCCAAGCAACTGCACCTCTCATATGCATGCAGATCTCTTACTGCCTTTTATATTGTGCTATAGCCTATCTCCCTACTTTTTTTCCTCTGTATCTCCCAGTATGCCTTGAGGAGAATCTGACACATAGTAATAGCTCTTGAAATGGGCACTGAAATTGAGCTGAGCAGGGGAAAGAAGATGAGGGAATTCAATGGATCAGGGCCAGATCTTTACTCCTCATGGAATACTTCCAACTCTTTTTAGTGCCAAGGGTTCTAAATTTCATCATTGTACCTGGGCTGCATATTTCTATGGCACTGATAGATTCCTTGGCAGCAACTTGGCGGCAGGGAAGCTCAGAAACATTTATGGAAATGTACACGAATTGATTAATAAAGGAGGCAAAAAGAAACCCACACAGTTTCCCCCTCCATGCTCTGTTACTTTTAAACAGAAACAAATCCTAGTGTTTGTGTTATCACTTCAACAGTTTGGTAAATAATGGAGCCTTCTCACTGATCTGTCCTCTTATGCTTGCAGTGGTAAAATGTGATGATTAGTCATGGATAAAAACTCTATGCATCTTTCCAAACTGCTTTGGCAATATGTATGCAGGAATTTGAGGTAAATAGAGATGAATGGATGGGTATCCACGTAGAGTAATGATTTTAATATGTGTTCACTGACTGGGAATTTTCAAGTTTGCTCACACCAAATTAAAAAAAAAATCCTGACACTGTAGTGATTTTAGTTTTATTTTTCAGCAGCAGGAGAACCTTATTTTTCAAAGCTTTTGTTAAAAGATCCAGAACAGTCCTGAAAATAGTTGGACAGGGAGGTATGTGCTGGAGAGGTTGGTTTCTTTTTGTTATCTCCCGCCCTAGCTTATGCCCTTCTTACAACTCTAGATCTCTATGGAACACAGAGAACTTCCACCTTATTTCCCATCTTTATCACTTAGGCAGTTTACTATAAATGACTATTGGACTAGAAGTCAAGAAGGAACAGTTCTAGTTCTACCTTAACCATTAACTTGCTATAACATTGAGTAAGCCAAACTCTTTCCCTGGGTCTCAAGTTTCTTCACTGATGAGATAAAGGAGTTTGTCTATATGAGCTCCTTGGTATGGTAACCTAAGGAGTGATAGCTTCATTTTAGTCAGTTTTATAATGAAAAGCTATTTAGTCCTTTACAATTAACTTAAAATTACATGATTTTAGCACTAGGTAAGGGGTTGTTCAGCTTTAGTTTTCTTCTATGATCTCCACATTTTCTTTCTTTTGGTGGGCCAGGATGTTTTGTGGTATGCCTCCATTTCACAATGGGCTTCAGCTTCTCACCTCACTAGAGGACTGTTTCCAGTCCATATGAGCTTTCCCATTCATTACCTCCTGTGATCTTTATGGAAAACGTGTGAGGGAGCAAGGAGGGCGCTGCATGTCCCTTTTACAGTAGGGAAAGTGTTAAACTCACCCACCTGGCCCAAAGTCACACAGCTGGTGAGTAATAATGGTTTTTCCCACCTACTCATCTGATGCTTTTCTACTGTTTATTGGGTATTTTGACCTCTTAGGAAACTGGTAGTTAGAGAACATAACTAATATATGGAGTTTCCATCAAAAGTCTCATGAACTTTTTGTCTTTAGAAATTGATTCCTATACATGTATCCAGCTGTTTACCTGAAACTATCATGACATTGTTAATCAGCTATCAGTTCAGTTCAGTCTCTCAGTCATGTCCGACTCTTTGCAACCCCATGAATCTCAGCACGCCAGGCCTCCCTCTCCATCACCAACTCCCAGAGTTCACTCAGACTCACGTCCATCGAGTCAGTGATGCCATCCAGCCATCTCATCCTCTGTTGTCCCCTTCTCCTCCTGCCCCCAATCCCTCCCAGCATCAGAGTCTTTTCCAATGAGTCAACTCTTCACATGGGGTGGCCAAAGTACTGGAGTTTCAGCTTCGGCATCAGTCCTTCCAATGAATACCCAGGACTGATCTCCTTTAGAATGGACTGGTTGGATCTCCTTGCAGTCCAAGGAACTCTCAAGAGTCTTCCCCAACACCACAGTTCAAAAGCATCAATTCTTCAGCACTCAGCTTTCTTCACAGTCCAACTCTCATATCCATACATGACCCCTGGAAAAACCACAGCCTTGACTAGACAGACCTTTGTTGGCAAAGTAATGTCTGCTTTTCAATATGCTGTCTAGGTTGGTCATAACTTTCCTTCCAAAGAGTAAGCATCTTTTAATTTCATGGCTGCAATCACCATCTGCAGTGATTTTGGAGCCCCCAAAAATAAAGTCTGAACTGCTTCCACTGTTTCCCCATCTACTTCCCATGCAGTGATGGGACCAGATGCCATGATCTTCGTTTTCTGAATGTTGAGCTTTAAGCCAACTTTTTCACTCTCCTCTTTCACTTTCATCAAGAGGCTTTTTAGTTCCTCTTCACTTTCTGCCATAAGGGTGGTGGTGTCATCTGCATATCTGAGGTTATTGATATTTTTCCTGGCAATCTTGATTCCCACTTGTGCTTCTTCCAGCCCAGTGTTTCTCATGATGTACTCTGCATATAAGTTAAACAAGCAGGGTGACAGCCTTGACGTACTCCTTTTCCTATTTGGAACCAGTCTGTTGTTCCATGTCCTGTTCTAACTGTTGCTTCCTGATCTGCTTACTATACCCCAATACAAAATAAAACATTTTAAAAATTGACTTCTATGTGTCCTGTTTTCCTCATCCCACAGTAATAACCAGCAGACTGTATCATCTTAAAATGTCTCTTAACCATTCATTAGGTCTCCTGACTGTCACTCTTGCCTTCTCCAATACATCTTCTATTCTACAACCAGGCACAAATGTAATCACTTCCTACTGTCTTTCCCAGAGGCTCTGTAGGGTAATCTAAGTTCCTCTCCTTGGTATATAAACCATTCTTAGTCTGGCTTTTGCCTTTCTCAACAGCCCTTTGCCCCTTCCATTTCCATGTCCTCCATTCATTTGCTCAAAACTGATTTTCACACCCATGATATTCCAGTTTTCATGCTAGGATGAAGATGAAAGGTGATAAATGAGGTAAATCCAGGTGATGCCCAGTCTGAGATAACTATCTAAGATCTAGCTGAGTCAAACACCATGTGTTTGACACTGCTCAGCCCAGGTTGTCTTCGCATTTTACTCATCCTCTCTCTACTTGGCAAACTTCTACACGTCTTTAGAACTCAGTCGCCTCTGTGAGGCCTCATGGAGAACTGAACTAAACTATCATTTTGGCTCCTATTGTGCTTTGTATGGACTTCCCTGGTGGCTCAGAGGTAAAGAATCTGCCCACAATGCGGGAGACCTGGGTTCAATATATCTCCATGAGCACTTGTGAAAATAACCATGCTCTAGACTGCAGACTCCTTGAAGGTAGGAAATTCAATATACATTAATGTCATGTTTTAGCAGTTGTGAGTCAGAGAACTGCACAATCAATAAAGCTCTGCCCAGGAATACAAGACCATTTACTGTACTTGTAGTATTTTTAGAAAGGGTGATCTGCCTGTAGATGTATCCCAATGTTTTATCCTTTCTGTTACATCATGTCCTAGATCAATCTTCATTTTAGCAGACTATGCTGAACCTCTTGACAGTTGCTGTTGGTTTAAGTTAACCTTCATAGAACTGCAGAAAGTGGCAGCTAGGGTAGATGGGTAAACCAGTCATGTGTGCGTGTCATTTACATTGTTCATTAAGTTTCCTTTAGCAGACATAAAATAAAGAAAGACCTAGGTATGGGCCATGCTTTTTGCTCAGTTTAGGTTATTTTGGATCATCTCAGTTCAGTTCAGTTGCTCAGTCCTGTCTGACTCTTTGCGACCCCATGGACTGTAGCATGCCAGGCCTCCCTGTCCATCACCAACTCCCAGAGTTCACCCAAACTCATGTCCATTGAGTCAGTGATGCCATCCAACCATCTCATCCTCTGTCGTCCCCTTCTCCTCCTGCCCTCAATCTTTCCCAGCATCAGGGTCTTTTCTAATGAGTCAGTTCTTCACATCAGGTGGCCAAAGTATTGGAGTTTCAGCTTCACCAGCAGTCCTCCCAAAGAATATTCAGGACCAATTTCCTTTAGGATGGACTGGTTGTATCTCCTTGCTATCCAAGGGACTCTCAAGAGTCTCCTCCAACACCACAGTTCAAAAGCATCAATTCTTCAGTGTTCAACTTTCTTTATTGTCCAACTTTCACCTCCATACACGACTACTGGAAAAACCATGACGGACCTTTGTTGGCAAAGTAATATCTCTGCTTTTGAATATGCTGTCTAGGTTGGTCATAACTTTTCTTCCAAGCAGCAAGTGTCTTTTAATTTTATGGCTGCAGTCAACATCTGCAGTGATTTTGAAGCCCAAGAAAATAGTCTGTCACTGTTTCCATTGTTTCCCCGTCTATTTGCCATGAAGTGATGGGACCAGATGCCATATCTTAGTTTTCTTAATGTTGAGTTTTAAGCCAACTTTTTCATTCTCCTTTTTCACTTTCATTAAAAGGCTCATCTACTGTTATGTTATTTTAAAAATAAATGAACATTTACTTGTATTTCCAGCATTTTTTTAGGAGTGCTTGACTTATTTTTAGAATTTTTAAAAAAATAACAAACCAAAAAACAAGAGAAGAGGATGAAAATTGCCAGTATAAAAAACTGAAAATTTAATTCTATGACTTCTAAAGCATTTTTGTTAGTGAATATTATTCAATGAATCTGTACAAATCTACCTAGCTTCCATAGCAAATGAAGATATGATTGCTTTTCAATGTTGAAACCCATACTGTGGATTTCTGCTTTTCCAATAGGTGTTTTACTCTGAATTCAGTCCCTCCATAAACCTTGTACATTTAGCTGAGATAACTTGTTCTGGACCTCTCCAGAAAAAAAGGTCTAAAGTCACCTCCTTTAAATGCCTAACCCCATCCATCACTAAGGGCACAGTGCTATCTGTTTAGCACTTGGGGCACTTGCTGGAATTCTGTTCATTTCTGCTGGTTTGCATGTTTGATGCGTTTGCCTTCTGTTTTTTTCATGCTTATTCAATCAGCTTTTTCACACTCAATCAGCATGAGAGCTATAATGTGTCTATCTGTCTTCCCTTATTCTCAAACTAAATTATGTCCTCTATCCTCTCTCTGCAGTTATTCTTTAACTAATCAAGATTTATAATCTGATGTTAAGTACTATATGTATCCGATTTGTTCTTAACTCCTTGCTTGACTGTGAGGTTCAGGTGAGGAGGGCCCATGTCTTTTCTAGTCACAGCTATTAGCCCAGTGCCAAGATAACATTTGTTAAATAATGTTTATTAAATACATGTATTACAGAAAATTCAAATGCACATAAAGAATAGAGGGGGAAATTACCTAATGTGTAGTAAGTTTCAAATAACCACTGAAGCATTTTTATCATGTATACAAATTATGTTTATATATGCATATTTAAAAACGGGATCACACACTATACTATTTAATATTTTATGCATCATATCATGATCTTGCCATTATGTCACCGCGTTGTTCAGTCGCTAAGTCAGGTCTGACTCTTTGCAACCCCGTGGACTGCAGCACAGAGTCTCAAAGAGTCAGACATGATCCATATGCCACCATTTCTCAAAATTTTTAGACTCAGGAGAGCTACACATTTCAAAATTATGAGGATTCCAGTGAGCTTTTGTTTGAGTTATCTATTGAAATTTACCTTATTAGAAATTAAAACAGAAATTTGAAAATAGTAAGTAATTCATTAAAATAAGGAGGCCTGGCATGCTGTGGTTCATGGGGTGGCAAAGAGTTAGACATGACTGAGCGACTGAACTGAACTGAACTGAATAAAAGTATATGATTCTAAGTTTAAGCAATTTATTTTTCTTAAAATCACTATGTTTTTCAAAAAATATTAGTGTGAAAAACAGCATTGTTTTATGTCCTTGCAAATCTCTTAATGTCTGGCTTAATGGATGACAGCTGGGTTCTCATATCTGTTTCTGCATTCAATCTGTGGCAAATACTCTTGGTCAAGATATATTTAGAAAATCCAGCATCATACAGATGTATAGTTGGAAATGGAGGAACATTTCACTAGTTCTTTCAAGTACTTGTGGATATGCTTTGCTGATACTGTACCAGAACTCAGCGTGTTATTTTTTTAAACTCTTTTACATTGGTCTGTCTTCTACTTTGAATGGATCTCTTGCCCCAGTGCATTATGGTTTTTTATGTTACCTAATGGTCACGTTGATCATCTGGAAAATATTGGTTCACTGGGTTATGCAGATCTTCCAGATGTCGACATAGTTCACTATGCAGTGTCATCACATGGCCTGAGCCTCTAGAAAACGTATTATCATAAGAGATTGATAATAAAATGGCAAATAATACTTTAATGTTATTGCAGAAATAGTTTTGATTTTGTAGACACCCTAAAAAGATTCCACAGGCCTCTGGGATTCTCTAGACCATATTTTAAGAGTTACAGAAATCTGTCAATCAGACTTATGCTGATGTTCAATTCTGGAAAATTCTCAGTGATTGCAACATTGCTTCTATTCTGTCAGTTTTGGCAATGCCTACTGTACATGTGTGTTAGTCGCTCGGTCATGTCCAACTCCTTGCGACCCCATAGAGTGTAGCCTGCCAGGCTCCTCTGTCCATGGGATTCTCCAGGCAAGAATACTGGAGTGGATTGCCATTCCCTTCTCCAGGGGATCTTCCCAACCCATGGATTGAACCTGGGTCTCATGCATTGCAGGCAGATTCTTTAACATCTGAACCACTAGAGAAGCTTCCATCTATTATGCATAATAGAGGATATTCATCTATTTTGTATTTTCTGTTATACTAATTCTAACTTCCATTTCACCAATGTTAAATTTTACTGTAACTTGTATACTGTTTAAGCTTATCTACTGAGATTTTTATTTCATTTTAAATATTTCATCTTTTTATCTTATTTGCCTATTCTTGTTTCCAAACTGCCTGTTCTTATTTTATAATGTCAGTTTTATATCATGATTTTCATCTCAAACATCTTAATACTATGTTTAAAAACTCTTAATCAGATTCATCTATTTTTTCTATTTTATGGGTATGAAATATCCCGCTTGTTGGGTCAGATTATTTTATATCATAATTGCTGGGCTTCACCATCTGTCTTAAAATTCTTACTTGAAATATTGTCTTCTTTCTGGGAATTTCTCTCCAATTTGGGGAGTTTCTCTCCACTTCCATAGGAGAGTTTCACATTTGGATCTGGGTTCTACAAAATGCACAGTTCCAAATCAGGTTTTATGATAGAAATTCAGTTTGAGTTTCCCCTTTGGGGATAGTAAATTCCAAGTCTTGCGTCCTTATGTTACATAGACCCATATTCCACTTTTACAGGGTATTTATGCCTCTTTCTGTAGAGTGGCCCTAGGAAAATGAGAAAATTTTGCCATTGTCTTTTTGCAAGTAGGCAGTACAGTTCCAGATTCTGGGTTAATTTGAAGTGCCCATCTCTGCCCTCCTACCATGCAGTAGTCATATTTGTTCCCCATTGCATGTTCCCATTAAGAATCCTGATCCAATGTATCTATATCTGTTCTCAATGGCCTTAAAATAGCTTTGTCTCTATTTACCACTGTGGGTTGCCTCTTTATTTCTGCCATGCAGATTTTTTCCATTGTTTTTTAACAGTATTCTGTTTCAATTATACATAATTTATGTTCTCATTTCTTTTTGTTATTTTATCAGTTATTTCTAATTTCAGAGTGGAAGAGGGAATTTTGGTATGTACTTAACTTGCTATCTTGATACATTTATTAATTATACCAACACTTATTAAAGCAATTATCCATTTTTGGACATTGAGGTTGTTTCTAGTTTCTTCTTATTACAGACATCAAAATGATAAACATTTTTATAACTAAATATTTACATGTATCCATTGTTATATCCCTAGATTCCCTTTTTCAGAAATGAAACTGATGATTTTTATCTTTTCATTGTATGTGTCCGATAAAGTCTTTCTTCCAGATTTCCATTGGCTTTTATAGCCTTCAGGATAAAGCTCTAACAACATAATGTGGGGTGTCAGATATGTGTCAGTATCTTCCTCCTACTTCCCTTTTGTGGAGAAGGAAATGGCAATCCACTCCAGTATTCTTGTCTGGAGAATCCCATGGATAGAGGAGCCTGGCAGGCTACAGTCCACGGGGTTGCAAGAGTCGGGCTCTACTTAGTGACTAAACCACCACCACCACCACCACTTCCCTTTTGAGCCTCCTATTCTACCCCTCTCCTCCATTTGCCACACTCGCAATTCTGCACATGTACTGTGCTCTTTTATTTGCCTGTGTCTTTCTCTGTGCTATTTCTTCTATCAGGGACACTTTCTCCCCATCTCTTTGCACACTGAAGTTCTGCTCATCCTTTAAAACACTGCTCGGGTGAGCCCTCTGCTGTGAAGTTCTCTGTGACCTTTACAGAAAACATTTCTTTCTTCTAGGCTGTTATACTTCCCTTGTTAAAGCATTTACTACAATTGTTTACATGCTTGTCTCCACCACGAGTTCGGGAAATCCTTGAATACTGTTTGAACTCCAGCATTTAGCACGGTGCATGACACATAGACAGTACTTGCTCAGTGTATAATTGATGAATGAATATTATATAACTTGGTGAGTAATATCATTGAATCACATAATTTTTTTTGCGTCCCCTAGCCACATAATAAACTTGTTTTGGGTCAGAATATCATGATATTATCTATCTAGTTTATCATAGTCTTTTCATCTCTCATCTACTAAAGCAATATCAATCATATTCTTAGCATGCTCTAAATAATTATTGTTTGATTGATTACTAGGCTATATTACAGAATCAATGAGGCTGAAAAACAATTTATTGTGGGTTATTCTGCAGGTTATTACATGCCAGGACATTAGGACGTTTGCACTCAACACCCAGCTTCAACAAGGCTTTTTCCCTTTTTTAAAGTTCTCAGGTTAAACAAGCTTCGGACTTAAAGAGCTCCAAGGCAGCTTTCAGCTGTACTAATTTATCTTCTTACTCATAGTTACAATCCTACTCTAAAAGTTAGACTATAGACCCTGTTCTATGAAAAATGAGTGAGTACCATGTTTCATAAAAGCACTTGTTTGTGGTATATTTTTGGAGTGCCAGAAGAGTAGTCATAACACTTGTATATGTGTTTCAACTTGCATCTGGAGAAATGACTTAACGCAATTTCTGGGAAGAAAGCTTGTAAACTCTTCTTGAAGTATTCTGACTACAAATGAGCACACATCTATATTTCTGGGGAATTTGGAAATGATAGCAAAAATGATAAACTCTTTGTTGCTTTCTAGAGTAAGTGCAGAGGGTAAAAACAAATTCTTAAGCAAATCTGAATGAAACTGAGTAGAAAAGATTTGTAAAACTTAAGATAGCATCCTTAATTGATTACAGAATAGGAAGGTATTATAAAATGACACAGAACCCCTTTTCCTTCATATTTACTTTATTGTCAAACTGAGAGATATTGGTGTAGCCTACCAGGCTCCTCTGTCCATGGAATTTTCCAGGCAAGAATACTGGAGTGAGCTGCCATTTCCCACTCCAGGCAATTGTCCGGACACAGGGATCTAACCAGCATCTCTTGTGTCTCCTGCTTGGCAGGAGGATTCTTTACCACTGCGCCAGCTGGAAGCCCTATTTCTAACAATCTCTTTATCTTTCATTTCACAGCTAGCTTGTATTGGTTTTGTTGAAGATTATTTCTTAGTGGTATTAAATGATGTATGAACTCAGCTGAAAACAAAGAAACAGGTCCTTTGGTTTTCAATTCAATTTCACCATTATTGATTACATTTTCTTTGTGAAAATCCTTCATCCATAATTAATTGAACTGAGTACATGAACCAGAAATGATGTTTAAGGTGCTGGTCCCACCTATTTGAGACTTTAGGCAAACCACACACATTTATTGATTTCAGATTTATCATCATAGTGATAACATGGCAACCCGTTCCCTTGGGTTTGGCTTATCTCTGGCTCAGTGTTCATTTCCTTCCCTGTTCCCGTGATTGTTCCAGGAACCATGACTTTAATCAATGACTTTTTTTCAAACTTAGTCACTTTCAAAATCCTATAAAAACACATTGTTTTTAATTCATTCTTTCACTCTTCCCTACCATCTTAGTTCTAACATACAGCATGCATTTAGGAAATATTTTGAAACTGGCTGGATTTCAGTGAAAAGCTCAAGCTTTTTAATGCACAAATCATGATTACCTTTAAATCAACTATGGTCCTGATTTCCTGGATTTTCAGGACTAATGTATTAGAAATCTCACTGAATTCTGGGTGAATTTTCTGGATAATTTGGTTTCCTTCTTTATGCTTTTCTTTGTATTCTAGTTCTTTTATACTAGTAGGTATTACTCAGCTGTACAAAAACCAAATGTTACTGAAAATTTAGAAAGCAAACATCACTTAGATTTGTACTGGATTCCGTATTCCCTGCAGAAGAAATAATAATGGACAATCAAATTGATGTGGAATTGGCTTTTTGGTAATTTTAAACATCTTTTTGTATAAATTAAGGAACTAATGCTGGTGGTAATGTTAGTGCTGTGATCTAACTTAGAATCTATATGGTCCTTCAATAACTATGGGGAGTGGTTTTAAACACCTGGCAAGTACGTGGCTTATTTAAAACAGGAAGTGCTCACAATGCTGCTCAGTGCTACTATTTGTCTAATTCAAACAGGGACAGTTTCATTGGGTTATAAGATCTCTTCATCTTATTATAAAGATGTCTTTTTAAATATCTCATGATGGGTTTATTTGGTTGGCAAAATGAAATGTTTAAGTATGCTACAGTGAGGAGGAATTGGTTAACTTCAGATTCCATCCACTTCCTTTACCATACAGCTTAAGAAAAGCCAAGGCAGGTGGTGTGTTGGAGAGCAGGTTAGTCTCCAGGTCAGTTGAGCCTGGATCTGCCCATTCACTCATTAGTGTGTGAATTAGAGCTACTCATTTGGCTTCTGTGACCCTCAGGAGCCTCTTGTATAACACGAGAGAATTGTTGCCTACCAGTCTACCTAATAGGGTTATATAAAGCAAGTGAAAATGCTAGATTAATTGCAAAGCACAGAACAAATGGATATTGTTATGATTATTGTAGTATCTACATATATAGGCAGAAGTGAAATCCTTGGAAACATGCTGGAAGATTTTATTTTCTTTAGCATCTCTTCTGCCAAAAATATTTATTGATTGCAGCTGGAAGAAAACCATTCTGAGAAGGAAAATGACGCTGAATAGGAGTCAGAACCTGTTTAATATTCTGACAGCTTAAACATGTTTCTTTATGCTTCACAATAATAATTTAGCTTCTAAGTGACTTCTCTGACATGAGAGCCCACTAAATCAGGAAAGCTATAAATTGCTGAAAGGCTACCCACCCTCAAGGAAATGACCAGGAAGGGGCAAATGGGATTAGACCAGTGTACTTGGCTGAGGGGACTCGACCACCTAAAGCTGCATAGACCCCAAAGGAGGCCAGTTGTGTGGAGTGCGGAAGACCAGAGGAATTACTACCTACCAGCCTTGGACCTCATCTATTGAGAGTCTACTGTATACTACACTCTGTGGTAGGTGCTTTGGCTGAAGTATTATATTACATTTGACCTTCAGAACAACTCTTTTGCAAGAGTACTATTATATCATTACTGCATTTAGGAAAACTGACATTGCCTGAACTGCAATTATGCTCAACTCTTCCATTTTTAAATCCAATTTTCTTTTCATTTTGCAGACCCTTCCCTCACTCTCACCACAAAAAACTATGTGGTTAACTATACACTTACAAAGAATAGCCACACAAATTACCTTACTTGATTGATACTTCCTCTGTACCCAGCTTTTCCAAGGCATGCTGCTGTGTTGTTTCTTGCTGAGTTTGGTGGCATGACTGAAAAGAGCACAGCATGAAAACTAGAACTCTGCCCTGGTCTCCTTCATCAGTCGACTTTGTTACCTTAAGACCTGAAAAAGAAGGGTGTGGCCCCTAGTTTAGTTAGGGCTTGCCTGATGGCTTAGATGGTAATCGGCCTCTAGTGCAGGAGACCCAGTTCAATCCCTGGATCAGGAAGATCTCCTGGAGAAGGACATGGCAACCCACTTCAGTATTCTTGCCTGGAGAATTCCATGGACAGAGGAACCTGGCGGGCTATGGTGGATGGGGTCACAGAGAGTTGGTAGAAGAATCTGGAGTAAAAGTTAGGTTTCCTGAGAAGCAGGTCTCCCAAGCATCTTTGGAAATAAAACAGATAAGTACATTTGTGAGGTCATTATTTAATTAAAAACTATAATTGTGGTTTAATTACAGGGAGAAGATAGGACTTTGAAAGGGGGAAGGGGAAAATGTTGGTAGAGAAAGATTTACTGTAAAGGTTTGATTCTAATCTATAATGAAAATGAGACTCCGTAATCAGGGGGAATCAGCTGCTTCAAGTTTGCATTATTTGTAGAAGTCCCAGTTTTAGGTATTGGCACCTGCCCAAATTCAAGAGAGACTGGGCTCTCTTTAAGAGAATCTGAGCACACCCAGTGCTCCTCTTTGTGGAGGATGCAGGTCAGCTTGCTCTAGAAGGTGAAAGCCTGTAGAATGTCAGCTTGTCTCATGGAAAAGGAATGTGCTGGAGACTTACTCTAATCTAGGTTGCTTTCAGGTACGTCTATGGGAAAGATCATCTTAGAGTGTTAATTAATGTGGTGGCTAATGTACTTATTAAAATTATTGGAAGCTATTCATTTGGATTTTTCAGTGATTCAGATTTGTGAAAATGAATTTGTAATAAAAAGGAATGACAGAAATAATCTAACCAAGGGAATGCTCAGCCTGCTTAGGCAAACCTGCCTTTCTAGCAAGACTAGGATCTCGCCCTCCAGAGGATGAAGGTCACAGGTCTTTGGGGATATTTTATTAAAAGTTAGTCATGGTTCTCTTTTAAAATCAGTTGCTGTTACTCCAGGGAGGATGAACTTAAGCTGCATCCCTCTTTCTCTGATCTTTCCTTTCCTTCCCTTATGCC
The DNA here is from genome assembly GCF_014754425.2 of Oryx dammah. NCBI lineage: Eukaryota > Metazoa > Chordata > Mammalia > Artiodactyla > Bovidae > Oryx > Oryx dammah. The sequence goes on along the minus strand of NW_024070186.1, from coordinate 81,942,560 downwards.
CTTCCTATTGATGCCCTTATGCCCTTCCTATTGATGCCCTTATGCCCTTCCTATTGTATGCACCCTGATGAATAAAGACTGTGGGATACAGAGTGGGAAATGAGAAAGTCCGCTCAGACCATGGCAGATGCAGGAGATCAGTGAAAGGAAATTTTCCCTAGGGAGGCGGATGTGTTGAGGGGAGAAAACTTCCTGAAGTAGCATTGTTATAGCAAGCTTGATACTAAGTAACTCACCAGCATTTATATGGCCTGTAAGTGGTAAAGCTTGAGCAGGATCCTTCTGGCCTGAAGGCAGAGAACCCAAGGAATCACCAGAGCTGGCTCTCGTTGATTTGGGGTAGCAGAAGGCTAACCTTCAAAATGCCATTATTTTCACTATTTTCTTTGCCATATTGGTAATATTTTGTCTGGAACATGGTGATCTCAGACTCTGATTGGTCTTCTACTCAGTAACTATTTCCTTTACTTCTTGCTTGTTACTTCTATTCCATTAGGTAAGACTTATTCCTTGGGGATAAAAATTACTGATACAAATAAATCTATAGTTTTTGTTGTATACATGATCTTGCCTTTCAATAATTTTCAGTTTCTGATTTGGGAGGGAATTTCTTTATATCAATGACAATTGTTTTTGCACTACCAAGTTTGTTCTTTTCTCAAAGTGGAATTAATTTGACTCTTATACCTTGCTATTCTTGGCTAGGTTCCCTAATAATTTCAGACTGAATATAATTTCTTCTTTAGTATCATCATTCACCTCTTACCCTAACAAGTCTACTATTTCATTTATTTACTTGAAAGAACACAGATGTTTTCCAAGTTTTCTTTTATCTTTCAAACGTTAAATATTTTTTAAAATGACTTTTGACACCTTCAGAGCAATTTTTGCTTGTTCACATATTATAGCCTGGGTCCCACTTGTGCTGTCCCTTCCAAATCTTCCTTGATCATGGATCTGAGCATGGAGTCTTCCAAAAGCTAGACTTCTGCGTTTTCCTTTATTCATCAATGATTTCCATGCGAATGTAATACATTCCATCTCTCAGGCATTAAGCTGGTGGCTTATTTGATGTGCAGAGACTTTCACTAATTTTTAGAAGATCACTTGGTAGAGGTCTGCTCAAATAAGAAGGTATCTTCTGCTTCCAATGCCTGTATATTAGGATTCTCCAGAAAAGTGAAACCAATAGGCTATCTTTTGGCTCATGTGATTATGGAGGCCCATAGGTTCCCAAAGGAACCTGGATAATTGCTGCTGTTTCCAAGCTGGAAAATCAGGAATGCTGGTGGTTTGATTAGATCTGAGTCCAAGACCTGAGACCCAGAAATGCCAATACCCAACATCTGAGGGTAGAAGAAGACGGAGGGTCTCAGCTCAAAGAAATATCTAATGTGCTCATCTTTCACCTTGTTGCTCAATTCAGGCCCTTTAGAGATTGGATGAGGCCCATCTGAACTGCTTAGTTGATTAGCGCAGATGCTAATCTCTTTCAGAAATACTCTCACAGTCACAGCCAGAAATAAGGTTTTACCAACCATCCGGGTATCCATTGGTCTCCTAATGTTGACAACTAAAATTGACCATCATAGCCTGGTCCTTTGCTGCGAAGAGGTTTTTTTGTTTTATTTTCCCTGAGTGATCTGAAACACTTTTCAGTCTTTATTTTTTGAGGAAGAGTATACCACTGTCAAGATTTTCCAGTCTTCCCCCGGTACCCACTGCCAACTTTCTGTTCTTTTCTTAGTTGGCGTTTCTGTACCACTGGGCATTACAATCTTTAAACTTTCATTTTAGAGAAACTATCGATGCTGATGAATGTCAGGGGAGACCCCAAATCATTTTGGATAGTATAGCAAAGTGTTTTCTTGCTGTGTGAATGGGGAGGTGGGTGTCAGATTTCTCATTTCTGCATCTCTGAGATAGAGATGAGTGTGCAATGATGCACACTCTTTGTGATGTACAAAGGCACACAGTGAGAGGCAATGATGACTTGTGCTGCTTTGTCTGATGCTGTGTGGACACCTGAGCTGGGGATGAGGTCACATGCTTGTCCCATACAGATGAGTATGGATTTCTCCCAGATGTTGAAAGATTGTTGCTAAGCTGTTAGTTTCTATTGCTATAGTGATGTGAAGTCACAGTGTTGTTTTTAATGTATTTTAATGGAATGTGGAGAGAAAAAAAATGAGGTGCCATAAGATGTATCATGAACTTCCCTGGTGGCTTAGATGGTAAAGAGTCTGGCTGCAATGCAGGAGACCTGGGTTTGATCCCTGGGTCAGGAAGATCCCCTGGAGTAGGAAATGGCAACCCACTCCAGTACTCTTGCCTAGAGAACTCCATGGACAGAAGAGCCTTGCGAGCCCCAGGCTATGGGGTTGCAAAGAGTCAGAAACAACTTAGTGACTAACACTTCACTTCAAGATGTATCAACACTTCATTCTTTAAGATGTCACACTAAAGGTATCACCACAGATTTATCTTCAGTAGCTATTGTAAAAAATTAATAAACAGAAATTTCAATTAAATAAGGTTGGGAGACAAAGAGAGGTGCTCTCATGCCCTTCTAAAATAGCAGAGCCCAACAGGAAGAAGAAAAACTCCTCTTTTTTCCTGGCGAGGACTCAGTCAATGGAAAGCCATGGACCGTTTGTTTACTCTAGCCCTCCCACCTTCCTTTTCTTTCCTGTAAAAGCTTCTCCTTCACTTGCCGTGGCAGAGCTTGCACAGGACTCGCCATGGTTGCAGGTCCTAAATTGCAATTCTCTGCTGATCCCAAATAAACCTGACTTTTCTGGGTAAATATCTGACAGTCTATTTGTTTAAGGTCAACACAGTAATTTCTTGGAGTTGTTTTAGAAGAGAAGGTATTTGTTCTTCAGCTCATGTGTTTCTATAAGTGGAAACCTAGCAACAGCAGCTGAACCTAAAAATTTTGTGGTGATTTTCAAACCTGATTTATCCTGTTCTGTCTTCCCCTCAGAGCACATGGGGAAGCAGCTCATGGCTCTACCATCAGTCCCTGGAAGACAGGTCCAAATATGACTTATTTTTGCATCCCAAGTACTTTGCAAAGGACCTGGCACCTGACTTTCTAGAATGTACCATTATGGTTACTGTAGAGCAAATGCAAAGCCCTGTAAAGATTTCACAGGAATATGCAGCCAGCTTTTCAATGACTATATCTTCAATCCCTAATTGTATATCTATTTTGATATGTAGCCAACAAGTTTTTATATCATCTTAACTGCCTTGGTAGTTTTATACAGACTCTTCCAACTGGAGGAATAAATTATCTTCTTTGGAAAGCTAAGTTATATAAAACTATGATTTAAGAGACAAGTAGAATGTTTATTGCTTCTCAGGATAACCCTTTATTTTCCAAATAAGTCAAATGTCCTGCTTTCTAGGGTAAAGCTAATACACTCTGAAATTTCATTTACTAATTAACATGCTCCAAATTATGCCTTGCTCTGCTCTCCAAGATGGTCTTAGTACAAAGGCTACAGCTTGCTCAGCCTCACAAAGTCAGGGCAGAATGTAATAAAACTGCTGGTAGCAGCATTCAGGTTCCCAAGGGAACATTGTCACGAAACAGTAGCTTATCTTGAGTTGAAAGAGGCAAGCGACAAGTAGAAGAAATGCAGTGCTCTGACATGCCACGTTCTGAATACCCAAACGCCAGCAGTTTCAATAACAGCTTTCAGCCTGCCAAAGCACAAATCCAGTGTACTACTTACTGATGACATAAAACTATACAGGAAACCTATTTAAATGTGATTTTTTAAAATGATGCACTGATGGGTTATTTAGCAGATTTGTCATGCTCTTTTTTGTTAATAAGATTTTTATTTTATATTCACAGTTGATTAGCAGTGTTGTATTTGTTTTAGGTGTACAGCAAGTTTTGTCATGGTTTCTTACAATCTTCAAGAATCATTGATGTGTCTGATTGTATTTGGTCGTAGTTAAACCTCTAAGAATCTCTGTGAGTTGCACCGTTTTGCACCTGCAATTGTAAAGTGCTGATAAGAGTCCTTTCCATTCTCCAAAGGAACAATGGTGGAACAAAAATAAAACAAAAACTGATGTTGTGGGCCTCATTGGAGAAATAGTTTCCTCCAGAGTAAAGCAGACTTTGAAACTTCATAGTATATGGTTACATTTATTAGTTCTGAGAACTTTATTCATATTTTTATCTCTTTTTAAATTAAAAATTGTGGCGGTTCATGTTTAAAAACTAAAGGCATCATTTGGATACATATAAGAAATGTGTTTCTATTGATAAATTAAGGTTTGTGTTAAAAGATGTGCTTAGTGTGGTGAAAGCATGGCACAAATCCCATTATAATACAGCCAAATGTGGGATTTTCTAAATTATGATGATTAAAATGTCCAGAATTGTAACACCTCATGAGTCTAAAGCTTACAGATCCAGCAAACTCAACTAGCTGGAACCCAGTTGCAAACTAGGAAATAAACCCAAAACGAATTTGGAAGAGAGAAAATTGGTGCCTTGAAGTTTCCATTTTCTTCATCCCTCTTCACTGCTCTCCATCTTCCTTCCCTGCCCCCCCAACACACTGTGGGAGATTCTTTTAGGATCTAATTTTACATATAGTCTAATAGACTTGGTGATCCCCACAGTGGCTATAGTTAAAGAGACCAAGAAAGTGATAAAAATCAGTCAGAAAAACTCTAAAAGCATCAGGACCACCTAATGAAGAGACAGGAAGCTCTGTACATGCCAGTTGATCCAGCGAACATTACAATTCTGGGCAGTGTGGATATTTGTCATAATTGTCTTGACATATCAAGATTAAATTTTGTCCCAAATCATGTGCCTAATCCAGAGTAGAAATGTATAGTGCATTTCAGAAAGCATTCTGTGCAAGAAGGCTATTGTTTTATGAGATTTAAAGGGGAAAAAACCCTCTTAACTCACTAGAGAATGTAGGTATCCAGAATAACAACCATCTCATGAGTGTGCATTAAGCTTCCTATAGTTGTGATGCTAAGATCCTTTGCTATTGATAAGTTCTGTAACCCTTGGCATGGAATTTCATCTCTCATAGCTTTGCTTTCTCTTCCATAACATGATTTTAATAGCATCTACTCCTCAAGAGTGTTCTATCAATTCAATGGAATTTCTTTATAAAGTTTTTTCATTGTGCCTGCCAAATAATGTATATTTAATCACTGTGGTTATTACTTATTTCCAGCCTTCTGTGAATAAGGAAATACATTGGAAGCTGAGTAATACCAAGAAATATAGACTGTATATCACATTTTTATGATCCTAAACTGTTCAGTGTTTTCTTATTGAATGCTTTGAAGAATATTACATGAACTAAGAGATTGTCAACTCTAGGGATATTATGCCATCCATAACCTTGAAGTAGCTGGCACTGTTACTGTGTTTGGAGCAGGATAGCTTTTTGGGGGGTGGGGGCTGTCCTGTACATCGTAGGTTGGTTGGCTAGCAGCATCCCCAGCCTCTACCCACAAGATACCAGTAGTGCCTCCCCCAACCTCACTTGTAACAACTGAAAACCACTCAAGATATTGCCAAATATCCCTACAAGGCAAAATCACCTTAGTTGAGAACCACTGTACTAGAGAAACAAATATGTAAATGTCAAGTGTAGAGTTTTAAATGGTAGTGAAAAATTAATACTGAGTCTTTAAATTTTCATTCCCTTTGTGTTATGAGACTTTGATGACACATACCTGCTTTATCTCAGTTACCTCTATGTGTATCCTTTCCTCTTATAATTTAGATGTTAATTAGTGACAGTTAAAGGAGAATGAAGATTTGGAGTGAAATGGTATATCCTGTGTAGTCTTTTGAAAACAGGGCTTCTCAGGTGAATTTCCATCACTGATTTCCTGAAAAGTGTAAGGTTAGTCGCTCAGTCACGTCAGACTCTGCACCCCATGGACTGTAGCCCCACCCCCAAGCTCCTCTGTCCATGAAATTCTCTGGGCAACAATACTGAAGTGGGTTGCCATTCTCTTCTCCAGGAGACCCATTCCCAGCCCAGGGATCGAAGCTGGGTCTCCCACATTGTGGGAAGATTCCTTACTGTCTGAGCCACCAGAAAAGGCCTAATTTCCTGTTTGGCTTTAAATACATCAATATATATTTACTGAACATGTACCAATTTTTAAGTCCTATGCCAGCTATTGGAGGGGAAGGAAAATATTTTTTTCTGAACCACCTGAGTAAATAAATTTCTTTTCTAGTTCCATGTGTCTGGGGGCTAGTGATGCCTGCCCCTCCAGCTCCAAACAGCTTGCCTTTCCTTCTTGCTCCATTAGCCTTTCACTCTAACTTTCTCCTGCTTTAACTCACCTCTTCACCGCCCACCCCCACCTTTGTTGCATGATTATGCAGGGTTCCAGACAGCATCATCTTCTTTCTGGCATGACTCAGACTCCTGTTAAAGTTCCATTTCTGGTGCCTCATTTAGGAAAAAATCATCTGCTTCTTTTAGCCCACATTAGTAGGGAACATTGGCCCATCTATTAATCAATTGGGCTTTAGTTCTAAAATTCAATCATAATCAAATATTTCTGGCTCCTTAGCCTGTCCATATTTGGAGAGATTCATCAGTTATGATTAAATTGGACAGCTAGTAACAAAGAGCTGTAGTTATAATGACTTAAACAAAGTAGAATTAAATTTCTCTTAACACAAAAGTCAAGAGGTAAGCAGCCCAAGGCTGGTGTGAAGGGTTTATGATTTCATCATTGTCTCTACCATTCCTGTTGTATAGCTTCCATCCTCAAGGTCACCCCATGGTCAAAAGGTGTCGATCTATTGCAGTTCCATCATCACATCTGAGTTTTCAATTAGAAATATGGAGAAAAAGAGAAGGGCAAAAGGAGGACCTGATAGTGTAATATTTTCTTTTTCTGTAAGTCCCTCTCAAGTTAGGAGTTGGGGATTAACATAGACAGACTACTACATATGAAATGGATAACCAACAATGACTTAGTGTATAGCACAGGGAACCGTACTCAGTATTTTGTAATAACCTATCAGGAAAAGGAATCTGAAAAAGAATATATATATATATGTGTGTATATATGTATATACATGTGTGTATATTACATATGTATGTAATATATGCGTGCATATATACATATGTATATATCACACATGCATGTAATATATGTGTGTGCATATACATATGTGTATTACATATGTATGTAATATATGTGTGCATACATGTGTGTGTATATCGCATGTGTATGTAATGTATATGTGTATATTACATGTGTGTATGCACATACATGTTACATGTGTATGTAACAAATGTATGTGTATATACATATGTATAACATGTGTATATACATATGTGTATATTACACATGTATGTAATGTATGTGTGCACATGTATGTATATTACATGTGTATGTAATATATATGTGCGCATATGTATGTATATTACATGTGTGTAATGTATATGTGTGCATATACATATGTGTATATTACATGTGTGTGTATACACATGTATGTATATCACACATGTGTGTAATATGTGTGTATGCATAGGTGTATATTACATATGTGTGTAATATATGTGTGTGTACATATGTGTGTATATTACATGTGTATGTAGTATATATATGTGTATATTACTGAATCACTTTGCTGTACACCTGAAACTAGCACAACAGTTGAAAATCAATAAACAATTTTTAAAAAATTGTTTAGATACTGCCTACAAGGAGATGGCTGGAATATGCAGCTGTATGTATTACTGCTTCCAGCAGTATAAAGATAGTGTTAAAAAGGAGAAAATGAGAATAGTTATTGGTCGGGGACAGACATCTCTGCCACACAGAGACTTTTGAGAGGAGTGTATATCTTTGATGTTATGTATACCATGCTTGAAGTAGGACTTCAATAAGATGTTTCATATTTTATACAGTGAAGATTGCTTATTACATTGATAGTGAGTTCTTATTCAAAACACGTGTTCCTCTTGCTTAAGTACAGAGTTGGAAGGACTCTTTATCATTGTCCCAGGAAATGAAGCAGAAAACTGTAACATTCTACTGAAAAGTGAAAGATGTGGTCAGTCAATCTGGTTTATTATTTGCTGTCAGATTTTCAGAAATGACTGATTCACAATGAGTTTTGTTTTTGTCCCATAGATGTATTGAATGCCCACCTATGGCATGACACTGTCACAGGACAGAGCTCTTGTGAGCCTTAAATGAAAATATCACATATAAAAGCATATGAAAATTTGAAGTGCTATTGGGTTGCTGGTATTGATTTTATTATCTAGATCCAGATCAAATTTTAGCCATTCTTGGCAACAAAAGACAACAAATATACTCTGTTTCTCTAAAAATATTCTATCAGTGATCAATTATCTCAAAAAGAATTTTCTCTACTGTGTGATAGTGTAACAATGTATTATCCAGTAATACTAATTAAGGGGAACCTAGGATGGAGGAGCCTGGTAGACTTCAGTTCATGGGGTCGCTAAAAGTTGGACACGACTGAGCGACTTCACTTTTCACTTTCATACATTAGAGAAGGAAATGGCAACCCACTCCAGTGTTCTTGCCTGGAGAATCCCAGGGATGGGGAGCCTGGTGGGCTGCCATCTATGGGGTCGCACAGAGTTGGACACGACTGAAGTGACTTAGCAGCAGCAGCAGGAAGCACAGCTAGATTACCTATATATTACTCCTAGTCTTCTTACTTGCCTTTCTGACTTCCATAAGACACTAGGTCCCTTCATACCTCCTTCCAAATCTAAAATTCATAAGTCACATACTCTGTCTCTTTAAACAATGGCAAAGCCCTGAGGTCATTCGTATGTTTATAAAGTTTAGGTGGCACTGTCACATTAAAAAAGTCCAGAATGAGGAATGGATATTGAAAGAGTTTTATTTATTCCGTTTTTAAAAATTTTTGATGCATTGTCTTTTTCTTAATTAGAAATGATTTGCGTCAGGGTTTTCTTACAGGGCATACAGGAACTAATTAGAATATTTTTAATAATACAGATCCACACTGTGTTCGCAGAAAGCCACAGAGCTCTGTAAGAGAGAAATAATTCTCGGAGATGTATTGTCTAGCAAGAGATTATATCTGGTTGACTGATGCTAAAGCTGAAACTCCAATGTTTTGGCCACCTCATGCGAAGAGTTGACTCATTAGAAAAGACTCTGACGCTGGGAGGAATTAGGGGCAGGAGGAGAAGGGGACAACAGAGGATGAAATGGCTGGATAGCATCACCGACTCTATGGACATTAGTTTGGGTGAACTCTGGGAGTTGGTGATAGAGACAGGGAGGCCTCAGTTCAGTTCAGTCACTCAGTCGTGTCCGACTCTTTGCGACACCATGAATCGCAACACGCCAGGCCTCCCTGTCCATCACCAACTCTTGGAGTTCACTCAGACTCACGTCCATCAAGTCGGTGATGCCATCCAGCCAACTCATCCTCTGTTGTCCCCTTCCCCTCCTGCCCACAATCCCTCCCAGCATCAGAGTCTTCTCCAATGAGTCAACTCTTCACATGAGGTGGCCAAAGTACTGGAGTTTCAGCTTTAGCATCATTCCTTCCAAAGAACACCCAGGGCTGATCTCCTTCAGAATGGACTGGTTGGATCTCCTTGCAGTCCAAGGGACTCTCAAGAGTCTTCTCCAACACCACAGTTCAAAAGCATCAATTCTTTGGCGTTCAGCCTTCTTCACAGTCCAACTCTCACATCCATACATGACCACTAGAAAAATCATAGCGTTGACTAGACAGACCTTTGTTGGCAAAGTAACGTCTCTGCTTTTGAATATGCTGTCTAGGTTGGTCATAACTTTCCTTCCAAGGAGTAAGCGTCTTTTAATTTCATGGCTGCAGTCACCATCTGCAGTGATTTTGGAGCCCCCCAAAATAGAGTCTGTCACTGTTTCCACTGTTTCCCCATCTATTTGCCATGAAGTGATGGGACCAGATGCCATGATCTTCGTTTTCTGAATGTTGAGCTTTAAGCCAACTTTTTCACTCTCCTCTTTCACTTTCATCAAGAGGCTTTTTAGTTCCTCTTCACTTTCTGCCATAAGGGTGGTGTCATCTGCATATCTGAGGTGATTGATATTTCTCCCAGCAATCTTGATTCCAGCTTGTGCTTCTTCCAGTCCAGCGTTTCTCATGATGTACTCTGCATATAAGTTAAATAAGCAGGGTGACAATATACAGCCTTGACATACTCCTTTTCCTATTTGGAACTAGTCTGTTCTTCCATGTCCAGTTCTAACTGCTGCTTCCTGACCTGCATATAGGTTTCTCAAGAGGCAGGTCAGGTGATCTGGGATTCCCATCTCTTTCAGAATTTTCCACAGTTTATTGTGATCCACATAGTCAAAGGCTTTGGCATAGTCAATAAAGCAGAAATAGATGTTTTTCTGGAACTCTCTTGCTTTTTCAATGATCCAGAAGATGCTGGCAATTTGATCTCTGGTTCCTTTGCCTTTTCTAAAACCAGCTTGAACATCAGGAAGTTCACGGTTCACGTATTGCTGAAGCCTGGCTTGGAGAATTTTGAGCATTACTTTACTAGTGTGTGAGATGAGTGCAATTGTGCAGTAGTTTGAGCATTCTTTAGCACTGCCTTTCTTTGGAATTGGAATGAAAACTGACCTTTTCCAGTCCTGTGGCCACTGCTGAGTTTTCCAAATTTGCTGGCATATTGAGTGTAGCACTTTCACAGGGAGGCCTGGTGTGCTGCAATTCATGAGGTTGCAAAGAGTCGGACACGACTGAGCGACTGAACTGAACTGAACTGAGTGAGAAATAGTGGCATTTGAGCCCAGGTTTGACAGGTGTTGATTAGCAGAGAATGTGAGTCTGGGTGAGCATTTCAGGAAGGAATTCCCTAAGGTAGGCACCAGGAGAACTCCTAGGGGTGACTGGGCAATGTAAGAGCATTTTTTGAGCATTCCAAAGAAATAGACTAACTCCATGAAAATAAGAACTGTGACCACTACACATCACTACACGGTGCTGACATAAAGCTTTGTGATTAGTTATCAAACTAGACTGTGAACAATTCTAAGCCAAACCAGAAGATTACAGGGGAAAAAATGGGTGGACCCAGTTTCTCCTCTAGAATTGTCATACTTGAATGTGACAGGAGTGTTCCATAGAGAATAGTGCACAATTCTTGTTTGTGAACCATTTGAAATATGTTATAGAATAGGTAACAGTAGTTTCATAAAAGACATTTATTCCAGGGAGAGCAGGGCCGTAGATGACATCTACTTAAATCAGCAAGAGATGTGTAAATCTCCCCTTGAACAGTGGTGAAGAGTAGTGACTCTGCACCTGAGCATAAATTTCTAGTTCATTCCCAAATAGTCCATTTTACCTTTGGTCAGCAGACTTATACACACACACACAGAATTAGTCTGCAGACTCGGAGGAGAGTCAGGTAGCTGGGGGCTAGAATGGATGCCTAATGGTAAAAGGGGCACATGCTAATAAGCAGGAAAAATATTTTAAGGAAGTGATTCTCAAACTTGAGCAAGCACCAGAATCACCTATAGGATTTGTTAGAACACAGAGTTATGGACCCTACCCCAGAGTTTTTGATTTGGTTGGTTTGTGACCAGGGCCTGAGAATGTACATTTCTCAAAGTTGCCAAGTGATACCAATGTTACTACGGTGGACAACACAGAGTGAGAAGCATTCTTTAAAAATATTCTGAAGCCACGAGCAAGTGAGCATCCTCTTTGAAAAGCCTGGAGAATGAAAGCATAGGGAGGATGTTTTAGTTTTCAGCCTCAGGCTTCTCTGGCTTTCTCTGAACAAAACTGGAACCCATTCCCTCTTCTTTCCCATACTGGCCGGAAGAACTGCCTCCAGTTGAGACTTACATGCTCATCCATCTGAGCTCTCACTCATACTGTTTTTTTCACATTGGGATTCCTTCCCTTCACATGTCCGCTTGTGGAAATATTTGCTCTTCAAGGTCTAGCTAAATGCCAGAGGCTCTCTCTGCTTCTTATAAACAGAATGGATTGTTCAGACAATGTGCTCCCATAGCTCATTGCTTATATTTTTTTGTGGCACATATAACTTCTGCCCAAGTCATATAGTTAGTTTTATCCATTTCAATCTCTCCTTCAGTGCAAGGGAACCAGGAAGTCAGGGTCTCAGAGGAATCTGGTTTTCCCTGACATCTTGCAGAGGGTCTTGCACAGAGCAGGTACCTGGCAAATATTTCTTGAATGAATATATAAACCTTTTAATCAGCTTTCCCTCACTTAGCAGAGTCCTCTTTATGAATAGTGTGACTGGAGCAACAGAGAACATCGATACAGAATGATACTGAATTTGAAACTAACTATAGAATCTTGGCTCCACCTTTATTAGATGCCTGACCTCAGTTCCGTTATCTGTCTGATGCCAAGAATCCTATCAGAGATTTCTTGAGGATAAAATTAGATTCAGTATTTGAGTGCTTTGGCAAACTGTAAATTCTGTTTGAATGTAAGTATCATGTTAATTGCTTAACGCCCTGTGTATGACAAAAGGATGTACATATTCCAGAATGGCCCAAAGCAACAGTGGTTTGAACACATTTTGTGCAGTAATAATGCTTTAGACTCAATGTTTTATTGGTTCATATTAAATTAGTTGCCTATAAGAAAAGTATTTTGGTTTGGGATTGGGCGTTTTTTGTCTTCAAAGGCAAGGGAAAGGAGGGGAAAATTAAAGGAAGGGTCTATTATTTGCCATGGAGAAGGCAATGGCACCCCACTCCAGTACTCTTGCCTGGAAAATCCCATGGACAGAGGAGCCTGGTAGGCTGCAGTCCATGGGGTCACTAGGAGTCAGACACGACTTCACTTTCACTTTTCACTTTCATGCATTGGAGAAGGAAATGGCAATCCACTCCAGTATTCTTGCTTGGAGAATCCCAGGGACGGGGGAGCCTGGTGGGCTGCCTTCTATGGGGTCGTACAGAGTCAGACACGACTGAAGCGACTTAGCAGCAGCAGCAGCAGTTAACTATCATTCAGCCTCCTGCATCATTTTATATAATGTGAAACAGTTCAAGGCTCAGAAATATCTTCTAAGTCCCTTATCTTACAAAGGAGAAATTGCAGTTCAGTAAGAAGTAACCTACACAGTTTCACCTGGTTGGTTAGGTACCCAGTTTACAACACCCGAAAATCCCACCCAAAGGCTGCAACAAATGTCTGTTAGTCTGAGAAGCTCAGTATTCGATGTTCCCCAGCCATGGGACTAGGGTTTCTACCAATTTACAAACCTGATAATTTGGATGTTTTTTTGTGTGTTCTGGAATTTTCCCTGAATTTACACTTTGAGCTCCTGGTAGATGTCTGTTTCTATGACCATAAAGGACAGAAATGTACAGATTTTAGCTGAAAAAAATTTTTTTTTATATTTAGATCACCAAAATCTTCTTGGCAACTTGAGACATTAGGAATAAAATAAGTTTAACTTAACATTATATTCATTGTTTTAGGATTAAATGTTGACCAATGAAACATGTTATTTACATTTTGTTTCTATGTTGTTCATATTTTTTCAAAAATCATGGTACCACCTAGCCAATCAATCTTTGTTGATAAGACAGGATATTTAAAGTCAGGATTGTCCCATTAGATGTATAGTAATAGGTCAAATATTACTTTATTTTAGATTTTTTTAAAAGTCATTATTTTTTAACCTATAACATTGCATTCTTTAGGTCATGAATACTTTAGCTTCATTTAGGAGCTTTTATGGGACATTTTCTCTGTGGTAGTTGTTAATGATACAAAGTTGAATATTTAGATCTCCTTTGGAAGAAACTTACAGACTATTGAGAAAATGAACTTAAATTATTCCAGTGAAGTATAGTAAATGCAAGAATGGAATAAATAGCAGGTTGGCACAAAGGAGATGAGGTGAGTTGTTTAGATGGCTCACGGATGTGCTACAGATGGGAGCTCTCTTTAATCCTCTGTTGACGGGTGAAGGGTAAATGAGATCACTTGTTATAATAATGAATTTTTCACTGGGGACTATCAGGTAAATCAGATGGTAGCCACTTATCGTATTGATCTGAGAGCTGAGAAAACTACCACTGGGGAGAGCGACTTAAAGCCCTTAACTTGGACAGCGTGGTGGTGCTGATTTTCCGTATGATGCAGTGATTGCTCAAGATTGAAATTCCCCTTTCTCCATACTCAACATCTGTTCTGTCCCACAAAGATAATAACTTGAAATAATTCCAAGAGTGAGTTCATTGATCTGCTTGAGAATCCATTTTGGAGATTAATCAACTGCACATTTGAGGAAATCCCTAATTGCCTTCTAATCCTATATTGTAAGTTTAGTTCACATTGGAGTGTTACTCAGCTGAAAGTCTTATCTCAGAATAAATTATTCTGCTTTCTGAAAGCATTATTTTTTCCCTAGTATTTTTTTTCTTTTGCTCCTTTCTGATGCCATTTCTCTCTTTTTAAAATATTTCTCCTAAATTTTGGAGCAGAAGGCAGAAACACCAGTAAATGACCTCAATCAAAGCAATTATCATTTATTCAGGAGGTACTTATCTAGTGAGAGAAGGAAACAACAACAACAGTAAAACCTGGAAGTTTGGTGGGTTTTTAGAAATAGTCTGTTTCTGAATAGTCTGTTTCTGACAAAAGGGGAATTCTCCACTTATGTGAGAATTTGAAATTGCAAGAGATTTAAAAAATTGTAGATATTCTTTGTCCTTATAAGGATGGATAGTTGAGATTTGACCATATAGTGCTATGAGACACTCTTTTCATGTATATGTAGGTGTTTTAGTGCATATGTTTTCTTTATAAAATAAATAAAAGCAATTACAAAGTTAACAAAATCAAATATTTTTCAAAATACATTATTTTCTAGGCCACTAGTCAGTTTTTATACCATAGACCATTTTCATTATACCATAAGCCATGGTATGTGTCTTTTAATTCTGTGATAATAGAAACAGTACTCAACATAATGATAGTATACTGTGTCACATTAGAAATACACTGACCTTGAGATCAGAAGACGTGAGGTGGCATACAACTGGACATGCCACTTTGTGCAGAAGTGTGGGTTTGCACAAAGTGGCCTTGCCCTGGTAAGCCTTATTTTCTCCTTCTGTGAAAAGGGGCTCTTTCTGTGCTGCTTATTTCACAAAGTAGATGTGAAGATCAAATTTGATAATAGATATGACAATACTTTGAGACCTATAAAATACTGTTTTTATTCATAAATATTTTTAGGTTAACACTTCCTGAGCAGCTCTCTACTTGGTGTGCTAGCTCACCTATCAATTTATTGATTCATTTATGTGTATCCTGTTTCCTGAGGAGCTTGCTAATTTGATGTAATCTCCACCAATATTCATGTTTCTATTTTCCCCTAAATGTCTAAAATAAAAGTGTCAAGCCATGGTCCCCATGTTGATATGAATTCCAGGTAAACTGTCTTTCATTATTATCTGTCAAGGGAAAACTGAAAAATTGACAAGACTACTTGTTTCTCAGTATTTCCTGAGTATTTGACATTAGGGGAACTTAGCAACTTGATAAGTCACTGCATTTCTTAAGTTGGAAATATGTTAAAATTTAAATCTTACCTTGGCTGCTTTCAAAATGTTGGATGGATTAAAATCCCTCTTGGTTTTCTTGACTGAAATAAACTAGTTAGTACTGGAAGGATAAATTGTGTAACACATCTTCAGGTTCATTGATAAATAGACCATATGGAATAGAATCCAGATCCTCTTTAAAGCCCCACTGTGTTATATCTCTGCCTTATTTTTAATCTATCATCCTTATCATTCAGCACAAGGGAAGAGACTCCTTGATAGTACCTTTACAAGGACAGTAAGTAGCGATGTTTTATGAGACACGTGGACTCTATCTTTTTCACTTTATTTATGTGATGGGTTACTGAAAGCTTTCCCATCATCTTTCCAGGTAAAAAATTAATCTTATGGAACTGAACTTCCAGAGTCATTCTTAAATATAGATATAACTTATTCAACCACAGCTCATCAAAGGTAATGTCAGCTTTAAAAAATTAATTCTGGTGAAATCCTATATAAGCTAGCTATCTGAATATGTCTATCTTTATGCTTTTGCCTATCACCTCTTGTGACTAATAGAAGGCAGGAAAGTGTCCCATACGATTTTTTTTAGTAACAGCTTTATTGGTATATAATTCACATACCATAAAGTTCACCCTCTTAAAGTATACAATTCAGCAGGTTTTAGTATATTCATAGCATTGTGCATCCATCACCACTCTTGGATCCCAGAACATTTTCATCCCCATGGAAGAAAACCTCACATCCATTATGCAGTCACTCTCTGTTTCTCTTGGCAACCATCATTCTACTTTTTGTCTCTAAGGATTTTTCTCTTATGGGCGTTTGATATTGATGGAATCACACAATATGTGGCCTTTTGTGCCTGGCTCATTTCACTTACAATGTCTTTAAATTCATTTGTGTTGCAGTGTATATTGCCATTTCATTTCTTTTCATGTATTCCTTTGTGTGGATATACCAAATTTTGTTTATTCATTCAGTGAGATCTTTAGTCTCACCAAAATACCTCATGGTTCCCTCTTCTGTCCTCCTAGAAGAGAACACTGACAGTGGAAAAATTAGCTATGAATAACAGCTCCTTTATTTTAATTGAGTGGAAGGGGCTCATTATTAGATATCATTCTGTGTTGGAAATTATATAAATCTGTTTTTTTGGTAAAATTTTCAGTCCCTTCCCTCTCTAGTTAAATGGGGATTTTCTGTATCACATGCTTTGATTGACTGATTAATTGATTGACTGACAGTGTCTCAAACTACAGATACAGACCTTCTCTGATGAATAGATCTGCTGAACTCACCTCTTCCTCTTTCTGTATCCTGGGCTGATGTATTATGTTGTAACCTCATCAGCCTTCTTTCTGTATTTTGAATACAACTCCTCTGACCTGAGGCTTCCCTGGTGGCTCAGTGGTAATGAATCCATCTGCCAATGCAGGAGACTTGAGTTTGATACCTGGTTTGGGAAGATCCCTGGATAAAGAAATGGCAGCCCACTCTAGTATTCTTGCCTGGAGAATCCCATGGATAGAGGAGCCTGACGGGCTACAGTCCATGGGGTCACAAAGAGTCAGACATGACTTAGAGACTGAACAGCTCTGGTCTCAGGTCTTTACATATACAGTTCCCACTTGCAATGTTTTTCACTTACCTAACCCCGTATCAAGCTGTAGGTCTTAGCTTAAATGCTCCATACCTCAGAAAATCCTTCCCTGACCACCCCCCTCCCCAATCCCAGTCAAGATTCCATGTCCCCTGTTATTTTTTATGGTACTCTATACTTTTCCTCTGTGGAACTTAACATAATTTGTAAGTATGGATTGATTTATGTGCTTTAAAACATAATTTCCATTAGACTGTTTACTCCAAGAAGGCGAGGCTCCTTTTTTGTCCAGTTTTGTAACTGCCATATCCCTGCCTTTTAAACTAGTCTCTGGAATAATAATAGATGCTCAATAAATATTTGTTGAACAAGCAATTGGCTTTAATTACCACTTGTGTCCTAATAATTCCCCATTTGGCACCTCTCTGCCAAAAATATCAGACACTCATTCTAGTGTAGGCTGCCATCTTGACATCTCTACCTGAATGTTTCTCACATACACCAAAGTCAGCATTTCTTAAACGGGGCTCATGATCTTTCCTCTCCAACTTTGGATCCACCTTTCCGGCTTCTTATTATCTAAGCTGGAAACCTGAGCATAACCTTAGATTCCTTTTTTTTTTTTTAATTTAGCCTTTTATATCTAATTGGACATAGAGTTCAGTTGATTCCATCTCATAAATATCCCTTTGGTATGCATTTCATTTCTATCAACACTATCTCAGTTCAAGTTCTCATTTTCTGTCAGCTGAGCAGTTGTGACACCCTCCTAACTTCTTTCTCTCTGGCCTCATTTAATCCATAGCCCACATCACTGCAGTCTTTCTCAGTCTGCAATTTGGCCATGGCACTCTGCTTCAAAATCTTCACTGGTGAGCCAGTCCCTGCAGGGGAGGTCTCAACTCCACTGCTCAGCCTGTGAAGTCCCCGCCTGCCTCTTCAGCTTTGGCAGGAGCCATTTTTCCACTTATTCCAATATGCCAGACGTCTTGAGTCCCCCAAACATGCTCTTTTTTGTTTAACACAGTGCACCATTTCCCATAGTGTTCCCTCTGTCCACAAAGCCCTCTTTCTTTTGTCTACTTTACGAGTGCCTAGTCATTCTTGAAGATTCTGCCCAAATGCCCTATACTCCTCAGAGATTTGGCTAACTGCCCTCTGAAGAGATAGAGTTCCTTCCTCTGTGGTCAGTGACCCCCATCTACTTGCCTAAATGATAGCTTGCACCACATTGCTTCAGTAATTGTGCTAGAATCTCTCCCTGATACTAGATACACATCCTTTAAGAGCAAAATCTGTCCTCTTAAAGGCTTGGAATTCAGAAGATGATTGACTTGATCCCTCCTTGTGGTCCTAGACCTTGGGTGAGTCATTTAACGTATTTAGTGAGACTACGTGTGTGACATGCTTCATATAGTTCCTGGAATACAGTAAGCATTTAGCATTAACAGTCATTGTTGATCACATGATTGTTAACAGTAGTAGAAGTAACTGTACCATCCTAGGGGTTAGAATAGTGACTGACATATACTAACAACATTTGTTGAGTCACTGATTAAATAAAAATTTACTTTTGGTGACTCATGGTTAAACCACAATAAAATAGAAGTCAACATAAAATTACAAGGGAGTCCAAAAAGACAGCTCTACAAATACTAATGAAAAAGATGATAGGAGTTTCGTCAACTGTGGTTAGAGAGAGGACTGGATGAAGTGGGTTCTGCTTCATCCCATCTCTGCTGAAGGCCAGGTCTGAAAGTCTTAGAGGATTCCGACAAGGCTCTATGATCTCTGAGGTATGTCCTAAATAAAATATATAGTGAAGTTGTGGTTTCCTGAGGAATCTCCTAAAACTCTCTGTTCATGATATTTAAAGGAGCAAAGTGCCCAAACATATGACATTCTGGCAGAAGACATCACCAACTGAAAAAGGTTGTTGGGGGAAGCAATACTATCAGTGGGAAAAAGTAGGGGCATAAAATGCCAGGAAACCCAAATTTTAGGCCTGGTTAAGTCACTTTACCTCTTTGGACCTCCATATTTAAGTGTAAGACTAGAAGTTTGGCCTGGTGGGTCCTTTAGGTTCTTTTAGACTCTGAAAGTTCTAGGGTTATTTGAGTTACTCTTCAAGTAACTTAAGTGTCCGAGGATCCCTAAAGAAGAAAACTCCGGAACCATCACAACCCACTCTGTGAGAGCTAATCGATGCTGTTTATTACAGTGTAGGCACCAAAAGCCTTCTACTGTATAACAGTCTTTCCTGTTTTAAAAATATGGTCTGGCAACAATTTAAAATATCAATTATTCATAATCCTATCATTCATATAAAACAGTGAAAATCAGAAGTATGGATGAATAAAAGTAAGTGGCATTGGAAATAGCCACCAACAAAGTGCATTAGGAATTTAGAGGAGTAGAGTCTTGAAGAGTGGACAGGATATGAATATGAAAAATAAGAGAGAAGAACTTTCTTATCATACAGAAAGAACAAGCAGGGAAAAGCATAACATGGTTGTTCGGGACAGGCCAAAGGATAGTGGGTATATTTACATGAAGCAGATCTTATGGGGGACAGACAAGATTAAAAATGTATGTTGAGGCCAGATTGCAGGCAAATTGGATGTATATATAACTTTTGCTTTTGAACTTACATTGAACAAAATCATCTTTGGTGGCAGTTTCCTCACTGATTAAGACAATTGGGCTAAATGATCTGCAGTATTCCATTGAATCATAATGTTCATAATTTTAAAATTCTCCAGCATTCCAGGATCAATAAATGTATTCCAGCTAGCTCAAGATTATCTGTCTATTCTTGAGAATTCCCAACATTTTCAGAAGATTCGAAGAGTAAAGAATTGTCTTAATAATTTTAACTCTATTCTTAACTTTTAAAAATGACCACAATTTCCAGCTATGTGCAGAAAACTCTCGTGCAACATTTTAAAAAAAGAAACACATAATGATTGTGAATGTATTGCCAGGCAAATTGCTACTGGTAAGACAGTGTAACTGATAGCTGGTCTTTCTGTAAATCACAGCATTTAGTGGTAAAAAGGACTAAAAGGAAAGAAAAAAAGCGTAGCACTCCAGGTGGATTAGGACATTTTTTCAAGCCCCTCATCAGTTGCGTGCCAGGACTGGCATAGTGACAGACAGCAGTGACGTCCTCCGTCATTTTCTTTAAGCTACAAGTAAGTGGCCCATCAAAATGGGCTTCGTGGCAAGTGCTGCACTGACCTTAGATTAACATTTAATCGGAAATGCTCTTTTCCTTGGGGGCAACTGGAACCACGTGAAATCTTTCCTCAAATAGAAAGAGGCAGTTCTCACTGGCAGGACATGCTGCCACTTGGTTATCCTATATTAGTTTGGAAATACAAAAACCTTATTCTCTGAATAAGTAATACATGTCCATGGTACAAATTTGAAACAAAAAATTGTAAGTACCCCTGAACTCTCTCTCCAGCCAAACAGACAAAATCCTCCCACAGTAGCCTTTCAGAGACAAACCTAAATAGGGGAGAATGAAAATTTGTGTTTTTAACATCTCACATGTATTACGTGTTTCGTGTCTCCCGTCTGAGCTGTGACTGTGCTTTGCGCTCTCAGGTGGAATGCTGCTTTCCCAGGAGGGCCTGGGTTCTGGGTCAGAGCAGGAATCTTTTGCTCAGGGCACAGCACTCTTAGGATAGTCAGAAACTGAAGGCTCTGAGCTTCAGTTTCCCTTTCTGGAAAGCAAAAATAGTTCTTTCCATTGACATCTCGTAAGATTTTTGTGAGAGATTAATGGAATGATTGGAGAAGGAAATGGCAATGATGGATGTGAAAATGTTTTAAACAGTAAAGAACCATATAGGAAAAGTATAGTTTGAGAAGAGGGTGGTGACTGCTGAGAAATCAGGGAAAATTTTCAGATGTTTTATATTGTCAATGAAACAGTTTGATAAACTCATGGATGTGTAAATAAAATTAAGATCTAAGTCAAAGTTTGATTATCTCTAGTACATAAATATATAACGTATCTCTGAGGTACTTCATTTTTTTTTTCTCTAAACAAATCTAGGACTGTTTAATCCATTAAGTTTTAAGATTTCATTAGGTTTAATATTGGCACTGGATGTTTCCACATCTCTCGGTAAACTTTTTCTGTAAAGCTCTAGAGAGTGACTGTTTGAGGCTCAGTGAACTACCTGCTCTCTGTTGCTACTATTTAACTCTATCATCATAGCGTGAAAGCTGGTGCAGACAATGAACAAACATGAGCACAGCTGTGTTCTAATAAAGCGTTATTTATGAGCTCAGACATTTGAACTTCATATGATTTTCACTTATCATAATGTATTATTCTCTTTATTATTTGCAGCTATTTGAAAATGTAAAAACTATGCAAACATAGGCTTCAGGACAAAGTTAGCCTATTGGTCATAGTTTGCCAACTACTAATTCACCACTCCAGTATTCGTGCTTGGAAAATCCCATGGACAGGGAAGCCTGGTGTGCTGCAGTCCACGGGGTCGCAACAAGTCAGACATGGCTGAGTGACTAAACAGCAACAATAATTTAGAACAAATCTATATCAACAAAAATGAACTTTTACTAAGCAAAACTTTGATTTATGTACTCAAGGTTTTAACATATTCTATGTCAAACTGGCCTGACTGCACCATCATTTGAGCCACATTCCTCATCCTATAAAACAAGGGAGAAACATTTGCAAATCTTAGGAGCTTTCTTTTTCTAATACCTTGTGGTTTAATGGTTCTAGATAACCTCCCTCTCTTGTAGTCCATCTATACTTGTATGTGATATGTGAAATATACCCATGAAAGCCCTTGCAGCAAGCTTTTGCCTTCTAATATTTTAAACACATTTGTAACTAGAGGTTGATTTCTGCATCTTGATGGGTTCAGATTTTCTTATCAAGTTTCCTTGTATTAATTGAGATGTTTTGGGTGTGCATTAAATTCTTCAGTGCCTCCTGGGTATCACTTGGGGTGCTTCCATGTTGTCACTGCATTGCCTAGTGAACCTGAAAGTGTTTTATTTCAGTGGGATTTTTTTCATACTCCCAGGAACATGGGCTCTAACTCATACTAAATGAGCACATCTATGAAACAGAACTAATACCTACCTTGTGGGCATGTGGTGAAATTTAATTTGTGAATGCTTCCAAAGAACTTCAAATCCATGGACAAAATGTATTATTCAACTGCTAAGAGCTATTATTGTTTATTATTTCCTCTAGGTATTTCTCAGCGGGTGTTTTGCTATTAGGATATAATGGCAGTAATTTTGAAACAAGTTGACATTTGAGTTTGTTTGCAGAGCACATGAAGCTACAGGTCGCATTTTAATGCAATCTTCCCTCCTCCTCCCCCCAGTCATTAGGTGTACAGTCACTGCTACCCTCTCTTAGATGTTTATAGAATTTATTAGTATTTAATAGTAGCATTGGCCATAGGTGTAAAAAAACCAGTAGAAAATTATTTTTTCAATTAGATAAGTGATTTAATAACATATCTGTTTATAATTTTCTCAGTGCTAAGGCTGTGTTTAAAGGGAGAAAAATGTTATATCCAGAAATTTACTAATAGTTGTAACTGACCTTTTATGTTGGTCAACATTGGAAATTGGGTAAGAGCCATTGGAGAGAGACCCTATGTCACTCTTCCACAATACACAAATTAGCTGGGAAGGGATTGCAATTTGTAGATGTCATGCCATTTGATGTCCACTTACAAATATGAAAGCCAGTCAGCATATTATTATAGAAGCACTGAGCAGGAAGCAAGCTGTCCCTTTAGAAACTCAGCTCTTCCCCTCTTAGCTGGTTACTTCTCTTTCTGGGCCTCAGGCTCCATATCAAATTAGAATGTACCCTTGGTTCTCAAAATATGCCCCTTGGAATTTAAGACTCAGACGAGATGCTTCAGGGTTTCTCTCAACAGTTAAGTATTTTCCAACAAACACTGAAGATTTATAAGCCCAAAGACCCCATGTATTGCTTTTTGTTCTTATGTATATTAAGATTCCTTTTAAATTTGCATCTGAAGGTTTTCTTTGCTTAAGAGAAAATTTCAAAGACATTCTGAAATCCAAAAGATCCCCTCCAGCTCTGGTATCCTATGATCCTGCACCTGAAATGAAGCTGAACAGCGTGCTTGGACACACACACACACACACACACAGAGCTATTAAAAAAAGGCTTTGAAGATTTCAATTGTAGGCTCTGCAAAGACCAAAGACAACTTTAATTCTTGAGGCATGTGTACTATAGAAGCTCTGTTAAATAAGTAAAATATTCCATAAATAAATAAATAGCATTTGAAAAGCATACACCTTGTGAAACAGCTACTGGGATGCTTGACAAATTACCTGCCTTAAATTTTCTCAATACCTGA
Organism: Oryx dammah; assembly: GCF_014754425.2. Taxonomy (NCBI): domain Eukaryota; kingdom Metazoa; phylum Chordata; class Mammalia; order Artiodactyla; family Bovidae; genus Oryx; species Oryx dammah. Next base: position 81,918,932 of record NW_024070186.1, on the reverse strand, counting down.
TTTGCTTCCGAGTAAAATGTGGTCAAATTTTCACTTCTAGGGTGTCTGGACTCATTTAAAGTCGTATAGGTGTGGCTCAGGTGGGAAAGAGCTATAAAACGCCTGCCAATGCAGGAGATGCAAGTTTGATCCCTGGGTCAAGAAGGTCTCCTGGAGAAGGAAATGGCAACCCACTCCAGTATTCTTGCCTGGGAAATTGCAAGGATAAAGGAGCCTGGCCGGCTAGAGTCTGGAGTCAGAAAAGAGCTGGACGTGACTGAGTGATTAAACAACGACTTGCCTGCTGAAGTGCATACTGTCCTGTGAGTAAGCGAAAGCCCAGAGAAGAATGGAACTTAATCATTTGTGCTATATTAGCACTTCCCACTTTACAAGGTAGAGGTTTTTAAATGCTACTTCCAACACCTATTTCTTTTTCCTCTACAGAAACCTCATAGTTCTGACCCACAAATAATTTTAGGAACAACTATTAAAAGCTGAGCTTGCATCTCTTGATTGCTGCACAGAATAAAGTTGTAGGCATATATACAGTGTGCGTATGTATATGTGTTTATGTGCACACACATACAAACATATATAATAAAGCAGAAATAGTGTCTAATTGTCAGTGCAAACATGTTATCATTTAGTAAACAAATATATTTTTTTGAGTAAGTGCTCAGAAATCCGTATTGGATGGTGTTGATGTGATTGCACTCAATCCTGCTCAATCCTTGAAAAATGCATGTTAAGTTGTTTCAGTCATCTCCTTCTCTTTGGGACCCCATGGGCTGTAGCCCACCAGACTCCTCTGTCCATGGAATCTTCCAAGCAAGAATACTGGAGTGGGTTGCCATTCCCTTCTCCAGGGGATCTTCCTGACCCAAGGATCAAACTCAGATCTCCTACCTTGCAAGCAATTTCTTTACCACCTGAGTCATTTGGGAAGCCCCTTGAAAAATGACTCCACCCTTAGTATTTTGTGTGACACTTGAAGTTACCTATCTGAAAGTCAGGCTTCCCAAGGTATTGTAGTCATTTTCTATCATTTGGCAAGATGTATTCTCTGACTCTGTGATGGGCCATAACGCCTCTGCTACTGTTTGTAGGCCTTACATGGTTAAGTTTGTGTGATAAAGAGAATCCCTCACCTGACACTTGGTCCCGTACAATGCCTATGGTGTATTCTGCACACCCATAGGATCTCAGAGAGGCAGGGGATGAGATGGAGAATCTGACACTGAGTCTCCTTGCTCTGCTACTGCTTGGCCTGTGAACTTGGGCAAGCACGTGCTGCTCTTTGTATACCTCTGTTTCCTTGTATGTAAAATATGGAGTTTGTGCAAGAAGACTTTAAGGTCTCTCTTAGCTTTAAAATATCTATTATTAGGCACAAGGAAACTTTATTTATATAAAAAATATAAATGTATATATATATTTATTTATATAAACATATATAAATATTTATTTAATCCCCAATAATGATCATTATGAGTTTTTACTTTGTTTTGGATACTGTCTTAAGAGCTTTACTTTCATTATCTGCCTTAAACTTTACCACCACTTCCTAGAAATACAGTTATCCCCATTTAACAGAGAAGAAGCAGAGGCTTAGAGCAGGAAGGTCTCTCTATGAAAGAAAGGTATGGTTAGCAAGTAGCAGAGGTGAAATTTAGACCTAGACCATCCAATTCCAGAGCCCACCATGCAAGGGCAATGCCATTTTGGTTCCAGCTGTTTGGGAAACTATGCTAAGACCTGTGAGGGGTCAGCAAGACCAATGTGACATGGTTCCTGTCCTCCACAGCCTACAGTTGTATTCAAGCTGAAAGGGCATGTAAGTGAAAGGGTTAAGGGAAATACCAGGCAGCCCGGGCTTTGGTGTCCAAGGAGAGGTGCAGAACATAGCTATTATGGGAGTCCTGAGAAGAGGGCAAGAGGAACTTGGCATTGCTGAAGGGTCATCACAAAGCCAAAAGCATTGTCAGCATTTAGCAAGATTTCCATTGCCTTATCCAAAGGAAAAGGAGCAAGAGAGAGATGTTATAAAAGGAAGAATAAACGAAACAACTCTTTATCAGCTGTTCTCTCAGTCATCCACGGTGGGGCTGAGCTGATAGCCTGTGATAATCAGGCCAGAGGTGGTTTGCCAGGTAATTCTGTGCAGCATAGCTGGTCTTTGATTTCCTGCCACCTCCCTCTCCCATAGCACTCTCTCATCACCACTGCCCTTCTTTCTCTGCCTTTCCAAACACCCTGTATCTCTCCTAGTCTCCATTTGTGCTTTCAATTGAAGATTCTACCACTGCAGGATTTTAGAACAGACCTGCTGATAACATCTTTGTTCTTCTCTTGGATGTCTGAGTCATTAGGGTGCAGTCCCCTCAAATCACCTCTGCTGATCAGCATGGCTTGGTCACCTGATAACAGAGAAGGACTCAGCAGGCAGAGCAGCCAGTAGCTATGGCTCTTCTTCCCATCACCCCAACTCTGACACACTCATCTGTACCCACACTTGTTTGCAGGAGACCAGCTCCTTCTACGATATCTCCCTGACTCGTGAAGGAGAGAAGGAACATCACCTTGGAAGAGATTTATAAACCATTCGTTAAGGGTTGACTTGTGTGGATTTCACCCTTATGAAATGCTAATGTTTTATACTGGTTGTTGACAATGGTGCAGTGCTGCCTAATAAAACACTCTTCAGTGATGGGAGTGTTCTGTATCTGCGCTATCCAACACAGTAGCCACTAGCCGCACATGGTTATTTGAAGTCTTAGAATGTGAGACTTGAAGTGAGACTGACAAAATGAACTTCAAATTTTGTTTAACTAGTTTGAATTTAAGTAGCCATGAACATCTAGTGGCTACCATATAGGAAAAGGCAGTTATGTCAAAATATCCAAATATTCAGAACTAACAACCTAGGAGTATTTAGTCTACTAGTGCTAATATCTGTGGGAGAAGGTATTGGCAACCCACTCCAGTACTCTTGCCTGAAAATCCCATGGACGGAGGAGCCTGGTAGGCTGCAGTCCATGGGGTCGCTAGAAGTCGGTTGCGACTGAGCGACTTCGCTTTCACTTTTCACTTTCATGCATTGGAGAATGAAATGGCAACCCACTCCAGTGTTCTTGCCTGGAGAATCCCAGGGTTGGGGAAGCCCAGTGGGCTGCCATCTCTGGGGTTGCACAAAGTCAGACACGACTGAAGCGACTTAGCAGCAGCTAATATCTGTATGGTATCATCCTGGTCATATTTTATAAAGTGATTTTCTGTACATAGTTATTTGGAGAAGGAAATGGCAATCCACTCCAGTATTCTTGCCTGGAGAATCCCATGGACGGAGAAGCCTAGTAGGTTACAGTCCACGGGGTTGCAAAGAATAGGACACGACTGAGCGACTTCACCTTACCTTACCTTAAGTATATCCTGGATTTAGATTTTATAAATATTTATTGCAGTATATATGTGCCATCTATCCTCCAGATCCCAGGATCAGGATCTTCACTGCATTGCAGGTAGCGACAATTGATGGGCTTTCCCGGTGGTGCCAGTGATAAAGAACCCACCAGCTAATGCAGGAAACATAAGAGAAATAGCTTCGATCCCTGGGTCAGGAAGATCCCCTAGAGGAGGGCATGGTAACCCACTCCAGTATTCTTGCTTGGAGAATCCCATGGACAGAGGAATCTGGCAGGCTACAGTCCATAGGGTCACACAGAGTCAGACACGACTGAAGTGACAGTGCACACGCAGTGTCTATTGGTAGAATTTGTCAAGAAAGAAAAGTCATGTCCTTGAGGTAGGGACAGAATGTATGATATATTGTGATACAGACATCTTCAATTAAGAGTTAATAACCAGATGATCTTTAAGGTCTTATCATGAGATTATATGATTCCACTAATTGAAAGAAAATCCATTCTACATCTTATGCACATTTCCTCATGAATGCTGAGGATAACACCTCTGTAGCTCTAAGATGATGGCCACCTGATTACAATAAATCCCCTCCACCTAAAAAAGAACAGAAAGAAAAAAATGTGTGGCTGAGATGTTAAAGAATGAATTTATCAGCTTAAATGATATCAAATAACTGATTGTCCTCTTTTATTTCTGGCTTAGTGTATACACAACCTCAGGCCAAGTCACAAGCTTTATACAAACTCATTAAGGTCTAGCACTCCTGGGCCCTGGTATACCTAGGGAATTCAACGCCACATTATTAATGTTTGCAAAGAAGCATTGCAAAATCCACAGGCCTCTGTTAAGTTGTACTTACATAAAGCAGTAATACTGCATGAAATATATACCATCAATTTTAACAACAAATTCCGTGGGGATTTTAATGATTTTGACAAGGAGATTCTTAAACACAACTAGGCCTGGCCTACAGGAAGAAGATAGGAGTCTGGAGGCACTTGAAAAAACTCTAACATTCTAAATACTGAAACAGAAGCTGAGTGATTTGGACAGCTCCTACAACCATGTTATAACTCTCGGTTGTTTTAAATTATAAGAATTTTCCATTTATTTTAGGATTGTAGTAATAGGAGAAGGCAATGGCACCCCACTCCAGTACTCTTGCCTGGAAAATCCCATGGATAGAGGAGCCTGGTGGGCTGCTGTCCATGGGGTCGCTAAGAGTCGGACACGACTGAAGTGACTTAGCAGCAGCAGTAATAGGTCATGGTATTTTTTTTTAAAAATTCTCATTACTTATTAAGTATGAGCTTATACTTACAATCAGTTGTTTAATATCTCACAATTATTTCATTCTTTTATATATATATATAAAGTCATTTATTAATTTATCAATGATTTATTGAACCCCTTCCTAGTAGGATATACTGCTATATCCACTCTGAGAAATAGACGTGAGTCCTCCTGTCTAAGAGTCTACCATCTGCTTCTGGAGGTGTGTGTGTGTGCACATTCCCACATATGCAAATATGTCCCGCATGTGTATGCATGTTTGTATATGCATACATGTATATGTGCAAGTACTATATATACAAAGATAGGAAGGGAGGAAAATATTATTTCAATTATATTTTGGTTAATACCATCTCAAAGCAAAGAGGCAGTGCTTGGGAATTGAAAGCATAGAGAAATATATACCTGGCATGGGCTTTTAGGAATGAATTTGGAATTAAATAGATTTTGAGCATGCAGATATGGACTGAGGGGAAGGACATTTCATTACAGGAGAATAAATAAGGATATAAAAGGCAGAAGAGGAGAGTATGGGGCAGTTAGGCAACTCATCTTGTTTGAACATAAAGATACATAAAGAGACACTGAGATGTGAGAGTGATTATTGGGAGTGATGGTTAGGCGTGACTCTGGAGGCTCATGAGCACAGTGACTCTGAGCTTTCTGTTGGTGGCTGAACGAAGCTGCTGTTGGCTGCGTAGGGGACTGTATAGGTATTTAATTCTCTGTTCAGTTCAGTTCAGCTCAGTTCAGCCGCTCAGATGTGTCCGACTCTTTGCGACCCCATGAATCGCAGCACGCCAGGCCTCCCTGTCTATCACCAACTCTTGGAGTTCACTCAGACTCACGTCCATCGATTCAGTGATGCCATCCAGCCATCTCATCCTCTGTCGTCCCCTCCTCCTCCTGCCCCCAATCCCTCCCAGCATCAGAGTCTTTTCCAATGAGTCAACTCTTTGCATGAGGTGGCCAAAGTATTGGAGTTTCTGCTTCAGCATCAGTCCTTCCAATGAACACCCAGGACTGATCTCCTTTAGGATGGAATGGTTGGATCTCCTTGCAGTCCAAGGGACTCTCAAGAGTCTTCTCCAACACCACAGTTCAAAAGCATCAATTCTTCGGTGCTCAGCTTTCTTCACAGTCCAACTCTCACATCCATACATGACCACTGGAAAAACCATAACCTTGACTAGACGGACCTTTGTTGGCAAAGTAATGTCTCTGCTTTTGAATATGCTATCTAGGTTGGCCATAACTTTCCTTCCAAGGAGTAAGTGTCTTTTAATTTCATGGCTGCAATCACCATCTGCAGTGATTTTGGACCCCCCAAAAATAAAGTCTGACACTGTTTCCACTGTTTCCCCATCTATTTGCCATGAAGTGATGGGATCAGATGCCATGATCTTCGTTTTCTGAATGTTCAGCTTTAAGCCAACTTTTTCACTCTCCTCTTTCACTTTCAAGAGGCTTTTTAGTTCCTCTTCACTCTTTGCCATAAGGGCGGTATCATCTGCATATCTAAGGTTATTGATATTTCTCTCAGCAATCTTAATTCCAGCCTGTGCTTCTTCCAGCCCAACGTTTCTCATGATGTACTCTGCATATAAGTTAAATAAGCAGGGTGACAATATACAGCCTTGACGCACTCCTTTTCCTATTTGGAACCAGTCTGTTCCATGTCCAGTTCTAACTGTTGCTTCCTGACCTGCATACAGATTTCTCAAGAGGCAGGTCAGGTGGTCTGGTATTCCCATGTCTTTCAGAATTTTCCACAGTTTATTGTGATCCACACAGTCAAAGGCTTTGGCTTAGTCAATAAAGCTGTGTTAATTATTGTCATTTAGAACAAGTCAAATGAAGCAAGGTCTCTTTGTAAGGTGAAACAGGATGACTCCCATGCTTAGCTGCACATCCAGACTTGGTGACCTGGGCAACATAACCTAATGGAAAAAGTATGTGGTTTGAATGTGAACCCTATAGACCTTTGTTTGGGTTTCAGCTCCACAACCTGTGAGCTATATGATTTGGGGTTGTATGGTGTCTCCCCCAAATTCATGTCTGTTCAGACATTCAGAAGGTGATCTTTCTTGAAAATAGGGTCTTTGTAAAGTTAATCAGGCAATTAAGATGAGGTCATTCTAGATTAGGATTGGCCTGAAATTCAATGACTGGTGTCCTCATAAGAGGAGGAGAGGACACAAGGAAACACCAAGTGAAGACAAAAGCAGAGACTGGAACACTGTGCCTGTGAGCCAAGGAACACCAAGGATGGCTGGCAATCACCAGAAGGTAGGAATTGACTCTCCCTCAGAACCTCCAGAAGGAACCGACCGTGGCCATGCCCTGATTTCAGACTTAAGGCCTCCAGAACTGTAAGAGAGCACATTTCTGCTGTTTTAAGCCATCTAGTTTGTAGTACTTTGTTATGGATGTTCTAAGAAACAAATACACTTTCAAATCTTAACTTCTTTAGTTGTAAAATGGGGATGATGATATTTACCTCTGAGAGTTTTCGTGGGTATTCAATGGACCAGTGTCAAATTAAGAAGAGATCTGTCCTTTGTAAAGTGCTCTACACGTGTTTGCAAATTTAAATACCTATTTTCTAGGACAGTGAAATATCTCTAGCAGTTACCAAGCATTAATTATGTGCAAAGGAAAGCTTGAAGCACCTTATGCTTGCTATCTCACAGGAGAACTGGCCATACATAGCTAACTAATCTCTTGCTTCTTGGCATTTGAAACTTAATGGCAACAAAATTTTATAGATATGTACTTACTGGGGGGAAAATAATGAGCATTCTGACCAAAATGGAATGGTTAATGCATTTGTGCTCCCTGGCAGTGTTTTTCCTTTAGGCAGAATCATTTCTTTTTGCCCACAGATAAGCAAAATTGTTATGTTATGGTTTAATGGGTAAAATACATACATCAGTTAAAATAAAAGTCTAAGTGGGTGTTTGAATTCCTGCTTGGCTCCTCAATTACTACTTACTTTTTCCTAGCAAAAGCACACCTTCTCATTCCTTTCCAATCTGGGTTAGATGGTGGTAAAGGAACGCCATGTACCATGTAGTGAGTGTCATCTACAGTGCCAGGAGAAAATGTATGTGTAAAACTATTTAGCTCAGTTCATTTTCAGATGATTGGGTAAAGATTTGCTAATTTGTGTTCATGACTCTCCTGAGAGAACTATGAGTTGTGTTCTTTTGTAACACAGAAGCTGAAATGAGCAGTTCAGTGATTTACCAAGTGAATAAAAGGAATAGGTATTGCTGCTGGAGCCAGATGCCTGGAATTTTAAGATTCTACTTGCTGATGAGCTCCTGTCCCTCCCCCCAATCACACTGCAAATATTCAAAGAATTTTTCAGATTTACATTCCATCATTTATTGAAAAGGCTTTTGCTCTCTCTTGAGTCTCCTAGTTTCTTGTCTATTGCCTTACCTCTAGAAATACAATGGTAAATATAATGGGTGTTGCCACCTGCCTTCATTGTGCTGTGTCTAATAGAGAATATGGGCAATTACCACATAGTGGTAATTTGCCAGAGCTCAAGATCAGCTAGACTAGGTCACTTTCAGCAAGATGTACAGAAATGAGTAGACTGAAGCCTCCTGGTGCTAGACTTGTCAACTGGTGTGGTACAAGGGTTTGGGAAAATTATATAGCTTTGGGTGCAAATAGGAGCTCAATCTGATGAACAAATGATGTTAACAAGATTTTCAGTTATTGTTAAGCAGTTGTAGCATTATATCACAATAGGCCAAATGTAATGATAGGTGCTTTGGGGTGGGCCAAGTTCAAACATCTGGACAATTGTCATGAGAGTAATGGGTTCAGCCTCTCGCCTGTTGTTATTTAGTTGTTAAGTCATGTCTGACTCTTTGCGGTCCCCTGGACTGTAGCCCACCAGACTCCCCTTTCAGCCCATGCAAGGGGAACTGAAAAAAGTTAAGGTCAGCAAATGGACAGATGACATTGGAATTATGAGGTAGATTAGCAGAAAAAGATCCCTGTTGTGAGAAAAAAAAAAAAAAAAAGGCAAAAAAGTGGCCACAGCTTGGGAACTGGGCTGGGGGGTAAGATAAAGAATGGGCTGCTAACAAGAACTTGACATTTATGAACTCCAGAACAAGGACTGGGGCCAACTGAGTATATTGTTTCAAAACATGGTGAGACAAAATTTTGAAAGTAAACAAGGACTGAAAATGAGCCTGCAGGTGTGAAACATAGCCCTAGCCTCATCTGTGGGATGGATGAAGTTTAGAAACAGGCTGGACCTTAGTTTCCTGAAAAAAAAAAAAAGTGAGTTTTGTTGTTGTTAGAAACCACCTCTCACAAAGGATTAAGTGTACACGCTGCTGCTGCTGCTGCTGCTAAGTTGCTTCAGTCGTGTCTGACTCTGTGCAACCCCATGGATGGCAGCCCACCAGGCTCCCCTGTGGGTAACAAAAGTTACCTTTGCTAGTTATTGAATGTATGACCTTGACTTACTGGGGGGGAATTCTTTCTTGCCCTGACTTCTCTGTCTATAAAATAAAAGTATAGCTCTATATTAGTAGTTCCCAAAGGCTAGGCCATGGGATGACCCTGGGTTGCTACTCAGAATCACCTGGAGACCTTGCTCAAGGTACATGCTCTTAGATTCTACCCTCTAAGATTGTGCTTCAAACAGTCAGCAGAGGATCCCGGAAATCTGTGCCTATAACAGGCACCAATGTGATCCTAAGGAAGGAACCTACAGAAGACTACATAGGATTAGCCACTGAGGTTTCTTCAACATTATGTTTTTATTATTTTCCTTCTCTGTCATTTTCCTTTCTACCTCTTTGTATCCATAGACTAGAATGATACTCAAAGGTTCAATAAAGATGTTTATTGGCATGTTATTTCCAAGTCACACTTGAAGTCTGGAAGCCAAGTGATGAAAGAAAGCTAGTTTTTAATCACCTTCTCAGCTGCAGGATGAACACAAACCATCACAGGTCTAGCATCAAATCTGTTCATTTTTGCAGAAGCAGTATTTGGCTTTCTTGAAATCACTGGTATCCCTTTTCTATGCCATGAGGCACTTCTGAAACCTATTTAGTAATATCTACCTAGCATTTCAAATTCTTTAGAGTAAAGAGCCTTCATAGATAAGTATAGATGAAGTTGTCATGGAGATTGGGTGAAGTAAATAAACTTACTCTATGCAGTGGGTTATTTAGGGACAGGGGGATAGTCCTAAGGTTCACATGTAACCTGGCTTTAAAGAAAGATTATTTCCTACTCAGTAAGTAATATTTTTTCTGTTAGAAGAATAATTTACAAATGCTTTCTAGGTACTAAGCCTTCATGATCATAGAAGTCTATTTTTATCCTAGGTTCACAGAAAGTTAAAATTGAAAGGACTGTTCAAAATTCTCTAGTTTATGTGTAGGGAAACTATATACCAGAGAGGAAATGACTTGCTCAGGATAACACAGAAAATTCTTGGCAGACAATCCCAATATCTGATTCTTAGCTCTGTGTTCAAGAAAGTGAATGTTAAAGTGTTAGTCGCTCAGTCGTGTCCAGCTCTTTGTGACCCCATGGACTGTAGCCCGCCAGGCTCTTCTGTCCATGGAATTCTCCAGGCAAGAATACTGGAGTGGGTTGCCATGCTCTTCTCCAGGGGATCTTCCCAACCCAGAGATCGAACCCAGGTCTCCCGCATTGCAGGCAGATTGTTTACCATTTGAGCTACCCAGGAAGCCCCTGTGTTCAAAAGCCAGTAAAATATCCTCTATACCTACCAAAATGGCAAAAATAAAAAATAACAACAATGCCAAATGGTAGCAAATATGTGGAAAAATTGATTCATTCATTTATTGCTGGTGGTAATAAAAAGTTGTACAGTCACTCTGGAAGAGAGTTTGGCAGCTTTTTAAATAAGACTAAACATTGAACTGTATACCTTGCAATTACATTCTTAAGTTTTATTCCAGAGAAAGGAAACCTATGTTTATTGAAAAATCTGTACATAATTGTTTTTAGCAGTTTTATCTGTAATAGCCAAAAATTGGAAATAGCTCAGATGTCCTTTAACAGGTGAATGACTCAATCAAATGTGGTACATTCATACTATGAAATACTACTCAGATATAAAAAAGAGCAAACTATTGATACATGCAAAAATCTGGGTGGATTTCCATGGAATAAGGTGAGTGAAAAAAAATTCTTTTATATAACATTTTAGAAGTGAACAGGTTGGTGATTTCTAGGGTTAAAGATGGAGTGCTAGGGTGGGTGGAAGGAAGGTGGGTATGGTTATAAAAGGGCAATGTGAGAAATTCTTATAGTGATAACACTATTGAGTATTTTGATTGTTGTGGAGGACACATGAAACTATATAAATTATGTACAACTAAATGCACACAGAAGTACAACTCAGACTTAGGAGGTCAGTGGGTTATATAAATATCAATATTACATATTATATTATATATAATAATAGATATTAGATATTATAATAGTTTTTAAAAAATGTTACCATTGGAGAAAATTGGTTAAAATTTTCCATGGGAAAATTCTCCATGGGAACTTTCTATATTACTTCTTAAAATTGCATGTGATTTTACAATTGTCGCACACAAATTTCAACTGAATAAATTAGAAATCAAGTTAAAATAAGCAAGTTAAAACTGTTAGTACTTTTTTAATCAAACTGAACAAAAGGGTTTTTTAATGTTACTCTAGTGTTGGTGATGATAGAATAGATACTTTTCTATACTGTACTTCTGAGTATGAATTTCTATACTTTTGAAAGTAACTTTCATATTAAAATATTTTGACCCTATAATTTCATATCTATGAAATTGTCCTAAGAAAATATTCAGAAATATGCATTTATTTTTGTTGTTCAGTCACCAAGTCATGTCTGACTGTTTGCAACCCTGTGGACTGCAGCATGCCAGGCCTCACTGTCTTTCATCATTTCCCTAAGTTTGCCCAAGTTCAGGTCCATTGCCTTGGTGATGTCATTTGGCCATCTTATCCTCTGACAGACACCCTCTTCTCCTTCTGCCCTCAATCTTACCAAGCATCAGGGACTTTGCCAATGAATCAGCTGTTTGCATCATGTGACCAAAATACTAGAGCTTCAGCTTTAGCATCATTCCTTCCAGTGAGCATTCAGGGTTGATTTCCTTTAAGATTGACTGGCTTGATTGCCTTGCTCTCCAGGAGTTGAAGGCATCAATTCTTTGCCTCTCTGCCTTCTTTAGGGTTCAGCTTTCACAACTGTACATGACCACTGAGAAGACCATAGCCTTGCCTATACAGACCTTTGTTGGCAGAGTGATGTCTCTGCTTTCAACACACTGTTTAGGTTTGTCACACTCTGCAGTGATTTTAGAGCCCAAGAAGAGGAAATCTGTCACTGTTTCCACCTTTGCCCCTTCTACTGGCCATGAAGTAATGGGAGTAGATGCCATGATTGTGGGTTTTTTAATATTTAGTTTGAAGTGACTTATTAACTCTCCTCCTTCACCCTCATCAAGAGGTTCTTTAGTTCCTCTTCACTTTCCACCATCAGAGTGATATCATCTGCATATTTGTGTTTGTTGATGTTTCTCCCACCTGTCTTGATTCCAGCTTGAAACTCATCCAACCTGGCATTTCTCATGATGTGGTCAGTATATAAGTTAAATAAACAAGGTGAAAACAGACAGCACTGTCATACTCCTTTCTCAATTCTGAACCAATCATTTATTACATACAGGGTTCTAACTGTTGCTTCTTGACCCACATACAGGTTTCTCAGGAGACAGGTAAGATGGTCTGGTATTCCCATCTTTTTAAGAGTTTTCCACAGTTTGTTACGATCCACACAGTCAAAGGCTTTAGCAGAATTGATGAAACTGCTGCTGCTGCTAAGTCACTTCAGTCGTGTCCAACTCTGTGCGACCCCATAGACGGCAGCCCACCAGGCTCCCCCGTCCCTGGGATTCTCCAGGCAAGGGTACTGGAGTGGGTTGCCATTTCCTTCTCCAATGCATGAAAGTGAAAAGTGAAAGTGAAGTTGCTCAGTAGTGCCGAACTCTTAGCGTGGACTGCAGCCTACCAGGCTCCTCCATCCATGGATTTTCCAGGCAAGAGTACTGGAGTGGGTTGCCATTGCCTTCTCCGATGAAACAGAGGTAAATGTTTTTATGGAACTCTCTTGCTTTCTTTATGATTCAGTGAATGTTAGCAATTTGATCTCTGGTTCCTCTGCCTTTATATTTATACGTACATATTTTTCCATAGTGTATAATATAGTATTGTGATAGCAATCAAGCTAAAAATAGCTCAAATAATAAGCTGTTTTACATCCTTCATTAAAATTGTATTCCCCCAAAATATGTAACAATTGGAAAAACTGTCACATAATATCAAATAAAAAAGATAGTATGTTGTTCTTTGTATCATAAACTCCATATCTACATAAATACCTGATCCTATACTTAGTAACTGTGTGATCTCTGGTAAATTGCTAATCTTCTCTGTGAAAGTCTTATCTGTGCAATGTGGATATAATAGTACCTATTCATTCTTTTTTTTTAAAAATGACTAAAGCTCTTCTAAGAGTATACTAACACATACATTTTAGTTGATATTAAATAGTTTTATCTGGGTAATAATAATACTACTCATCTTTATACTCATCTGCATTTTAAAACTCTTCTACAATGATCATGGATATTTTCTATTTTAAAATGTTTTATATTAATACATATATATATATATTAAATCTCTGAAGTAGAGTGAAAGTTGCTTAGTTGTTTCCAACTCTTTTTGACACCATGGATTGTAGCCTGCCAGACTCTTGTCCATGAAATTCTTAAGGCAAGAATACTGGAGTGGGTAGCCTTTCCCTTCTCGAGGGGATCTTCCCAACCCAGGGAATGAACCCAGGTCTCCTGCATTGTGGGCAGATTCTTTACCATCTGAGCCTCCAGGGAAGTTAAAATGTCTGACTTGAACTTAACTCTAATCATGACTAATTTCTATTGATGCTCAATTCACAAGCAGAATGCACACAACTAGTCCATTTCTGGGACAGATGGACTTCACAAAGTTATATCCAATTGCAAATTTCCTTAGAGATTCTTTGAACTGAGTAATTAATTTTTAAATTTTAACTATGACCAATTTTAAGGGTTATAGTTAAGGAATATGATTTGATCTTGAACAGAAGTAAAGAAATGAGAAATATTTACTATTCATTTTGGCAGTAGGTAATTAACTTCTTGGGAAATTAATCATTAATGCAAGCATGAGATAATATATGCTAGTTACTTGTAAAAGATTGATGTGATATACTGGTGGTTAGAATTGAGAACTCTAATCATTTATTCCTTCTCCCAGCAGCTGAGGTGGGGGAGGGTGCCCCTCAGCATGGCAGGAGTGGAGGGTGTCTATGCAGCCAGGTGACCCAGCTGCTGTTCCTCCTTGTGTCTCACTGAGTGACCGCTGACAAGGCACTGCAGTTCCTGGGCTGTGGTGCCTTCCGGGGGAAGATGGATGAACCTTATTAGTTGATGGCAGGCCCCTCCCCTCTCAAAGATTGGAGGAATCTCTGCCTCAGTTTCCCCATCTGGACAGCAGAGGGCTCTGCCTGTCCCCATTGATATCATTATGGAATCCCAGCCGGGGTCCCCTATTCAGTGCTGACTGCCCCCCACGTGCACACACACAGCAGCTGCTCCTCCAACCACACCCCTCCTCCTGCTGCCCCATCCACAGCCCTTGACCCTGGCCAGCCTCCCCCAACACAGGCCACCAGATGGGCTCCTGAGATCCTCCCCACTGGCAAAAGTCTGCAGCTCATTCTGTTGGGGTGGAGCGCAGGAGGGTGTACGCTAGACCTTGGACTGTCAGATAAACGTCTGGGGTCGGGGGTCAGTGTGCCTCAGTTTCCTCCCCAACAACAACTGAATTTTTATGTCTGAAAACTGAGAGGACTTCCCTGGTGGCTCAGACAGTAAAGAATCCACCTGCAATGCAGGAAATGTGAGTTCGATCCCTGGGTCGGGAAGATCCCCTGGAGAAGGAAATGGCAACCCACTCTAATACTCTTGCCTGGAGAATCCCTTGGACAGAGGAACCTGGGCTACAGTCCATGGGGTCATAGAGTTGGACATGACTGAGCGACTGACACACACAATCATTTACTGGGTCATGTTCTGAAGAATGTAATCATTTACTTGTTCTCAGAGAACTTTGATTTGCCCTAAAAATGTAGTGCTTGTGGCAACCATAGAAAATTTTATAAACCTGACTCATTGCAACCACGTCAAAGAAAAGGGTGATCCTGGGAAAGAAAACTCTGTGAATGCACATAAAACAGTAGACTAGTTTATCAGTTTAATCTAATCTATCTAATCTCATCCACCAAGCTATCCATCACCCTATCAATCTTTCTCCCTTTAAACATAATATCCTATGAAAAACTGCAGTTCATGACATTAGATTTTTAAAGCTTAGAAACATGTAATAGTTAATAAATGCCCATTATTTACTCTCATTTTTGTTCATTCTCACTTTCTCTTTTAATATGTTTTATTTTCAATATTTTATAACTTAAATACTTATTAAAATAATCTAGATTCCTACACATGTTAGCAAAGTGCTTGCAAAAATGCAGCTTTTAAAAAGAATATGTTTTCAGAGAATAGAGATTGTTTTCTTTCTATATTCATTCAAGCTCCAAGAAAAGCATAGAATCTGTATTCATCTATGAAGATGATTCATGATAATCACTAATGCTTCTTATCACCTTTTAAGAAGACATTAAAAGAAACTGAATTTATTAGCTTATCATTTTTGTTTCTAATATATAGCATTTTTTTAATTTCAAAGAAAATTCAAATGGTTTGTAAGCGTTTGCAATTATGCTCAAACTCACAGTAAGAAAAAAGCAAGTTGAAAATTTAAAATTAACAGTTATATACCACTTTTAAACTCTCAAATGTAAAAAGATAAGAACACTGTATAACACTCTATTGACCAAACTGCAGGGGGAACAAACATCATATAAAGCTGGTATGAGAATAAATTGATAGAAACTTTTTTTTTGGCAATATCAGTTAAAATTACAAATACACATATTTTAATCCAGCAATTCTATTTCTAGGACTTCATCACAGATATACTTAGATGTGTGAAAGATGAATATATAAAATAATTCATCACAGCATCATCTGTAAGGACAAAGTATTGGATAAACAGTTAAATGATTTTATATACTTAAAAGGAAAAAACAGTCAATTGTAGAGGAAATCAACCCTGAATATTCATTGGAAGGACTGATACTGAAGCTGAGGCTTTAATACCTTGGCCACCTGATGCGAAGAGCCCACTCTTTGGAAAAGACCCTGATGCGGGTGAAGATAGAAGGCAAAAGGGGAAAAGGGCAGATGAGATGGTTATATAACATCACAGACTTAATGGACATGAATTTGAGCGAATTCCAGGAGGTAGTGAAGGACAAGGAAAGCTGCCATGCTGCAGTCCATGGAGTCTAAAAGGGTTGGACACAACTTAGTGACTGAACAACCACACACGCTTAGAATGGAACCCTATGTGCCTGAAACGCAGGAGAGCATTTTGTCTGTGATGTGAACTAGCCTGTAAGCTGTCTTTTAAGTAGACCAAGAAGTACCAGACTGTGAGAGTAGTCTGCCACCTGTTACTAATAGATTTTTACTAATAGATTCATAAAATGTCTCTGGAGAAATACATTAACACATGACAAAATGGTTTTCCCATAGGAGGGTAGTCTTGGCTGGAGAAAAGGGGGTGGATACTTTTAAAAAGTCTGTTGTTCCTTTTGAATTTTAAGCTGTGTGAATATATCAACCTAATCATAAAATAACTATATAATGATAATAAATTTATATATATTATTTATAATTGATGGAACTGCCTAAAACCAGTTTTTTTCCTGTTATAGAGATTTTTTTCCAATATCCTGTTTAAAAAAGAAAGTGGCCTGTAATTATTTTGTAATGGAAACAAGATTTTTGCTATCCAATGATTTATTTAAAGAGAAAACTTGAGATGTACTGTATTGGAATAATTTTATTGGTTCTATTCATAGGTGGAAAAGGTATGAACACTCAAATAAATGAAGCCATCTCTTCTTCATCCCTTTCCCTCCTCCTCTTTAAAAATTCCTATTCTGTAATTGTTTAGCTTTTCTGTAACACTGGGGCAAAGGGACAATTTTCAACATATACTCACCAAAATTTTGGTACATGGATGGTCCATGCGAATTAAATATTTATTTAAATTATAAATAAATTATAAATATATAAATATTCATTTAAATTAATTTGTTTCCATGCTCATCCTAATATAGACAAGTCTAAGCTCTCTTGGTACATATATCAGCCACATTGTAGTAGGGATTTTATTAATTCTTCATTTAGTTTAATATGAGAACTTCTGTATAGAGAGTATTCTACATTTGACAAGGGGGCGCATGTCCTCTACTGAACAATGTATGTCCTATATATGTGAACAATGCAAAGAAATAAAGGAAAACAATAGAATGGGAAAGACTAGCGATCTCTCCAAGAAAATTAGAGATACCAAGGGAACATTTTGTGCACAGATGTGCACAATAAAGGACATAAATGGTATAGACCTATCAGAAGCAGAAGATATTAAGAAGAGGTGGCAAGAAAACACAGACTCTTTGTGAAGTCATTTAGTTGCATCCGACTCTTTGTGACCCCATGGACTGTAGCCTACCAGGCTTCTCCATCCATGGCATTTTCCAGAAGAGGTGGCAAGAAAATACAGAAGAACCATACAAGAAAAGATCTTAATGTACTATATATATTTCTATAAAGATCATCAGTGCATTCCACTAATTTTTGTTATCAACTCAAGAGAAGATATGGAAAAAAGGAACTTAAACCACTTAGGCTGAAATACCATTCTGATCCAACTCAAAATATAGTGTGTTTTCATATTTAGTAAAACCTCCTATCTAAGGCTATGATAACCCAATCTTAAAACCGATTATACAGTGTTGAACATGTTTTCCAAAGTCCAATAAAAAATTACATTTTCAAACACTTGGCAACTAGTCATGATTTTTCTCAACATTTCGTGATTATCGAGGGTCTGATGTGCCTTGAAAAACCTCAGAGCTAATGACAGTCGGGAGGGAGACAGGGTTATCAGACATCACTTCCTTTCTCTAGTGTTTTTGCAGCTCCCTGTGTCAGGCTGGGTCTGCTCCAAGTGTGACCCATTTATGTTCCACATACCTAACAAAGCCAGCCTCTACCCTGGGCAAACACAGGAAAGAACACAATGGAGGTCTGGCTTCCCACATTTGTAAGGAATCAGGCTTTTCTCTCTGAAACACCAAGGCATCTGGATTCAAAAAAACAAACAGCACAAAACACACACCAGTCCCCTTTGCACAAAAGGCCAACAATAATTTTAGCTCATTATGTTTAAAGAAACTTTGAAGGGATTAATTTGACCTTGTGACATCATATATATCCAAATCAGGATTAATAGCACCTAACACTCTATTCTGCTACTAGGTTTCAGAATGTAACTTGAGCAAACATTTTAATCCTCCCTGATCAGATCTTTGATCCAGAGCTATTAACAAAAACTGCATTTGATTTGTTGAAATTGTTTCTTTTCTTTTGTTTTCACAGTAAAAAAAAAAAGATAATACCTCCTTCTGTCCTCTCCTCATTCAGGACTCCCTTGGTTCTTGCCTTGTTATCTGTACTTGTTCTCAAGTCTCTTCTGTCTGTAGAATGTGAATAAGCTAGGGGCAAGGACTAAGTTATTTCTCTCTTTATAGCCTATAGCTCTAGCGGGGGACCTGGCACACAGTTGTTACATAGTTCATGTTCATTTGGTGAATTGAATTATGAGTGATGCTTTTATTATGTAAATGAAAACTGCTAGAGAGGAAAGGTGGGAAGGGATAGATTGGTTGTATTTCTCATATATTAAATATATATTACAAGAATCACAATCTAGCCAGACACTTGGTCACCCCTTTGTGTCTTTAAGAGAGGATGATACTGACTTGATTACCTGCCAGTCTTTTAACCAGTCCTTTCTAAAGGAGATCAGCCCTGGGTGTTCTTTGGAAGGAATGATGCTAAAGCTGAAACTCCAGTACTTTGGCCACCTCATGCAAAGAGTTGACTCATTGGAAAAGACTCTGATGCTGGGAGGGATTGGGGGCAGGAGGAGAAGGGGACGACAGAGGATAAGATGGCTGGATGGCATCACCAACTCGATGGACGTGAGTTTGAGTGAACTCTGGGAGCTGGTGATAGACAGGGAGGCCTGGCGTGCTGCGATTCATGGGGTCGCAGAGTCAGACATGACTGAGCGACTGAACTGAACTGAGCTGAGGCAGGCTGCCCAAAGAAACAGTGTGTGTCTGGGTCTTCACCTGGTAGAGAAGAGTGTTAACCTGTTTACTTCTGGGCATGGGGTATTTCACAGTTTACAAAGTGCATCTACGCTTGTTCATTATCATGTTTGATTTGCAAAACAATATGAGTATGATTTCCCTATTTTATGCTTAGGTAAACTGCTTCAGAGCAATTAAATGACTTTCCCAGGTTCTCCTAGTTAGTAAAGGTTGGAACTACAAGACTGGCCCCTGGATCTGTTATTCTAGAGAAAGGGAAAGAATGGCATTTCAGAAGTGCTCAGAGGCCTTCAAATTCTACATATGTCCTCCCTTAGTGGTGATTTCTGCTCCCTCTTCTCTCTCATTACCGTTTCCCTGAGACTGTTTTGCATCCTTTGGGTGTCTTAGGGTAGAAGGAGGACTGAAAACCTCTGCCTCAAAGACTGTACTCCTACTTTAGTGCTTTCTACTCAGGGCATCTTCTACCAAATGAATTAATTACCTGTTGTCTCATCTCCTGCGCAACATTTCTTAAGAATGGCTCCAGGTGATATTGAAACGAGCACTTGACTAGGTTACTCAGTTCCAGTCCGTACCTTTGCTTCCCTTTGCACTGCTCCATAGCCTTCCCATCTCCTGGTGGCTGCATTTTGCTCAGTGCCCTTGGGCTGAAAGAGGGCGTGCTGTGCGAAATGATTACATCTACATGCCAGTTGGCACAAGGAAGTCACGCTGTGCATATTTATTTGTGCCCATGCCTCTTGATAACTGTAAGATTTCAAATCTGGCTTGCATTAGTAAAGGAATTGGGAGGAAGGCCTTTCCCTCAGCTGGCTACCAGCAACAACTGTAAATATCTGACTTTTCAGCCCGAGTCAGCTACAGCTTTCTTCACCTAAGTCTGGCACTATTTGACTTCTCTGCAGGGAATAAATATTTGGAAAGGAAGACATGGACCCATTTTCCTTACTGGCCCAAAGCATATTATTTCCACTATTGGCAATGGAGTACAGTGCCTAGCATCTTGCCAAACTTTCCAGATTTTTGAGGTCCCTTCTGGCTCTAAGATCTATGAGATCTTAGGGCTGAAGGCAAAGTTTTGTGTGTTTCCTTTTTCTTTGTTTGAATTTGGTATTTGCTCAAGCTCTTCTATACTTATTTAACTTAATCTTGCTACTTCTGTAAATTAGAGACACCATTTTCCCACTAGTAAGAATATCTACATTGTGACAGGCATTATGCTCCATGTGTTATCTAGATTATCTCTAATCTTTAAAATAGCCCTGCAATGGGATGGCTATTATTCCCAGAACTAAGTGGGGAAGATAAGGGGCTCTATCCTATATTGTGTAAAACCACAGCCACAGAACTTGAATTACAGCCCTATTTGGTACAGGCTTCAAAGCTTATACTCATTACATGTAATACTGCATAGCTAAACTAAATAGAAACTTAATTTTAAAGAAGGCAACCATTTCCTTATAGCCTCTCTTACATAACCTGCTATCCACTAGGGAGAAAACTCATCATTTTGAGGAAAAACCTTCTCTATGAAAATTAGCTAGCTAAATGTAGGCAGGATATGTGAGGGAAAATGCACATATCATTTTGGGAGTGGGTAAAACTGTGGAAAATTCTTAAAAATATGGAAATACCAGACCCTATTACCTGCCTCCTGAGAAACCTGTATGCAGGACAAGAAGCAACAGTTAGAACTGGACATGGGACAATGGACTGGTTCAAAATTGAGAAAGGAGTACATCTAGGCTGTATATTGTCACTCTGCTTATGTAACATATGCAGAGTACATTATATGAAATGCTGGGCTAGATGACTCACAAGCTGGAATCAAGATTGCTGGGAGAAATATCAACAACCTCAGATATGCAAATGATACCACTTTAATGGCAGAAAGTGAAGAGGAACCAAAGAGCCTCTTGGTGAAGGTGAAAGAGGAGAATGGAAAAGCTGGCTTAAAACTCAACATTCAAAAAACTAAGATTGTGGCATCCAGTCCCATGACTTCGTGGCAAATAGATGGGGAAAAAGTGGAAACTGTCAGATTTCATATTCTTGGTTTCCAAAATCAATGCAAACAGTGACTGCAGCCATGAAATTAAAAGACGCTTGCTCCTTGGAAGAATAGCTACGACAAACCTAGGCAGTGTATTAAAAAGCAGAGACGTCGTTTTGCCAACGAAGGTCCATATAGTCAAAGCTATGGTTTTTCCAGTAGTCATGTATAGATGTGAGAGTTAGACCATAAAGAAGACTGAACGCTGAAGAACTGATGCTTTTGAACTGTGGTACGAGAGAAGACTCTTGAGAGTCCCTTGGACTGCAAGGAGATCCAACTGGTCGCCTCTAAAGGAGATCAGTCCTGGGTGTTCATTGGAAGGACTGATGTTGAAGCTGAAACTCCAATACTTTGGCCACCAGACGTGAAAAACTGACTCATTCAAAAAGACCCTGATGCTGGGAAACATTGAGGGCCAGGGGAAAAGTGGGCGACAGAGGATGATATTGTTGGATGGCATCACTGATTCAATGGACATGAGTTTGAGCAAACTCCAGGAGATAGCGAAGGACAGGCAAGTCTGGCATGCACAGTCAGACATGACTCAGCGACAGAATGACAACAGCCAAACGTAAACAACGGCTGGATTAAAGTCAGAAATGGATTAAAGACAGTGGGGAGTTTAAGACAGGGCACATTTGACACATTTGAAATTTCCAAGTCAAGTATGATCATGTTCCTTCAGTTTACCTGACCAGAAATATGAAATTAATATGTGACAGTCAGATGGGGGCCCCCAATACTATAGATGGGAGCTGAGACAGTGATGCCCCCAGAGCCCATAGATCGAGAACCTGAGCCTCCTGCTCTTGAGCTCAGTTCTCAGTTTTGTGGGTTACTGAGATATGCTTTGGTCACCCACAAAATGTAGGGAAGCCAAATCCCAGGTTTTTTTTTTGTGTGTGTGGCTTTTCTCCAAGGTATATCCAGAGCCCACTACATTGATATGGAGTTCAGAGCTGAGTATGGGGGCAATTTAGACATTCTGAACCTAAGAATATAATCTGGGGAAAATTCTGGGACTGCATGGACCTTATAAATTAAATATAAGGGTGAGGGTCATGAACAAAAGCTCCTAGTGAATGATAGACTGGGGAGAACCGCCCATTAGGTTTTGAGTGACTATATGGTCAGCCTCTCCTGTGGGCAGCTTATCAGGTGAGGATTCTGGGAAACAAGTTGGAAGCATGCTGGCTGGCTTAGGCAGGGTGGCATTTTTTTCCTACCATATAGCTTTTATGCAGAGCACACACCAGGCAAATGATTCTCAGCAGGGAAGGATGCAGACTGTTTCTTGTGTGTTACATCCACTGGGGTAGATGAAATATGGATCCTGGAAGCATTTTTGACAAACTCTCCCTTTGCTGGAAGAGCACTTAATAGGAAGAAGAACATGGGATCTTTATCAGTCTACTGAAACCTGGAAAAGTTTTTTTTTTTTTTGAGTGTGTGTGTATGCCTATGTGGGTGTGTTTGTGTTGATTTAATCTTGTTGTACTGAATCATGATTTTTTCCCCTAAATTCAAAGCCAGAATAGATTTTCATGTCTCCTTCAACTAGGGGCATGGAGATGGGATGGGTAGAAATGGAGTGGTGACAAGGAAGAGATACCAAAGAGAGCTGATGTGTAGATATGAGTTGTCAGAAGAGGTGTTCCATTAAGCTCTTCTCACCCATCAACCCTAAATGACCACAGACTATCCAGGCCTGAAACAATCAATAGATTGTTTCCATCCTCCTAACCCACTTCAACTACTTCTCCCAAGAGTCACAGAGAAGTCCTTGCCTTATTGGACTGGGCACTGATCATCCCAGGATGCTAACTTCTGTTCCTCTGCTCTGGCTGAAAACTTGCCCAGCTGGAGATGGTTTTCTGATTTAGGATATGACAAAAGAAAGCAGAGAGCTAAGAGAGAGTCCCAATTTCTTCTTCAAAACAATAAGCTTATGGTCAAATAAATTGGGGCTTCCCTTGATGGTTCAGTGGTAAAGAATCTGCCTGCAATTCAGGAGACCCAAGTTCGATCCCTGGGTTAGGAAGATCCCCTGGAGAAGAGAACGGCAACCCATTCCAGTATTCTTGCCTGGAAAATTCCATGGACAGAGAAGCCTGGTAGGCTACAGTTCATGGGGTCACAAAGAGTCAGACATGATTGAACAACTAACACTTTAAAGCAATGTATCTCAAACTTCTCACCTATAGAAAAATTAAACAATCAAAAGCCTTACCATAAACACTGTCAGATTGGGCTTAATATTTGGATTTAAAAATATCATGCCAGGGTGGGAGGAGGTAGTTGTCCTCAAATTAGGGGGTTGCCAGTTAAACCTCTGATAAATAATAAAGGCCATGATCTTGATAAGTCCTCAAACGTGTCAGCAGGAAACGCTCAGAGGAAAGTGGGCTTAGAGGAAGTGCTCAGTGACAGGTGGGAACACAGTTAAGGCCCTCATGTACTTCTCCAGCCTCAGCCTGCATGCACCTCCTACATGCATGCTGGTCAGGTTCATGTTCCTAGGCAATCCTGCCTTGTGCTTTCACTCCTCGCAGCTTTTGTATATGCTCTTTTCTCTGCCTGGAAATATCTCTTCCTTTTTTGAGGTCTGGATCAAATGTTCTTTATTCTTTATATATATATATATCAGTTCAGTTCAGTTCAGTTGCTCAGTCGTGTCCGACTCTTTGAGACCCCATGAATCGCAGCACGCCAGGCCTCCCTATCTATCACCAACTCCCGGAATTTACTCAAACTCATGTCTGTCGAGTCAGTGATGCCATCCAGCCATCTCATCCTCTGTCGTCCCCTTCTCCTCCTGCGCCCAGTCCCTCCCAGCATCAGAGCTTCTCCAGCGAGTCAACTCTTGGCATGAGGTGGATCTCCTTGCAGACCAAGGGACTCTCAAGAGTTTTCTCCAACACCACAGTTCAAAAGCATCAATTCTTCGGCACTCAGCTTTCTTCACAGTCCAATTTTCACATCCATACATGACCACTGGAAAAACCATAGCCTTGACTAGATGGACCTTTGTTAGAAAAGTAATGTCTCTGCTTTTCAATATACTATCTAGGTTGGTTATAACTTTCCTTCCAAGGAGTAAGCGTCTTTTAATTTCATGGCTGCAGTCACCATCTGCAGTGATTTTGAAGCCCCCCAAAATAAAGTCTGACACTGCTTCACTGTTTCCCCATCTATTTGCCATGAAGTGATGGGACCAGATGCCATGATCTTCGTTTTCTGAATGTTGAGCTTTAAGCCAACCTTTTTACTCTCCTCTTTCACTTTCATCAAGAGACCCTTTAGCTCCTCTTCACTTTCTGCCGTAAAGGTGGTGTTATCTGCATATCTGAGGTGATTGATATTTCTCCCAGCAATCTTGATTCCAGTTTGTGCTTCTTCCAGCCCAGCGTTTCTCATGATGTACTCTGCATATAAGTTAAATAATCAGGGTGACAATATACAGCCTTGACGTACTCCTTTTCCTATTTGGAACCAGTCTGTTGTTCCATGTCCAGTTCTAACTGTTGCTTCCTGACCTGCATACAGGTTTCTCAAGAGGCAGGTCAGGTGGTCTGGTATTCCCATCTCTTTCAGAATTTTCCACAGTTTATTGTGATCCACACAGTCAGAGGCTTTGGCTTAGTCAATAAAGCAGAAATAGATGATTTTCTGGAACTCTCTTGCTTTTTTGATGATCCAGCAGATGTTGGCAATTTGATCTCTGGTTCCTCTGCCTTTTCTAAATCCAGCTTGAACATTTGGAAGTTCACAGTTCATGTACTGCTGAAGCCTGGCTTGGAGAATTTTGAGCATTACTTTGCTAGTGTGTGAGATGAGTTTAATTGTGCGGTAGTTTGAGCATTCTTTGGCATTGCCTTTCTTTGGGATTGGAATGAAAACTGACCTTTTCCAGTCCTGTGGCCACTGCTGAGTTTTCCAAATTTGCTGGCATATTGAGTGCAGCACTTTCACAGCATCATCTTTTAGGATTTGAAATAGCTCAACTGAAATTTCATCACCTCCACTAGCTTTGTTCATAGTGATGCTTTCTAAGGCCCACTTGACTTTACATTCCAGGATATCTGGCTCTAGGTGAGTGATCACACTATCATGGTTATCTGGGTCATTGAGATCTTTTTTGTATAGTTCTGTGTATTCTTGCCACCTCTTCTTAATATCTTCTGCTTCTGTTAGGTCCATACCATTTCTCTCCTTTATCATGGTCAACAAAAGAGTGTGAAATGTATTACTTGGATGCAATCTCAAAAATGACAGAATGATCTCTGTCCGTTTCCAAGGCAAACCATTCAATATCACAGTAATCCAAGCCTATGCCACAACCAGTAATGCTGTAGAAACTGAAGTTGAACGGTTCTATGAAGACATACAAGACCTTTTAGAATTAACATCCAAAAAAGATGTCCTTTTCATTATAGGGGACTGGAATGCAAAAGTAGGAAGTCAAGAAACACCTGGAGTAACAGGCAAATTTGGCCTTGGAGTACGGAATGAAGCAGGGCAAAGGCTAATAGAGTTTTGCCACGAGAATGCACTGGTCATAGCAAACACCCTCTTCCAACAACACAAGAGAAGACTCTACACATAGACATCACCAGATGGTCAACACCGAAATCAGATTGATTATATTCTATGCAGCCAAAGATGGAGAAGCTCTATACAGTCAGCAAAAACAAGGCTGGGAGCTGACGGTGGCTCAGATCATGAACTCCTTATTGCCACATTCAGACTGAAATTGAAGAAAGTAGGGAAAACCACTAGACCATTCAGGTATGACCTAAATCAAATCCCTTACAATTATACAGTGGAAGTGAGAAATAGATTTAAGGGACTAGATCTGATAAATAGAATACCTGATGAACTATGGATGGAGGTTCGTGACATTGTACAGGAGACAGGGATCAAGACCATCCCCAAGGAAAAGAAATGCAAGAAAGCAAAATGGCTGTCTGAGGAGGCCTTACAAATAGCTGTGAAAAGAAGAGAAGCGAAATGCAAAGGAGAAAAGGAAAGATATAAGCATCTGAATGCAGAGTTCCAAAGAATAGCAAGGAGAGATAAAAAAGCCTTCCTCAGTGATCTATATATATATATTTGATTTTCAGTAGTTAGCATGTTATACTATTTTTTGAATTGGGTATCTTTCTGTAACCTTGATCAGACTGTGAACCAGGTCTTCAAACCTAGTAGGGGCTTTGATTAATTTGATGTCAATTGTTTGAACTGTTCTCAGCCAAAGAGCAGATAATATTCCTTTTTTTTTTTTTTTAGTGTTTGTGAAACACTCAGACTGATCTATAAAGGCAGAAGCAGCATTTGTAATTGAACTGGGTTATTACTTTTCTCTTTCCCATCTGTGAATCTGATCTAAAAGTCTTAGCAGTTAGCAGCTTTGAATGAGACTGAAACCAAGTTTTTAAAGGCTTCACTTTCTGGACCAGAGGATTATAATGTTTTTTGGCTCTATTACTGGGGAGGAAAATTTTCAAATTTATCATGAACATGCAGCCCTTCTTATGCACTACCTAATTCTTCTCATCTTATTGAATATCACACTCTTTCTTTAATTTCTCTTTCTCTTTCCTTCCTCCCTTCCTTCTCTCTCTCCCTCCCTATGTTCATTTTTTCTTCCTTCTTACTGATAGTAATTAATTTTGAAAATCTGTTATTATCTTTCCCTGGTGGCTCAGAGGTTAAAGCGTCTGACTCCAATGCAGGAGACCCAGGTTCAATCCCTGGGTCGGGAAGATCCCCTGGAGAAGGAAATGGCAACCCACTCCAGTATTCTTGCCTGGAGAATCTCATGGACAGAGGAGCCTGGTAGGCTACAGTCCACAGGGTCGCAAAGAGTCGGACATGACTGAGCGACTTCACTTTCACTTATATCTAATGGTATTTACTGCCCAACTGTGGATGGAATCTAATACAAGGTCATAGAACACGCAAGAAGCTTAGAGATGTTCTGTGGGTTTGGAATCAAATTTCACCGGCAGCACGCTCTGCTTAACTTACTTCACTTTTAGCATTTTTTCTTTGAATTCCTTAACATGAGCTGTCTTTAAAAAACAACAAACAAACAAATTACGAGTGTTCTTTTATAGCCTAGGTGATTCCACTGTAGAATCAAGAAAGTAGAATAAGAATCTTGGCAATCATCTCAGTGAGTCTTCTACAATTCCTGAGATAAAAATGTACTTAGGTTCAATTTGAACACCTTGAAAGAACGCAATTTATTATCTTCCAAGTTAGCACATCCCTTTGTTAGTTAGCTTTGATCTACCCTGCTATACATCTGGAGTCATATCTACATCAGCAGCCCAGACTTTTTGTCCTTTTCCATATCCATGTTCCTGAGATGCCTGGACTGACTAGTACTCACAGTGTTTCTAGGAGTGTCCAACTTGGCTCATGTGCAGAGGGCAGCTGCAGAGCCTCCATAAACTGGTGGTTGCTGGACCAACACCTTTAGCGTCACATCACTCATGAGCTTATTTGAAATCTGGAATCTTGGGTCCCACTTCAGACTCATTGACCTGGAGCAGTATTCTCATAAGATCCTCAGATGAATCATACGTACCCTGAAGCTTGAGAAGCATCACTCTGTCTGGGTGGTGCCTTATCATGACTACGGCCTTGCCCATTGTGCAGACACTTATGTCAGAACCAGAAGAGATGCTGCCAGCTAATTCCCAAAAGGACCAAGTGGAGGTAAGTTCTATATCACAAGTGGGAGATAACCTCTCAAATTTTATGACTCATTTGCTACCCGAGCAGGGGCCTACGCGGCCATGTCCTGAGTCCGTCCTCAGTGGAGCTTTTCAGAAAAATGGCTCCTCCACCACTCCTCCCACTGAGTCCTCTTCTCTGGAGGCAGTCCAGGAAAGTAATCTACACTTTTGGGCAGATGCCATCATATCCTTTCTAGTGATTTCCTTTCAGTCTCTCTCCAGACCTGTCATATACCCCTTGGTCCTTCTGTTCTTTCCTGAAATCAAAGCCTAACTAGAAATCAGTTTATCCCAACAGAACTTTATGGACTCACCAGTTCCCAATAATACATCATACACACACACAAACAAGTCTGAATTCCTTTTGCATTTAACTAGACTATCCCATATTCACTCATATTGAACAGACACATAGTTTACAAAAACTTCTCTATTTTCTGATTGTTGCCTTCTGGAGCCATGAAAAGTGTGCTGGACTGGTGGCACAGTTGAAAAGAATCTTCCTGCCACTGCGGGGGACATGGGTTTGATCCCTGGCCCAGGAAAATTCCACATGCTGTGGAACAACTGAGCCTGTGTGCCGTAACTACTGAGCCCACATACCCTAAATCCCATGCTCTGCAACAAGAGGGGCCACTGCAATAAGAAGCCCCCATACCTCAATGAAGAATATCCCCCATTTGCTATAGCCAGAGAAAGCCCACAGGCAGCAGCAAAGACCCAGTGCAATAAAGAATATTAATATAATTAATTAATTAATTGTACAAAATATGCTTTCAATCCCTTTTCCATATGACTGTTCTTTAGTGTCTGAAGAGCATTTTTATTCTTCTCATTTGTAGAACGGAACATTCCCCTTTTGCCTTTTCTCTCATGTTTGATTTTCATTTATTTACCCTGAATTTAACTTAACACTCTAAGAATGGATGATACAGACAAATCACCAAATAAACTGATCAACCTAAGCAGGAGATAATGACAGCAGAGAGTTACAACAGAGTAACTAAGTAACTAAGGTTTCACTTAACATAGCACAAGACTTCTATTAGCAGTTAAATTGGAAAATGATTATGTTACTTTATTGCCTTTCATGGGTCAAACAGATGAGCTAATAATATTCTCTTCTCTAAATATCAATGTCCATATCACCTTTATCTCCAGTTTATTTATATTCTAGATAAAAGTTTCTCAGCACTTATTCTAGGTTCTCTTCAAGCAATAAAATTCTAAGAGTCTGGATTCTTTAAAGTCTCTGTGTATCCAGGGCTATTCAAGTTTTTAAATATTAGAAACAATAAACTTAGGAGTCATAATAAATCTGATTTGAGAATTGTTATGATCACTGAAGCTTTTATAAACTGAGAAGCTGTGTATCTAGGTGAACATTAAAGTATCTTAGAATCATGGGCAAGAATCGTTTGATATCTTTTGCTTCTTAGTGGTAGATATAATGTTTTAGAAATAATAAAAACAAACAAAAATACACCAAATAGATCATCAGTAATTTTGAAACTTCTCTGAGGCTGAGACAATGTGGTACACTTTCTTTTCTTCACCAATGATTCAAATAAATACAACCCAAGTTTTTTCTTTTGATAAAATTTATAGCATTGGAAGAGATTACATATGACAACCATATAATATAGTATAGAATATGACAAATAAGCAATATAGTTGTTATCAATATAGTACATTTAAGGTTATACATGTTATATTTCAAATATAAAGTTTTTTCTAAATATACTTTTTTGGTTGAAGTATAGTTCATTTACAATATTGTGTTACAAGTGGATAGCATAGTGATTCAGTATCTTTGCTGATTATATTCCATTATAAGTTATTACAACATAATGGGTCTAAATACAAAATTAATAACTATCTATTATAGAACTCTAAAGTTATAAATTATTATAATTACAAATAAAGTGATTCATAATACTACTACTCTTAAACATTTAATATTTTGGCATACTGTTTTCTAATCTTCTTTAACCAATGAAATATATGATCATATGCATAAGTATGATTATTGATTATAAACAATTTTCTATTCTGCTTTTATCACCTGTCATATATTACTATGCTATTAAATGTCCTTTGTTTTTAATTATTGCATAATATTCAGCCCATGAATATATCATAATTTATTTTACCATTCTCTTATTGTTGGACTTTTAAGTTATTTTTCACTTTTTTCCCACTGGGATGAATATCTTTATGTATAAATTTTAATCACTTCTATGATTATTTCCTCATAATGGATTCTGTGAATTATGATTGATGTGTTAAAAATTATATATATATAATGCACATTTTTAAGCATGTATGTTTAGTTTGCCAGTTAATCAAAATGGCATTTAACACATGCCACTTGGATTGAGTAGGTTTTATGTGTGTGTATGTGTGAGCATATACATGTGTGTAGAGGGGAGACAGAGAATTAGAGTTACATATTTTCAAAGAAAGAAAAACATAATTTGTTAGTAAATGATTCAAGACCCTACCAGTTAACTAACTTGCAACATTCTAAAATGTCTTTGTATAATGGGAAATCTTAGTTTTATAATTATAGAAAAAGGAGAATTTCCAAATTTTTGTTTTCTTGTAGAAGACAAATGCACATACACATGTTTAAGTGTGTAAGTAATGGTTTATTTTTGCACAATACTAGAAGTATTTTGGAGAAGGAAATGGCAACCCACTCCAGTATTCTTGCCTGGAGAATCCCATGGACAGAGGTGCCTGGCAGGCTACAGTCCACAGGGTCGCAAAGAGTTGGACATGACTGAGCGACTTCACTTTGACTTTCAGAAGTATTTGTAGATTGAATAATCTCTTTTAACATCTTGAGGGAAAGTTTATAATATTTTGCTCATGTCATAAAAGCAAAGACACAGGAAAACTAAGCTAAATTCCATGAAAGCAGAGATGGCAGCTGTTTCAGTAAGTGTGTGCCTCCGCTTCCAATAGAACTTTTGGTTCATGGAAGGTGCAAAGTAGATATTTGAACAGTAGAGAGAATCTCCTTCCTGCAACTATTTACGTGAAAACATACATCTAGTCAATATAAGTTAATTCTCATAAAAAGTTCTTAAGTGGAGAACAGTATAATGGAAGGGAAAAAAAGGATCCAAAGGCCAATCTAAAGTTGAGGTTTCTTAAAAGCAGGAAGTACTCCTGTCTTCCTGAGTCTGGGGTAAACGGAATCCAGGAATGTTTAGGAAAGCACAGAAAACCTTTATCTCTTTCACTTTTCAAAGGCAAGCTACCTGAAATCCTGTTGACAGAAATCTCTCTATTCTTCCCTTGCCTTACTACAGCATAAAGAATATTCAGTAACAATTTTTAACAAAATTTGTTAAAAATTTTCTTTTAAACTCTAATTAGTACTACCCAAAAAGGTGAATTTTAGTTTAAAAAATCTAAACACCTATAGCAACAAGAGGAAAACATATTTGGCTCTGTCAACGTATTTGAAGTAATGAGCACGTTTAAGGAATAGTGCAGAAAAAGACAGATTGTTTAGCTTCAACTAAATAGTGTTTCTCTTTCCTGAGCAGGTCAAGTCTTTTTCCAACCGCCACTGAAGTTTTTTATAGGTTAAAAAATGCTTGGGGGCTCTAGGCTTTTTTCTTTTTGTCACCTGTTAAAAGCATTCTAAGACCTTGTTCTATTGTCTCCATTTTAGTCTAGATTTAAAAGTATAAGGGCACGGGAACAAAGGATTTATACCGTGGATTCATTTAAGAGGGAGAACTTTGAGGAAATAATTTTAACTTTAACCACAGTGAACACTGACCC
Source organism: Oryx dammah (assembly GCF_014754425.2). Lineage (NCBI taxonomy): Eukaryota > Metazoa > Chordata > Mammalia > Artiodactyla > Bovidae > Oryx > Oryx dammah. The sequence goes on along the minus strand of NW_024070186.1, from coordinate 81,887,194 downwards.
TTAGAGGGAAGAAATCTTAAAATGTGATAAAAGAAATAAAGGCATGCGGAAAATGATTATTTAGAAATACAATTATCTGTAATAAGGCTACAAGCAGGCTTCTCAGGTGGCTCAGTGGGAAAGAATCCCCCTGCCAATGCAGGAGACATGCATCTGATCCCTGGGTTGGGAAGATCCCTGGAGAAGGAAATGGCAACCCACTCCAGTATTCTTGCTTGGAAAGCCCCATGGACAGAAGAACCTGGCAGGCTATAGTCCATGTGGTCCCTAAGAGTTGGACATGACTTAGCAACTAAACAACAAAAACAACAGTTAGGCTACATAAATAGAACTTCTCATCCTCATATTCCTGGAAGCAAGTCTGTACATGTGGGAGTTATGAACTGTAGTTTCTTGTGAGAAGCAGTGGAGAAGGAGAGGAATATTAGGATGCCAGGCACCACATGCCACCATGACTTTGATTCAATAAGTAACCTATCCATCATTCCAAGTTACCTGGAATGTTACTTGATCATTCTTGTTACTGAGAAATGAGTTAATTTATATTCCCTCATTTAATGGCCTTGTTAGTGATGTTTTGAGATCTTACACATAATTACTGAGAAAACTTTGAATTTTTAAGCCTGGTCACATGGAATTTCGCCCATCAAAGATTCCATTTTGGATATTCCCAATAATATAAATATTGGTAGGAATGTGTCTTTGAGGTTTGCTTATCCAGTGCACTTGGGATCAGTCATCTTCCACTTCCCTTAATTGGAGGGATGATTGAGGAAATTGTTCCATAGCTAATTTTACTTTGAACATGCTTTAACTCTAGGCAACTGTTTGTAAATCTTTGGGAAATTGTATCAAACATCTGTAGGTCAAAGAGCATTTATTCCATAGAAGGGTCACTCATTGGACTGTTTATCTGTTGCATGTATTTAAATTCCAAACATAATCATTCAGTCAGATCAGGAGAAATGAAGTGGATCCCATATAGTTTAGTTCTTAGTTTTCACTGTTGTATTTGTGCAGCAAACACCTTTTCATCACAATGTTCTAGAAGCATAAAACAGGGCAAGTTATCTCTGGTGCACCTGTGAGGAGGCTGTCTACATTATTTCCTCTACCATAAGAGCCGTTAATATAAAAATGCTCATAAACAAAATGGAAAAGAGCTTGGGGGAAATCAATAAGACACAAATTGACCAATAAAGTCACTAATCTCTTTTCTGAGAAATTTTTCAGCAGAGAAATTGTGCAAAGAAAGTCTTCGAGGAATAATTGACTTCAATAATTTCTACTAGTCAGCAAAAACTTTTTTGCTTTGAAGTTAAAAACAAAGAAAAGAAAGAAAGCAAAACAAAAAATCAGCAAAAGAGCAGTAGAATGAATAACACATCTTCCTAGCAAGAAAACTGAGCAGACCAAGGTCACCATCTTGTGTTTTCAGTATTATTCATCTAAGGCACAGACTGTGGTTCCAAAGTATTTTATCAGTATAAATTAGTTTTTTTGCTTAAAAATGTCTGAGAACATTCAACTCTGAATAGTTAAGCCAATTTAAATCTCAAAATAAAATTTAGACATCAAGTAACATGTTTCTTGTAGAAGGGTTGTAAAGAAAACTAATTTCTATTTATTTGGTTTCTATCAAAAATATCACAAATTATTAGTTTTGGCTTTTCTTATTGTTTCTGTTTTGAAATTAATATATGTTCACCTTAGAAGATTTAAGACAAGTATAAGTTAAAGGAGAAAATAAATATCACTCAAAATCTTGTTCAATAGATACAACTTATATGTCTTATTTCATATCATATATAGATTTGCATCTTTCACTCAAAACATTTTTATCTTATTATGTGGTGAAGTTTTTCCCATGGTATTTCTAATTCTGCAAAGTATTTCATCGTATGGAACCATCTTAATTTATTTAATCAATCTCCTTTATTAATCATTTATTTGTTTTTAATTGAGACACATAAGAACATCCTAAATTGACAAATAAATCAAACCTTCACTTCTGTTTCTTCCAAATGATGTAAAATGCTATCAACCTGATGCAAACTCAATAAATCAACAAATGCAAAACTCTTGTCCAAAAATGTGAAGAACTTACAAAGAAGAAAGGGAGGTAGGAGTGCCCCAAGGGAGAGCTCATGGAAGGGGAACCAGAACTTACTTCATCCAGTCACTTGAAGCATCTTTTTAAAAATAAAGCTGTTAGTCTACTTCTCTGGCTGGTTTGTTTTCATGGTCAAGAACTAGCTTTAGTTGCAACTTTCCCTGGCTGAGATAAATGGGTATATGTAGAGCTCTGTGGTGGCCCAAGGGCCAAGCATGATTGTAATCCCAAAGGCATTACATGGCTTCCTTCCTTCCATACCTGATTATTAAGTGCTTACTATATGATGGACTCTATTTTAGGCTTTGATAATGCTAGTATGCTAATTAATGAAACAGATGAATGTCCTTGTCCTCACCAAAGTCTCAATCTAGTTGTGAAAACAATATATAAAGTGACAATAAGTGCCAAAGGGGAAAATAAAACTGGAAATAGTATAGGGAGTGGAACGAGGCTGCAATTTTTAGATGGGTGGGCGAGCCAAGGCTCTGCTAAGAAGGTGATATTTCAGTAAACAATGAAAGGTGAGTGAAAATCGAGGGGACAGGCCAGGGGAACAGTGTTCAGGCCAGGGGAACTGTAACAGCAAAGGCTCTGAGCCGTTAAGCATATACCTACCTGGTGTATTCCAGGTACAGCTAGGAGGTTAGGAGGAGATGAAGCCAAAGGAGAAAGGAGGAGGGCAGATCTCTCAGGACCTTACAGGGAGTAGTAAGAATGTTGGCTTTAATTCATACAGAGATAGAAAGTTGTTGAGGGTTTTGAGTCAAGGAGCAACTTGACCTGACATTTTAACAGGGTCATTCTGGTTATCATATGGCATAGACTGAAGAGGGTAATGGGTGGAAGCAAAGAGACCAGATACTATGCAATCAGAATAATCTAGATGAGATCATGGTGATTTCAACCCGTGTTAACAGTGCTCAGGTTTTGTGAATCTTCTTTGATCCAGGGACCAGTGTGACAAAATGGGAAAGAATACACATTTTCATCCCTGGACACGTGTTGTAACAGCTCTAATTTCTGGATTTTCTTGGAACCATGTGTGAACTTCTGATTCCCTTTTTACAATTCCAAACAATGCAGAATGAAAGAAGAAAATTGGGGTTTGTTTTTAACAAGCACAGCTTCCATTTCTTGAAGCTCTTTCTTGAAGAAGCTGAAGAGGGGGTTTCTGTTACCTAGCAGAGAGTGTGAATAGATATTTGAACATCCTTTCCAATACTGAGATTCTATGATCTGTGATCCTTAGAAACTCTGGAAATTATCTCAATGTGCAGGGACTGAAAACTTACCTGATAGTGGCACAAATCATCACAATGAGTTGAATATGAATAGTAATGATCATGAGTGATAAGCAAAATATTTCATAGCTGGCCAAGCACAGACACTGACTAGTCATAATAGATGCTCCCTGAAAATAACACATACAGTCATGCATCTGACTGAGTATCAATTCTTCTTACACTTGAGTATGAATTAAACCATACTTTAGTGGTCATGGTTTGACCCTGTTGATTTAAACCTGTTCAACTGAGCAAGTGTAGTGAATACAAATTTTGTGCCTGGGTTTGTGTCTGACCCTTTGAGAAGAATATAAAAGAAGTAGAAAATATGACTCTGACTTCCTGAGTCAGTTTCATCCATTTCAGATAACTTCATCTTGCACTCAGGACACAGGATCATGCAACATATGAAACAACTATTTTATGGGTTCTATAGATTCTTGGCCTTCAAACGTCTTGCCTCTACCTTGGAAGCTATGTCCTTGCTGAGGCTTCAGAGTAGTGGAATCAAAGAAGAAATCTAGCTGTCTTATAAAATTTTAGGAAATGATGTTGACGTCATGATGCTCGCTCACCTCCTGGGTGTAGAAATGCAATGTCTTGAGCCACTGTTTATCACACACCCTGAGACAGCAGTCATACAGAGTAAGATCTGTTCCCCGTGTTCATGATCCTCTTCTGTTTAGATGCTTCCTAGCACTTTGCGTGCATGCTGTTGCTTCAGTTGTGTCCAGCTGTTTGTGACCCTGTGGACTGTAGCCTGCCAGGCTCCTCTGTCCATGGGATTCTCCAGGCAAGAATGCTGGAATGGATTGCTATGCCCTCCTCTAGGGGATCTTCCTGACCCAGGGATCAAACCCGTGGGTTTCTTACGTCTCCTACATTGACAGGCAGGTTCTTTACCATTAGCACCATCTGGGAAGCACTATAAGAATCAATAACCATAAGCCAAAGGGTATTTGGAGCCTGGGAAGAGGCAGTCCCACAAATGCAGCCTTTTATAATTTTGACATGCTTCACCCCCAATTCATAATTAGCTTTAGGAAAACCTTTGTTGTGTGAGATCTGATCCCGTACATTCAGAGCCTGGATGATCATCGTCCATCACTTGAAGCAGTTAGCTGGATTAAGTTTATGCCATACTGTCCAGAATCAATACACCAGGCCTGTACAACAAATAGAATTTGCAGAATTTTAGTTTATTTGACCTATTGATTCCCCAATCATTAAAAGTAGGCAAGGGGCAGAAGGGAGTGATAAGAACTCTATCTAAAAGGAATGCAGCCTTTCCGTAGTAACTATAGATTCTCCCCTCAAGCTGGATACCCATTAAAGCTCAGCACATGTCTTTTTAGTATCTTCTTTAAGCCTGCCTCGCTAGGTATGTGGAATGCCAGAGTATGTGGAACCGACCATGCTGTAATGGACTTCTTCTGAATTAAATCTTTCAAAGCTGGCAAATTTAGACGACCTGAAGAGCTATGTTATGTCTGTACTGCTTATCAAATTGGCATCAGAGTTAGAGACTTAAAACTGAGACCTGGATTTTTCCAGAGGGCTGCATTATTCTATCGTCAGCAATTTGGAGGTTCACAGTCAAGTAGAAATAATGGAATTATCTGTTTCTAGATGTGAAAGCATCTTTCCAGAAAGTCAGAAGGAGTTTGCAGCCTCTTTTGTTTGCTGGGGGAGTGGAAAGGGTCTAGGCCTTGCCCAGCATGAATTGTTTATCTGGCTAAAAATGTGAGAAGGAATCTATAAAGATGGTACTAATGAACATATTTGCAGAACAGGAATGGAGACACAGACATTGAGAACAAACTTATGGACACTGTTGGGGTTGAGGGGAGAAGGAGAGGGTGGGAGACATGGAGAGAGCAACATGAAAACATATATTACCATATGTAAATTAGATAGCCAGGGGAAATTTGCTGTATGACTCAGGGAGCTCAAACCAGGGCTTGGTAACAACCCAGAGGGGTAGGATTGGGAGGGAGGTGGGAGAGATGTTCAAGTAGGAGGGGACATGGATAAACCTATGGCTGATTCATGTTGATGTTTGGTAGAAACCAGTGCAATACTGTAAAGCAATTATCCTTCAATTAAAAAATAAAATTTTAAAAAGTGAAAAAAAGATCTGTCACAGGAGAGGAGGCTTTGTACGAACCTATAGGCAGGCTCTACATCTTGCTGATGGCTTCTCATAAGGGGTTAAAGCATCAGATTTGGTACTTAATCCTCTCTTTCTGGTGAACATTCTTCCCCATAACTAAGGGAAGATGAAGTCATGTTCTGATCCTGTTTCTACTACCTACTAGATGTGTGACTTGTGCAAACTACTTAATCCTCAGTGTTGCAGTTTCCTCATCTGTAAAATGGGGATGATAATGCATCTCCTTAGCAAGGTTTTTGTGAAGGTGAATTCAGTCTCTTTGGGACGATGACTGGCTCAGAGTAAGAGCTTAGGGAGTGCGAACTATTCTTATTGATGGCATTAAAATGGAAAGGTCTGACAAGAAAATTTCCACAGACAAAATGTTTATGCCTTTTTGCAGTTGTCAAAGTTCTATTCAAATAATTGAAGAATTTAAATAAAAGTAATGAAACATGCACAGAAGTAACAGGAGTAATAATCAACATATTTTTTAAAAACAGGGGGTTGAAAATGGAGAAAATCTTTTACTCCAATAAAGAAACTGGTATTATATGTGGAGCATGCAATGCGTCCAGCGTAGGTAACAGCAATCACATCATACAGCCTTCCTCACCCTGGTGTTATTGTCAGCATTTTATAAAGAAACAAAAGCTCTAGCTAACAACAGGATGAGAACTCAAGTATGACATCTCAAACCCCTCCCCTTCCACTAACCCCAAACACCACCCCATTCCTGTTTCCTTGTCCGCTTGTCCCAGCCTCTGTTTTCTTTCTGAGATGTTGAGGGACCCTACCTGTGCTCCCGTCTCAGCAGAGCTGCTCCTCACACATGCCTCTAAGGGCCCTAGTAGTCTCCGACACATGTGAGTTTCTTCATGGGAATTGCTGTGAGCTGTGGCAGCTTTGTATGCATCTTCCCCCACCCTTAGCCAAATAGCTTGTTTCTTATGTCCTAGAATGGCTGACTAATGATGCACTTTGTGGTCCCACAGTGAAAACATTTCAAAATTCAGGGAGAAGTATCAGAAATAAAGGTAAAATTGTAGCCAGATATGTGCTTGTGTATATTGTCCTTGAAGCTGTGTCTCTGTTATTAGGTTCAAGTAATAAGCATTTGTATTCACACTGTTTGCTCAGCCTGCTACTGCGATTGCTCTGGGATATAGTGCATTGTTTTGGAGAAGATTTATGTTCCTGACTTGGAGGGAAGATGGAAGTTTGCTGAAGGGACTTCCTGGTTAGAAGCCATTTGGCAACCTGAACTTGGAGTAGCATAGACCTGGGTTCAAATCTTAGCTCTGGTTTTTAGTAACTGTGTAACCTTGGACAGTTTATATAACTTCTTATGCCTCATTTCTATCTGTGGAAAAGAAGAAAGTATGGATGTGAGAGTTGGACTGTCAAAAAAGCTGAGCACCAAAGAATTGATGCTTTTGAACTGTGGTGTTGGAGAAGACTCTTGAGAGTTCCTTGGACTGCAAGGAGATCCAACCAGTCTATTCTAAAGGAGATCAGTCCTGGGTGTTCTTTGGAAGGAATGATGGTAAAGCTGAAACTCCAGTACTTTGGCCACCTCATGTGAAGAGTTGACTCATTGAAAAGGACTGATGCTGGGAGGGATTGGGAGCAGGAGGAGAAGGGGACGACAGAGGATGAGATGTGGATGGCATCACTGACTCAATGGACGTGAGTTTGAGTGAACTCCAGGAGTTGGTGATGGACAGGGAGGCCTGGCGTGCTGCGATTCATGGGGTCTCAAAGAGTCAGACATGACTGAGCGACTGAACGACTGAACTGAACTGAACTGAACTGAAAGGGAGAATAATCATTTTTGCTACAGGGTTTCCTGTGATGAAAAAAAAGTGAAAGTGTCAGTGACTCAGTCGTGTCCGACTCTGCTTCCCTGTGGACTGTAGCCCACCAGGCTCCTCTGTCCATGGGATTTTCCAGGCAAGAACATTGGCGTGTGTAGCCATTCGCAAAGAATCTGCCTGACACAGGGCTTGAACCTGGGTCTCCCACACTGCGGACAGACTCTTTATTTTGAAGCCATCAGAAGAGCCCCGGTCAGTAAATTGGTGAGCGTCAAATACATGGCACGTAGATCAAGTAGTGCCAAGTGAATGACAGTTGTTATTACTGTGCACTAATTTCATTAGCAAAGGCAGGTGCATAATCAGCAGTGTTTGCCTGGGTCATACACAGAGTGGAGTCCTAGGTCCTCTCCTCAGCAAGTTTGCTGTTTAGAAACTGAGTGGAATAATTACTATGGCGATGGCTTGTTCAGCTCTTAGAATAGACATTTCTCATCAGCCAACTCAGTTCCACGTCACACCTCTGAAAATATGTGCAACCTTCAACACATCCACAGACACAACATGGGCTTAAAACCTGGGGGAGAAGGTAAGGGGTGGATTTTATAGCTGGCTCCTTCTCATCATCCAAGTTTTGTGCAAACACCACCTCCCTGACCACAGTATCTCAAGTACCCCTCATCCTATCCATCCCCTCTGTTAGCTGCTACCTTCCTGATTCCTCTTTCTTTTTCTTTCTTTCTTTTCTTCCCTCCCCCCTCCCTTCCTTTCTTTCCTTTCTTCTTTTTTCCTTCCATTCATTTTAAATAGACTTTATTTTTTACAGCAGTTTTAAAGTCACAGCAAAATTGAGCGGAAAGTACAAGGTGTTTCCTGTGCTCCCCATGCCTGTACACATGTATAACCTCCCCTGTTATCAGCATTCTGCATGAGAAAGCTACAGTTTTTTTATGATTGATGAACCTACATTAACACATCATAATCACTCAAAGTCCATAGTTTACATTAGGGCTAACCATTGTACATTCTATGCTTTTGACAAATATATAATGACATGTTCCACCATTATAGTATCATGAAAAATAGTTCCACTTCCCCGAATCCTCTGTACTCCACCTGTTCATTTCTCCTTCCCTTAAACCCTGGCAACCCTGATCTTTTTCCTGCCATAGTTTTGATTTTTCTAGAAGATCATAGAGTTGGATGTTTCATTTTAAAAAAGCATTTATCATCATATTTATTTACATGTTTAATAATTATTTATTGTTTCCCCTCTTGCTGGCATGTCAGCTATTTGAAAGTATGGTCATTGTATGACTTCTTAAATGAGGAGTCCTCAGTACTAGACTATGTCTGGCTCAGAAAGGCCCTTAATAAATATGTACTAATTTTGTTGTTGTTTAGTCACTAAGCCATGTCTGACTCTTTGCAACCCCATGAACTGGAGCCCACCAGGCTCCTCTCTCCCATGGGATTTCCTGAGCAAGAATATTGGAACAGGTTGTCATGCCCTTCTCCAGGGATCTTCTCATCCCAGGGATCGAACTTGCATCTCCTGTGTCTCCTGCATTGTCAGACCGATTCTTCACTGCTGAGCAGCCAGGGAAACCTGCATGTCTTATTAATAATTTAGTAAAAGAACAAATATTTCCCCCATAAAAATCACTCTAATCCTTCTGCTAAGGTTAGAAACTAGTAATTAGAGATATTTGCACAAATGGCAATAATAATATTGATTTTTGTCATTTTTATTATCTCCCGGATGCCAGGGCCTGTTCTGTGTATTTTAAGTGTATTATCTAATTTAATCCTCATGACAACCTTCTCAGGTAGATACTATTTTAACAGGTAGTATGGGTAGTCTATAGGTAGTCTAGCTGTTTTATGGCTAAGAAAATGAGGTTCAGAGAAATTAACTTATCCAGGGTCTTAGAGTTAGTAAATGACAGAGTTTAGGCCAAAACTCAGGTCCATAGGATTTAAGTTGACATTCATAAAAAGTAAGTTGGAATTTAGAGCTGGAGGAAATCTAGCTAGTTCTTGATGCTTCTTGAATTTGGAACATGGTTGGCTAATCTATGTCCCTTGACCTTGACTCTGGTCCATTTAACTTGATATGGCATCTGCTATTTGCTGTGTCCTGTACTATAAGGCAGGTTCCCAGGTGGTGCTAATGGTAAAGAAGCTGCCTGCCAAAACAGGAGACATAAAAGATTCAGACTCAATCCCTGGGTCAGGAAGATCCCCTGGAGAAGGGGATGGCTACCCACGCCAGTATTTTTGCCTGGAGAATCCCATGGACAGAGGAACCTAGAGGGCTGCAGTCTGTAGGGTTGCAAAAAGTCAAACATGACTGAAGCAACCTAGCACTCATGCACATGTAATATAGGGCAGTATGTGTTTATCCCAGTACCTGGTTATTCTTAGAAACACAGAGTCTCAGGTTCTAGCCCAGAGCTGCTTACATAGAATCAGCATTTTAACAAATCCCTGTAGGTGTGAGATGCATATGCTTGAGAAACACTATTCTATAAGGATATTGAGACTCAAAACCTCCTGTGCTCCCAAGTAATGAGTCAACCAGGGTCTCAGCTTTCATTGCAGCTTGTACTGTAGAGAGGGAAAAGTTATCCATGTAAATTGCTTTTCCCATTCCATAGCACTTGATAAATACTTGGAATTATTATGAATCACACAAGGAGCAAGATATCCACCAGGTAGAGGGCTCAACGTAGCTGAGTGTGAACAAATCAGCCTCTAGGGTCTCAAACAGTATAAATCATTCTCTTTCAATAATGCACAGGAAATGCAGTTTATATTTCTCTCACTGTGATTCAGTGGTGGTGTGGGTATCTGGGGGACCGTGTAATGTCAGGCTTTTCTAAGGGTAGTTGGTTAGATTTCTGTAATACAATCCACAATCATGTAGTAATGATTGTGGCCAGGGAGGGCTGATGTTTTGTTACAAATCACAGAAATGCTATTGCATCTCCACCAGGGAAGTACTGGGTAGTCCATTTTAGCACAGCTGGAGGCTTCTAAGTTCTTATAATAGGGAGCAAAGTGATGTCTGTTTTCTAGTATTTCTGATTCAGACAAACTCAGTTTTCATTGTCCATTTTACCATTTTTGAGCATGCACACCAAGGAAAATGCATGGAGCCACTGCAGATGTGCCATCTATCCTAGCATCGTTGGCACCAAAATGCCAGCTTGCTGTCCAGCTGCAGCTCCCTGTTTCCTCATAAGGTGTATTTGAGTCTGAGGATGAATTCCGCACTTTCATCCGTGCATTTGTTTTCTGCTTTGTCATACACATAACTGGCAAGTCTAGTCAGGGCGCTGTGTGCAGAGGAAATCTCCCTGTGTCTGGAATGCAGAGCAGCCAGCTTTTCAGATTTCTCTTCTCTGTCTCCCTCGCCCCAGCCACCCTTTCCAATTTGCTTCCAGGTCCTTGCAGATGGCAATTATGTAGATTTCCTTTCAAGCCACTTGTAATTGTATAACATTTCTGCATCCAGGATGAATGCAATTCATCCAGTTTTCTCCCCTTTTCTCCTTTGTAATTCAAGCTGTTGCCTTATTCTTTCTCATTGATCCCTGCACCACAACACCATCAAATGAATATACAGTATGTCACACCTGACTTATTCATTTAAATCACCTGTGGTGGTGCTAATAGGTGGTGACAGTTTCTTCCTGTAGTCATTTATGGGGCATTGTATCAGCATTGCAATAAGAAGCCTGGATTTGCTTTTTCTGGAATATGCTGTGGTTTGTTGCTTGAACAATTCGACAGAATTACGTCGATTCAGTGGGAAGAGCAGCAGATAATCATCCAACATCTTTCTTAATTTTTAAATCCTAGTAGTCCTAGTGTGTTCCTCTGCCCTTCTAAGGAATTGAAGTGGAGGTAGGAATTAGGCCCTGGACTAGGTACTTCCATACTCATTCTTATTTTTAAATGTATTTTTGCTTAACCCTTTCCAGAAATATATGTCTTCATATCTACATGTGATTTATAGGCAAGGAAGGTAATCTTCATGGAGATAAATTTTTCAAGGTTTCATGGCTGGTCAATGACAGAGCAGAGATTTGTTGGACTCCAACATCCACCCCCTTCTCACATATTCCCTTTCTATCTTCTCTTTCTGCAAAATTTTAAATTCCAGAAAAGTCAGCACACTCCTCTGCTATCTGAAGCTGATCAATTGGATGCATGGATCTTTAATATCTTTTTCCAGGTAGTCACTGTCAAATGGCTATACAGCATATTTTTTTTTAGTAAAATAGTTATTTTCTGCTATTACAAGCAAAAGATTTTTATTGTGGGTCCAACTGTATTTTAAGAATCTTTTAGCTTACCATAAGTTCTAATGGTATTATCAATCTGGCCAACAATGTGTGTCAGTAAATACGCAAGACAAAAAATCAAGTATTAGCCCTGGTGTTGCCACATGTGTTGCTATGCTTCCCAGGGAAAGCCACAGGACCCTTCTGAGACCCAGCAGATTTTTCTGAAACATCGTGTGATACATCTGTCCTATCTACCTCTTTGGATTGTTGGGAACCTTGAAGGAGATAATGCCTGTGAAAGACTGGAAAGCTTCAGAATACATAGATATACACTGTATGTCGAAGCTGCACAGGTTTGAGTGTCTTGTTCCCTATTTTTAGGGTATGATTTTGAAGAACTTTAGGATTTTTTTTTTTTTCCCAGAGACACATACATTGCTTTATATCAGAACTCTTTATATTATGGTACTTAAGGAAATCCAAACTCGCAAAGAGTCGAACATGACTGAGTGATCTTCACCTCTTCACCGTAAGGAAATCCAGTCACCACATGCTTTATTTAGACACAGCCTAACTTCTTCAATATTTGCTGATATTGGGTAAAACTAATCCACATTGAGAGGTTAAATAAACTTTATTGATGCTAGACATTTAAGAATTACATTGTCAAACCAAGTGGGCTTCCCTGGTAGCTCAGCTGGTCAAGAATCCGCCTGCAGTGCATGAGACCCTGGTTTGATCCCTGGGTCAGGAAGATCCTCTGGAGAAGGGATGAGCTACCCACTCCAGTATTCTGGCCTGGAGAATTCCTTGGACAGAAGAGCCTGGCAGGTTACAGTCCATGGGGTTGCAAAGAGTTGGCCATGACTCAGCAACTTCTACTTTCACTTTTGTAAAACCGAAAAAGAGAAAGAAATACACTGTAAGTTATTACATATTTGCCAGGCTCATACTATGAGTTTCTCTTAGACACTGTTCTGGGGAGGATTCTAGGGCTTTCTTTCCATCAAAGAATTTAAAATGAAGACAAACAAAAAATGGAGTCATTGATCTGAGCCTTGACTTTATGATAAATTTACAATAGTTGCTCTTTTCCTTCCTTCAGTTACCATGAACAGTTGTATACATCTTGTTGTTGTTCAGGCACTCAGTCATGTCTTTCTCTGCAACCCCATGAACTGCACCATGCCCGGGGTTCCCTGTCCTTCACTACCTCCCAGAGTTTGCTCAAACTCATGTCCATTGAGTCAAGAATTGTTAATGCTATATAAATTTTAGACAGTGCTCTATTAAGACTGAAAGCATGTAGGAATATTTTTGAGTTATTTCCAATGTTGGATAATTTTTTCTTCACAAGTAAGACTAGCAGACCTTCAGTTTTTGAAAGGAGACTGAGAATCAGGGCTTATATGTGAAATTTTTCCAGCAACAAATATAGACTAGAGAAAATGAACTTGAGGATAGATGACTGTGGATTGCCACCTTGCAAACTAGGTAGTAACCATTATTGAATTTGAAAATTCCAAAAATATTCTATTCATCATTTGATGCCACGCATTTGATTCATTTCCCCCATTGTGTCCAGTTAAGCACTCTGTATTTCATTATTAAATCCTATTATTCAATTTTTAAAAGCAGAGCTAACAGGGCAGCCTCTTGTTCAAATGTCATTACCAGATATTTGAGTCCTCAGCTTCCCCTGTATTCTTCAAGAAAATTTCAGCAGCTTTGCTTTGGTGTAGCCTGCTTTCTTTTATAATTTCAACCTGAGATACAAGCTGCTTACCCTATCAGTATTTAAGGAATTCAAGATGAGACTGTGAAGGAAAGAGATGCTTAGGTGAAGTAAAACCAAAATCATTTAAATCCTTATTACAACACTCCTAAGTAGAGGGATAAGGTATGAGGATTTTCATAAAGGAGGATTTTACATCCTGCTTTTCCCCTTGTTGTTCCAGTCTTCAACCCAATGAGCCAGTATCTTTCAAGCCTCAGAAGAAGGGCATGTACAACCCAGAACAAAGAAATTAATGCTCAACTTTGAGTTTCATTTAGACTTTTTTAAAGGGCACAACAAGCAGAAACAGACTTGAAATTCAATGGAGGTTGCTTGTGGGATTTTTTTCCGTGTTCCGAAACACTGTTTTTGCATATAAAGAGCCAAAGTTGGGTGAATTTGAGTTAAGAATTCATTCATTCATTTATTCACTCATCCTGCAATTACTTATTGACCATCTACAATGTAGCAGGCACAGACAGGTATGCAGTAGTGAACAAAACAAGATGTTCTCATGGAGTTTACATTCTGACGGCTACCCAGTCGGACAAGCAGTGCATCACAAGTAAACAATAAATCAGATAGTCATAACTGCCATGGGGAGAAAGGGGCAGAAAGACAAGGAGTGTCACAGGGGTATCGTAGCCATTTTATATATGGTTGTGAGGGAAGGAAGGTTTCTCTGATGGGGGATAATTGACCAGTCCTGAAGGGAGGGAGGGAAAAGTCATGCAGGTATCTGGGGCCTGAGCAGAGAGAGACGTATTGCCAGAGAGGAGGAGGGAAGGGTAGGTTACATAGGGTTCCATGGGTAATGTCAGAATGTTGGACTTTACTCAGAGTTAAGGGGAAGCCAGTAGAGAGCACCTGGAGAGCAGGGGAACAATGCTGCAAGTTACATAACCTACATTTTTAAAGGAATCCCTGTGGCTGCTGTCATGAATACAGACTCTGGAGAACCAGTGGAGGTAACAGAGACCAGTATGGAGGCAACTATAATGAGACAAGTGAAGCCTCGTGGTGTCTCAGACTATTATGGTGGTGGTTAGAGGGGTGAGGAATTATTAGCACCTGGGTGTATTTTGAATAGTGACTCAGCACCATAAAACAGAGAAGGGGACAAAACAGTGACTAAAGGGCTGGAAGAAGCAATCAGAGGAGCTATGAGTTGAGCTGACATCCAGCATCTCCCAGAAATGCCCAGCGCCCTTTCCCTTTTGCCTCAGGTCAAGATTTGGAGATCAAGGGAAGATGGGATCGATAGATAAGCTTGAGGGGATTCTGGAGCAGAAGGTTTTGATCTGCAGGGGCAACTCCAAGCCACATGGAGAGGGGTAGAGCTCTGCATAATGCCAAGATGGTGGAGGAGCTCCAGTGGGGTGAGGAGCCTGAGAAAATGGACAAGAGGGCCAGTTCTCAGATTCTTGGGCACACAGCATGGTGAGCAGTCAGAGATTTCCTATAACCCTGACAAGGAAACAATGGTAGAGGAAAGAAAGTCAGCAGGGCAAAAGGATCTGTGGCTAGGACCCAGAGAACCCAGTCTGTAAATATCTGTTTATGAGGGTCCATGGCAGGGCTGGAGATGCAGGTAGCAGAAGATGAAAAGGATTGTATTCCAACAATCAAGACCAGATAGCTCTAACGATGCCCCAGGGGATGCCAGAAGAGACAGGTGCAATTCACAAAAACAGAATTGCCTCTTCCAGTGAAGAGAACTTTTCCTAACAGAGTTTTTCAAAAAGTGAGCAGTCTCCAACAACACAGGGAAAGGTGTTCAAGTACCCAGGGTTATTTTCTGATTTAGAGTCTACCCCCTGCACACTCCCCCATGTACTCTATTTTTATTGTTTATACAATTTGTGGCAAGATATAATGAGAAGGGTAGTCACATAATTGTTTTTGTAAATTTGTCTGGCTAACCAATTGTGATTTGAAACTGTGGCAAAAATGTGCTTATATCTTCCAATTTTATTTGTGGTAGGAACAGTCTAGGCTCAGCTTTCCTTCTACCCACACCCAAATACCCATCCTCCTCCAAGGTCTTAAGTTCTCCATCTGTGAAATAAAGGGCTTGTGGAGACAATCTATAATTCCTTTAACTCTAAAGTTATTGGAGTTTCTGGCTATGGCAACTGAAACCTTTTTAAGCTGTTTCCTTTTCCATCCCTTGCCCCTGCATCTGGCACTCTGCCTTGCTCATATGGGTTTTAAATGACTTTTTACTGTCTGAGTGAATGATGAATGAGGAGGGTGATTATACACTGAACCCACTGCAGAGCATTGCTCGAGGTAAAAGGCCTGATTGACCCTGGACTGAACCCCACTGAGTGATGAGAGTAAGGCAGATTACTAGGGCCATGCCAGTTTATTTCGCCCTCACTGCCACCACCTGGCCACTTTCTGGTTTGTGTGTGTGCTAAATTGCTTCAGTTGTGTCTGACCCTTTGTGACGCTATGAACTGTATTCTGCCAGTCTCCTGTGTTGATGGGATTCTCTAGGCAAGAATACTGGAGTAGGCTGCCGTGCCCTTCTCCAGGGGATCTTCCCAACCCAGGGATCGAGCCTGCATCTCTTACATCTTGCACACTGGCAAGCAGGTTCTTTACCACTAGTGCCAGCTGAGAGGCCCTACTTTCTGGTATAAGCCCTTAGAAAATACAATAACACATTTGGATTTTACTCATCTCTTATGTCTTCCTTTACTCTTAGAAGCTAAGGCAGTAAAACGAGAAGCTGAACATGTCCTGATGCTTAAGACCCCATGATGGTAGCAATTTTTTATTGGAGTATAGTTGCTTTAGAATGTTGTGTTAGTTTTTGCTATACAATGAAGTCAAATTGTGTTAGTTTCTGCTCTACAATGAAGTCTATATATATAGCCATATATCCCCTTCTCTTTGGTTCTTGCTCCCACCCCACTCGCATCCTACCCCTCTATGTCATCACAAAGCTCTGAGCTGAGCTCTGTGTTATACGGCAGGTTCCCATTCACTATCTATTTCACACATGGTAGTGTATTTGTCAATCCTAATCTCCCAATTCATCCCACCCTGCCCTTCCCCCTCACGCCTCTGGTGTCCACATGTCCACTCTCTAAGCCTGTGTCTCTATTTCTGACCTGCAAAGAGGTTCATCTGTACCAAATGTAATCTCTATTTTTTTTTTAAATGCTATGTGAAGGGACTTGGACTCGTCATCCAAAGGGCTAACTACAAAGTCTCAATGCCCAGGATCACTCACATGGGGGCAGGTAGTCCTCTTCTTAGGGAAAGGCACTGCATTGGTCTGATCTTGCCTGTGAAGGACCCAAGTTCTGCCTGGTCTCTGTAGACGCTACCTTCCTCACTGATTTTCTCTCTCCAAATGGAGCGGAATACTCAGGATTACGTTGAGTGTTTTCTAATATGACATGGAAAGGGATATGAATAGAAAATGTGGAAAGGAGGCCCCCCTGGACTAAGGAAGCAAGTCATCTTGAAGAGATGTTTAGATGGACCAGTGTCAGAAAGTGATATGAGGAGGAGGGAGTTTGAGATGGAGAGAGCTGTCCTTCAAGTGCATAGAAGGAGAAGGAGGAAAAGCAGGGATGCATAGGGAACAGCAAGTAAGTTGGTCACCAATTTGTCTGGAATCTGCAGTTCTTTCAAGCTAGAACCATAAGTTGATGGGGCCATGTTTAGAATGGTCTGAAATCTGAGGCCCAGAAATCTGTATTTCATAAAATAAATAATTCAAGAAAATGTGGCAAGGTCTTATACATGTGTTAATCTCCTGAAGTGTCAAATAGAAAGTAAGGAGCCTGTGTAATTGTGACCCAAACCTCTATCGTTGGCCTGCAAGCTAAAGGAAGTGATTTGTTTTAAAGATGAATGTATAAATGATTTTTGACAAATTTCAAGCAGCACTTGACCTCTGTGGGCTTTTTAATTTGGAATAAATACATGTCTACATTATCCAGTTTTTCATATACTGCAAGAAAAAAAATGTTTTGCTGCAGAAAAGAAAACCTTCACATTTTTAGAAACATTTCTGAATTTTTTGCAGTTGTTACTGTAGTAGTAACACAAATTTTGGTTAAGGATAAATGGATTAGAATTGTAAGGATTTAATTTCCTGAAAACTATATGTATTTTCTGAATGAATTTAGTCATCTATATAATACCAACAATGTGAATGGCAGTTTAGACCTAACATTTTTCATAATTCAGATATTTCTCTTTAATATTGTCTATAACAGTTCAGTTCAATTGCTCAGTCACGTCTGACTCTTTGTGACCCCATGGACTGCAGCACACCAGGCCTCCCTGTCCATCACCAACTCCCGGAGTTTACTCAAACTTAATGTCCGTTGAGTTGGTAATGCCATCCAATCATCTCATCCTCTGTCGTCCCCTTCTCCTCCCGCCTTCAATCTTTCCCAGCATCAGGGACTTTTGAAATGAGTCCGTTCTTCTCATCGGGTGGCCTAAGTATTGGAGTTTCAGCTTCAACATCAGTCCTTCCAATGAATATTCAGTACTATTCTCTATATATTCTGGTGTAATACACCTCCCTGGTTCTATACACATACAAGCTCAGGACAGATCACTACGGTATCTAGACTTTAACACTCATTCTATAATTTTGCATGGACTGGATATCTGTGGCTTTAGTTTTAGGGTGAATACAGTGGTTACACAACAAAGTGCCAAGGCCTTGGAGATGGAAAAACGAGGGTCAGAATCCCCACTCTGGACCACTTAATAGTCTAGTGGCCTTGAGCAGTTTTTAAAAACATCCCTATGATTATTTTTCTCATCTGTATAGTGATACAAACAATGCCAACCTTCAGCTTGCAGAGAAGAGAAATGTGAATTTTGCCCAAGGATATCTATATGGTAATAATAAACACTATCTTTCCTCCGCTCTCTTCCTTACCCTCTCCTTTCCCATAAAATATAGAACTTGCTTGTTCAGTCCTTTTCCTAAAATCTTCTGTTTTTAACTGAAGACAACCACCCACCATGTGGCCTTGAGGAGGTAATTTCTGTCCTCTGGGCATCAGTCATTCTAATTAACGTGAGGGGGCTAAAGGGGATTGCTAACCTTCCTTCAGCCAGTTTGGGAATCTCACCTAAGTTCTCTCTCAGCTCACCCTCTGCTGTCTATCCCTTCCCTCCAGCTGGAAATCCTATTGCATTTCAGTGTAACTTACATAATAGCAGTTTTGTATCAGACATACCAAGTCTGCCATTAAGACCTCAGCTTAGAAATAGGCTAATAGAATTTGCCTGTTTGATTTGAGAGTAACCTACAGGGCACTGTTTCTCTTCTTGCTTTTCATGATTTGCAAGTTGCCGAAAATTTTGTATCATCTGACAGTTTAGCACAATCTGATTAGGTGAGTGATTTGTTACCCACTCCTGTAGCAATTATGTTAGTTTCCAGTGATAAACCTCCAGGGCATTATAGCTGATCTGTATGTTTATAACACAAAAACTATAAGACCAAGCTTTGAAAATAAGCTAATAAAATATGAAATTCTTGACTCTGGCAGGAGGTTGACATGGATTGCCAGGAACCTCTATTATACCCCTGTTAGTCTCAGATTAAAAAGATTTAAAAGATTCTCACTTAAGATTTCAAGATATGATCGCAAATACATTCAACTGGTTAATAAGGTAAAATGATAATATGTTTTATTCTCTAAATCTCTAGAACATTATGATTTACTTGTTGACTTTCTACATAAAAATTCCAGGATCATTTAATGCTGTGAAAAGAGGCCTGCTGCTGCTGTTGCTAAGTCACTTCAGTCATGTCCGACTCTGTGTGAGCCCGTAGATGGCCTACCCAAATCAAAAGACTTAGGAGTGAATACTATCTTCTACTTCCTATCTTAGATCTTGAATGTATCAACTTTCTGAATCCCAATATTCTCGTGTGTAAAGTGGGGATAATAAGCCCTGTATCCTGAGATGTTTCATAGATTAAAGAGATGATATATGTAAAATAACACATAAAGTCTAAAGCCCCAAAGTTAGTATTATTATAAAATTATTTTTGTTCATAATACCATTATTATTCATATCATTTTCATTTTTATTATGTAACACCATACACTGGGTTCCTTAATATGTCACTGTTTTCAAAAGTGCTATAAAACTTCAAGGAAATCATAGATGCCCAAAGAAATTGATAGAAAGAAATAATGAAATAAATAAATAGCCAAAAAGGAAAGTGAAAATAAGTTTACTTATTGTCTTTTTCTGGAGAAGGAAATGGCAATCCACTCCAGTGTTCTTGCCTGGAAAATCCCATGGACGGAGGAGCGTTGTAGGCTATGAAAGCAAAAGTGAAAGGCGCTCAGTCCTGTGTGACTCTTTGCTACCCCGTGGACTATACAGTCCATGGAATTCTCCAGGCCAGAATACTGGAGTGGGTAGCCTTTCCCTTCTGCAGGGGATCTTCCCAACCAAAGAATCGAACCCAGGTCTCCTGCATTGAAGGCGGATTCTTTACCAGCTGAGTCACAGAGAAAATGTCTAACTGCTTGTGACTCCGTGGACTGTAGCCTACCAGGCTCCTCCATCCATAGGATTTTCCAGGCAAGAGTATTGGAGTAGGTTGCCATTTCCTTCTCCAGGGGATCTTCCCTAACAGGGATCAAACCCAGGTCTCCCACATTGTTGACAGACGCTTTTACCATCAGAGCCACAAGGGAAGCCCTTTTGAAGGGCTTCAAGTTCAGTTCAGTTGCCCAATTGTGTTTGACTCTTTCGACCCCATGGACTGCAGCATGCCAGGCCTCCCTGTTCATCAACTCCTGGGGTTTATTCAGACTCAGGTCCATTGAGTTGGTGATGCTAACCAGCCGTCCTCTGTAGTCCCCTTCTCCTCCCGCCTTCAATCTTGCCCAGCATCAGGGGCTTTTCAAATGAGTCAGATCTTTGCATCGGGTGGCAAAAGTATTGGAGTTTAGCTTCAGCATCAGTCCTTCTAATGAATATTGAGGACTGATTTCCTTTAGGATGGACTGGTTGGATCACCTTGTAGTTCAAGGGACTCTCAAGAGTCTTCTCCAACACCACAGTTCAAAAGCATCAATTCTTTGGCGTTCAGCTTTTTTTATAGTCTAACTCTCACATCCATATATGACTACTAGAAAAAACATAGCTCTAACTAGATGGACCTTTGTTGGCAAAGTATATCTCTGCTTTTTAATATGCTGTCTAGGTTGGTCATAACTTTTCTTCCAAGGAGTAACCATCTTTTAATTTCATGGCTGCAGTCACCATCTGCAGTGATTTTGGAGCCCCCAAAATAAAGCCTGTCACTGTTTCCATTGTTTGCCCATCTATTTGCCATGAAATGAAGGGACCAGATGTCATAATCTTAGTTTTCTGAATGTTGAGTTTCAAGCCAACTTTTTCACTCTCTTCTTTCACTTTCATCAAGAGGCTCTTTAGTTCTTCTTCACTTTCTGCCATAAGGGTGGTGTAATCTGCATAGCTGAGGTTATTGATATTTCTCCTGGCAATCTTAATTTGAGCTTGAGCTTCATCCAGCCCAGCGTTTCTCATGATGTATTCTGCATATAAGTTAAATAAACAGGGTGACAATATACAGTCTTGGCATACTCCTTTCCCAATTTGGAACCAATCTGTTGTTCCATGTCCAGTTCTAATTGTTATTTCATGACCTGCATACAGATTTCTCAAGAGGCAAGTCAGATGGTCCAGCATTCCCATCTTTTTAAGAATTTTCCACAGTTTGTTGTGATCCACACAGTCAAAGGCTTTGGCATAGTCCATAAAGCAGAAATAGATGTTTTTCTGGAACTCTTTTGCTTTTCTGATGATCCAACCCATGTTGGCAATTTGATCTCTGGCTCCTCTGCCTTTTCTAAATCCAGCTTGAACATCTGGAAGTTTACACTTCACTTATTGTTGAAGCCTGGCTTGGAGAATTTTGAGCATTACTTTACTAGTGTGTGAGATGAGTGCAATTGTGCAATAGCCTGAGCATTCTTTGGCATTGCCTTTCTTAGGCATTGGAATGAAAACTGACCTTTTCCAGTCCTGTGGCCACTGCTGAATTTTCCAAATTTGCTGGCATACTGAGTGAAGCACTTTCATAACATCATCTTTCAGGATTTGAGATAGCCCAACTGGAATTCCATCACCTCCACTAGCTTTGTTCGTAGTGATGCTTCCTAAGGCCCACTTGACTTCACATTCCAGGATGTCTGGCTCTAGGTGAGTGACCATCATGATTATCTGGGTCTTGATGATCTTTTTTGTGTAATTCTTCTGTGTATTCTTGCCACCTCTTCTTAATATCTTCTGCTTCTGTTAGTTCCATACCATTTCTGTCCTTTATCGAGCCCATCTTTGCATGAAATGTTCCCTTGGTATCTCTAATTTTCTTGACGAGATCTCTAGTCTTTCCCACTCTATTGTTTTCCTCTATTTCTTTGCACTGATCACTGAGGAATGCTTTCTTATCTCTCCTTGCTTTCTTTGGAACTCTGCATTCAAATGGGTATATCTTTCCTTTTCTTCTTTGCTTTTTGCTTGTCTTCTTTTCGAAGCTATTTGTAAGGCCGCCTCAGACAGCCATTTTGCTTTTGCATTTCTTTTTCTTGGGGATGGTCTTGATCCCTGTCTCCGGTACAATGTCACAAACTCCCATCCATAGTTCTTCAGGCACTCTGTCTATCCGATCTAATCCCTTGAATTTATTTCTCACTTCCACTGTATAACCGTAAGGGATTAGATTCAGGTCATACCTGAATCGTCTAATGATTTTCCCTGCTTTCTTCAGTTTAAGCCTGAATTTGGCAGTAAGGTGTTCATGATTTGAGGCACAGTCCTCTCCCGGTCTTGTTTTTGCTGACTGTATAGGCTTCTCCATCTTTGGCTGCAAAGAATATAATCAATCTGATTTTGGTATTGACCATCCAATGATGTCCATGTGTAGAGTCTTCTCTTGTGTTGTTGGAAGAGGGTGTTTGCTATGACCAGTGTATTCTCTTGCCAAAACTCTATTAGCCTTTGCCCTGCTTCATTCTGTCCTCCAAGGCCAAACTTGCCTGTTACTCCAGGTGTTTCTTAACTTCCTACTTTTGCATTCCAGTCCCCCATAATGAAAAGGACATCTTTTTAGGGTGTTATTTCCAGAAGGTCTTGTAGTTCTGCATAGAAGCGTTCAACTTCAGCTTCTTCAACATTACTGGTCGGGGCATAGACTTGGACTACTGTGATTTTGAATGGTTTGCCTTGGAAACGAACAGAGCTCATTCTGTCATTTTTGAGATTGCATCCAAGTACTGCATTTCAGAATCTTTTGTTGACTATGATGGCTACTCCATTTCTTCTAAGGGATTTCTGCCCAGAGTAGTAGATATAATGGTCATCTGAGTTAAATTCACCTGTTCCAGGCCATCTTATTTTGCTGATTCCTAAAATGTCGACGTTCACTCTTGCCATCTCCTGTTTGGCCACTTCCAATTTACCTTGATTCATGGGACCTAACATCCCAGGTTTCTATGCAATGTTGCTTTTTACAGCATTGGACTTTACTTCCATCCACAACTGGGTGTTGTTTTCGCTTTGGCTCCATCTCTTCCTTTCTTCTGGAGTTATTTCTCCACTGATCTCCCGTAGCATATTGGGCACCTACTGACCTGGAGAGTCCTCTTTCAGTGCCCTATCTTTTTGCCTTTTCATACTGTTCACGGGGTTCTCAAGGCAAGAATGCTGAAGTGGTTTGCCATTCCCTTCTCCAGTGGACCACATTTTGTTAGAACTCTTCACCACGACCCATCTGTCTTGGGTGGCCCTACACGGCATAGCTCACAGTTTCACTGAGTTAGACAAGGCTGTGGTCCTTGTGATCAGATTGGTTAGTTTTCTGTGATTGTGGTTTTCATTCTGTCTGCCCTCTGATGGAGAAGGATAAGAGGCTTATAGAAGCTTCCTGATGGGAGAGACTGACTATGGGCCATGCTCAGTAAATCTTTAATCCAATTTTCTGTTGGATTAAGCTGTGTTCCCTCCCTGTTATTTACCTGGGGCCAAACTATGGTGGAGGTAATTAAAATAATGGTGACCTCCTTCTAAAGGTCCCACTCAGTGTCCCCAACCCTGCAGCAGGCCACCACTGACCCATGCCTCTGCTGAAGACTCCTAGACACTGCTGGGCAAGTCTCGGTCAGTCTCTTGTGGGTCTCTCTCCTTTCTCCTGAGTCCTGGTGAGCACAAGGTTCTGTTTGTGCCCTCCAAGAAACTATTTCCAGTCCTGTGTAAGTTACTTTGAAGGGCTTCAAAGGAAGCCACTATGAAGGTGGCACTCAAGATTTTAGGCTTGAAAATTCTTTCTCTTTCTCCATGTTTGCAAGGGTATTTCAAGTGGATTTTGGGCATGAAATTATTTTTTCATTATTATACCTAACCATAGAGCTGATGTTTATGTGGTACCCACCAATACTGCTGTCCTGAATGATATAAGATTGAAATACACCATACTCTATTGTCCCAGGACTCTCCTATCACCACCACATTAGCCATTAGCCTCTGCCAGGGCTGCCTGGCTTTAGGCCTCCACAGTCCAGGTAAGTCCTAGAACAGATGATATGATCACAGATACATACAACTGCTTATAAAGTAAAATGATTACATTCATTCTTTTAATTTCTAGAACACTAACTTGAACTAAGGAACTCACTTGAGCA
Source organism: Oryx dammah (assembly GCF_014754425.2). Taxonomy (NCBI): domain Eukaryota; kingdom Metazoa; phylum Chordata; class Mammalia; order Artiodactyla; family Bovidae; genus Oryx; species Oryx dammah. The sequence continues at coordinate 81,863,036 of NW_024070186.1, read as the reverse complement.
CCAAAGTCATCTATTCTGATTGATTGGTGCCTCCACAGCACTGATTGGCAGCCATTTTGAATACCACTCTTGCCTAAGTTCTATGTTGAGGTTGAATGGCTCCATTCTACCAGAAGGTAATATCTTCTCACTGAGGGAAGTGCTGGATGGAGAGAACTTTCCCACTGAATGCCTTGCTGGCATTAGTTTTAAAGATTTAATGTGATTCTGAAACTGATTTAAAGCCTAGAGTTTTTAACTTAGGGTCTTCGATTCCCTAAAATTTAGACAAGATGTTTTGTATGTGTGTGTATAATATATGTATGTATTATATTTCCATATAATGTGTACTAATATCCACAATATTTTGAGGAGATCCCCAGAGGTCAGTGACTCCAAAAATTTTAGGACTCATTCTGTTATACTGTTTCTGAAATAATAAATTGGTAGATTTATAAAGAAGAGACATAGGGGAATGTGTACAAATTGAAACTACTAACAAGAAGTAACCTTCTCAATGTTTTAATAGAAAGAACTGAATGATTTAAAAAGAAAGGAAAATGAGTTTGGTCTAGTCTACAGCTTGACATATATATATATATATTTCCACTGGAAATAAATGGCTCTCAACGGAGTGATCCAGACATGCAAGTATTTTCTTTTTACTGAAGTTTCTCTACTAAGGTGAGGGGATGAAATGTACTCTGAGGGCTTCATCTGGAGGTAAATAGAGTCCTGCTTCCTGACTTCACACTCCTTATCCAGTCCAGGTGAAGCTATATTGCAGCAGAGAATGTGTTAGAGGCAGTCAACATCTTCCCAATAATGTTTCTCAGCTTTTCAAGCACCATTTCTGAGTGAATTTATAATAATAATGTCAGTAATAGCTAATTGCACAACTGCTATTTATTAAAGATCACTGTGCTGAACCTTTACATTATTTAATCTTTGCAGTAACCACCCTTTATCCTACATATAGATGAGGAAATTGGGGTTCAGAAAAAAATTAACCTGTGTAAATGTATAAAGTTAACAAGTAGAGAGTCAGGAATCTGACATAGGTAAGTCTGTCTGCCTCAATATTCCAATTTATGGATGTTGTATATTATTTGTTTATTACCCATACCTCATCCAAGTTAAGCAACCATGCTCTACTCAGAAAAAATCAGTAGGGCATAGTAAGCAATCACTGCCAGCCCCTTCATTTGATTTTGAATAGTGCCCTTTCACACATGTGTTTAACAAATTTTTATATACAGTAATCATCATGATAGCAATTAATTTTTTTCTTATAGGCTACTCCCCACTTTCTAATATCAAGTTCTTATCATTTGATAATTTAGGTCCTATACAATATCATATCTTCATATATTATTACAGCTACTATATGCTCTCTTCACCAGCTCTTAGAGATACTACTTCATTTTCAACTACATATATATACTCAACTAAATATAAGTAATGAGGGGGTTTCATCAGTGAAGCTGAACTCCTAGACACAATACTCCACTTCTGCAAGTACAGCTAATCCCTTTCCCATCTTCATATAAGGAAATGAACCATTTCCTGAAGTATTGTTACAGTTCTTATTTTGCTGATTGTGTGTTGTTGGGGGCTGCTGCGTGTCCAGTGAGCATGGAGGTCAGAAAACAGCAGGCGACCCCTCCTCAGGAAGTGGGGAGCTGAAGAACCTCAGAATTCTACAAGATCCATCTCCATGGGTCAAGCTGGTAAGACAGGTACCAGAATCACTGCTGCTGTTAGGAAGTCCCAACCAGTCATGGGCCTGGACTTCCTTGTGTCACTTAACTGGAACAAGAAAATTGTTAACCAGATGGTGCCAAACCATGGATAAGAGTTGGATTTGACCTATATCTGAAACTGCACCACCCCTACCTCTACGCCCAGGTAGGAAGAGGCAAGTTTTCATTATATATTGTAGAAAATCCAGATATTTCAAGTTGGACAGACCTGGGTTTTAATTCTTTTGCTCCTAGGGTTATTGTGAAGTTAAAATGGCGCAGAAAAGCCAGTGTAACAGGCAGGAAGCCCAGTGCCCAGCACTTTAAGGCACTTTATAAATGTTATTTGGTTCTGACATAGAAGGAACTGACTTGGCTTGCCATTTGTTCCTTAAATATTGAATTAACTTTTGTTATTGCCACTTTTACTTCATTAAAAGTAGGGTGACCTTTTCTCACTTGTTGTTAAATCCAACAGAATAAACCTGGTTCCAGAATTAGAATTATCTCTAAATTATTGAACCCCATTTTGCCTTAAACTGATCCACTGGCTTCAACAAGGCACCCAATTAGTGCCTGGCATAAACTGTTGAAAAAATGGATGCCGTTCGGATATGAGAATGCCATTCTCTGTGGAGGAGCAGAGTTTTGCTGGCAGCTTTACAGGTTCATCAATAAAGGAAAAGTGACACTGAGTAATAGCCCAAGAGAGACTTAGAAGCTGAGGAGTTGGCTTGGCCAAGCACAGGGAGCAGAGAAAAGAAAGAATCTTAGAAGCTGATAGCAAGACAGTTGGGGAGCAGACATTAGTTCAGCAGAACAGGCTGGCACAACCAGGAATGAATAGGGGAGGAATATCAGATTTTGTCTACAAATTTGGGTGATAAGGTCAGGGATAGGAAAGATGGCTGAAATGTTAGTATGCTACTAGATAAAGCCAAACCACTATGTAAGAGTAACAGTTCAGTTCAGTTCAGTTCAGTCTCTCAGTTGTGTCCGACTCTTTGCGACCCCATGAATTGCAGCATGCCAGGCCTCCCGGAGTTCACCACCTCCCGGAGTTCACCAACTCCCGGAGTTCACTCAAACTCACGTCCATCGAGTCAGTGATGCCATCCAGCCATCTCATCCTCTGTCGTCCCCTTTTCCTCCTGCCCCCAATCCCTCCCAGCATCAGAGTCTTTTCCAATGAGTCAACTCTTTGCATGAGGTGGCCAAAGTACTGGAGTTTCCATCATTCAGTTCAGTTCAGTGCAACAGTAGGGCAACCCATTAGATATAAAGAGCCTCGAGCTCTGAACCCACAGATTGGAGTCTGCTTCTGGACCCATAGGTACACCTGAGGCCTCAGGTGAATCTCTAGACCTCTCTGGGTCACTATTTCCCAAAGGGATTTCTAATGTACCTTCCAGATACAAATTCTTACAATTACGTCTTCATGATTGGTGAAAAAAATGAGTTCAAGTACTATATACAGTGATTGTGACAAGTTTCACATTATATAGAAGAAAATTGGCATACAACAAAGAAATAGGGTACAGCTTTTCCATACATGCAAGTGCCCTCCAGAAATGATCAGTGGTTGGAGGGGGAGGTGTGGTTATCAAAAGTTACAGAGAAACAGTAATTAGGAATGAAGAGTGTAGAATGTAGAATGGCTAATCTTCTAGTAATTTTTCAATTCTTCTACTTTTTCTAAAAAAGAATATAGGAAATGTTAGTGGAGATATAGGCATGGGATAAAGCTGGTCTCAGATCCCTTAAATGGGAATCAGAAATACCTTAATCATCTAACTCCATTATCCATGGTAAATCAGTTTGGTGTTCCTATGTATTTCTAAAGAAGATTATGAGATCAGATTTTTTTTTTTTTCTTTTAAATCAGCATAACCTGATTCTTCAGAGCAGCTCAGCAGGCTTTCTTAAGTTAGCCTGAATTTTCCCCAGGATTTAAGTTACCAGAGAAAAAGATAAAACAATGATTTCAGAAACAGATTTTTTTTAAGGCCTATAATACAAGCTAAACTTGAAATTCAGGATTAGGAGATAACATCTTTATAAAAATGTCTAGAGAGACAGGAATCCTATATTGATGCCTTCTCTAGATTCCTGTCTGAGTGTGGTACACCCAGGGAACAGTTCCAGACTGTGACCAGGCAGGATTTGCAGTTGTAAGATGAAGTCAGATGGTCCAAAATTTAAGGATTTTATTTTTCCTGATTCATTTTAGAAAGAACCAGATTTGAAATTTGCAAACTCAAAGCTGCTTTGATCTGATTCTGCTGTTACCTGTGACTTAATAACCAAGTCTTAAATTTTAAAACTTTTCTTACTGCTTCCAAAGGGCTGAAAACTACAAGAGCAAACCAAACTGACTCAACCGGAGTCTCACTCTCTTTGCTAAAAGTTTTCATTTAGACCAACCACTACTTTCTCTACCAAGGAAACAGATCATATTGTGAAGATGATTGGAAAAGTATAAATATTTTAAGCAAGAATATCAAACTCAGCTGTGTCCCGTTAGATCTTATGTACCTTCTACGTTTTGTACACTAGACTAGGTTCTGTGGAGAATGTAATAGAAGATGAGAGTAATATTCACCAGTGACTTGGAGAGATGGGGTGCTGAGATGTGAACCAGTATGTGAAGGGAGGGGATTGTTTGGAAAGACTGAGGAACAGATAAAATCTCATTTAGGTCAGACTCTATGTGATCAGTAGGGATGGAAGGGGCAACAAAATGAGAAAATCAGAGAGTCAAGAGTAGTGTGCAGAATGTGCGTGTGTGTGGCGTCTGAGGATGGGAGGAAGGAAGGAGACTGAGGGGTGGGCCTTGCGGGGTATTCTGGGGAGCTCAGACAGGCAATGTCAAGTGAAGCTTAGAGGGCAGGCAGAGGCCTTTGTACTGACTTCATTGTCTTCACCTTGATTCCGGTCCACAGTCAAATCTCTGTAATCTACAGTCACACAGGCAGCAAGACAAGGGTTTTCTTCTTATGGCTGGGAAAGCATGGTCTGCTCGGTCTTCTATTCACAAACATCAGGTCTGAGACTCCACCTTGCTTTCAAGCTCTTTGAGCCATCTTGGCAATAGGCCTTTAGGACTGTGCTCACTTCTAACATGGCATTTGACGTCTTTTTTGTTTCTTTTTGTGCTAGACCCCATCAAACAGGGCTCAGTAGCTAGACGGCTTCATCCTTGTCCAGGGTCAGCTCATTCATCCTCTTTCTAACTTGATGAGCTATGGTATGAAAAGTTGGGAAATAGTAATCCAGGAATAAGAATATATAACCATGGTATTGATAGCAATCTTATCCTTAAGTAGGTAAACCTTATTTGTTTTCCTCTTTTATAGGTTAATTGCTTTCATTGGTATTTATAGAATGTACTTTGAAAGGAAATCAAAAATAAAATATAAACATTGATTTTATATTAATAGCCTAAGATCTGCTAGAAGCCTAAAAATAACTATATAAAAATTCTAAATACATAGCCATAATTATTTTTAAAAGCTTGAAGCTATTTTAAAGCTATCATAATTTGAGTAATTCTGAAATAAAATGGCAAAGCTTATTGCAAAGGTGAATTATGTTGAACTCAGTTTAGCATCTGCACAGTTATTATATATTTAGCTTCTAATAGTCAATGGTTCAGAAGGATTCTATTTTATTGGACCTAGCATTATTTTATTTTCCCATAAATCCTGAACAAGTATAAATGTAGCAGAAAATATTGTCAATGAGTCAAACATTGAGTCCAACAGAACACTTGAATACCCCACAGAGAAAAAGGTGTTCACAGTTTCAGGCATTTTCCTATCTGCTTATAATCTTTTAGCTAATTCAACATGATGGTATTTTAGAGTAAATGTGCTCATCACATTGATGGATTAAAAATTCACCATGCCATTTAGATTCTGAAAGATGTAGGGAAATTTTGAATTATAGTTTCCTTAGATAGATTAAGAAGCCATCAGGCCTTTTGGAGTCTGAAGGATGGAAAATTTTGAATACCTCTAAAATGTTTTCATTTTAATGAAGATCTTCAATGGCAATAACAGCATATACAACATTTATCCTTTTTGTACTTGCAAAAGAAATAGATCTTTATTGAAGAAAATGTGTATAATTTAGAAAATGATATGAAGAAAATAAGATAATTTACTCTTTTTATAGATTTGCTTTTGACTATGAACTATATATGTTAGTACCACAGATTTAAGCATGAGAGACATAGTGTAAGTCTTTGAGAAGTTAATTACCTCTCAGATAAGTGAACTAACAATTGAAATAAAGTATGAAATAATAGAGTAATACAGAGTGCAGGATGCCAAAGTAGGATACCACCAGAGCAGCTGATGAGGTGAAGCCCAGTGGGATGGTAGTGACGTAAGTGGACACCTGAAGGATGGGTAAAAGGAGGAACGAGAGTTGAGCATCTCAACTAGGGCAGGCAGAACATGTGAAGACTTTCATGAGAAAGAGCATGACGAAACTGAGGAATATTAGGGAGTCCAATTGATCAGTTAAGATTCTTGATGTTTTTGCATATATTATTCCCATCTCTTTTGAAAGATGTGTTCAAATATATTTGAACACACTTTGGATCTTACACTTTTCTACCTACTTTATTCACTTTGTCATAAACTGTGTTTACTGGCCCACATCATTGAAATTCTCTTATGTAATGTTAAATGGCAGCACAATTATCTGTGCAACTACAATCTCATAATTAATCATTCTCCTATCATTGAACATATTGTGTCTAATTTTTTCTATTATAAAAGAGAATATTTTGATAGACATTTTATACACATTTCTGATTATTTCCATCGTATCATTTGTACTGTGGATTTCAAATAAACAACCCAATCCCCAATTAAACACTTCCTAATATGAATTAGTCAATGGCACACCACTCCAGTACTCTTGCCTGGAAAATCCCAAGGACAGAGGAGCCTGGTGGGTTGCAGATCATGGGGTCGCTAGTCGGACACGACTGAGTGACTTCACTTTCAGTTTTCACTTTCATCCATTGGAGAAGGAAATGGAAACCCACTCCAGTGTTCTTGCTTGGAGAATCCCAGGGACGGGGGAGCCTGGTGGGCTGCCGTCTGTGGGGTCACACAGAGTCGGACACGACTGAAGTGACTTAGCAGTAGCAATATGAATTAGTATCTTTAAGACTCTTTATTGAGCAGCATTTATTGAAAAATCTCAAAGTGGGACACAGGCAAATTGCCCTCAGCAGACATGAGCTGACTTGGAGCTGTACTATAAGGCCTGCGTGTTTGAATATTATGACACATTCCCTCACCAAAGCCTGCTCCACGGCTCAGTGGTCTCTAGCTGTATCCTAAAAAAATCCTCGAGTTGGATTTCAGGGAAAGTCTGAAGCAATTTTAGTCTTTGAATCACATTTTAAAAAATAAGGATTTCAGTAGCATTTGCAAAATGCAGAAATCTTGACTCCTTGACAAATTCTAGTATTTTGCTGTACTACCATGCATTGGTGGTCATCTCCGCAGCCGGGCACATGGTACTGTTTAGAACTTGAGCTGGTTCACTACGTAAGGTTTTGTGTAAAGCACCTACACACACACAAAAGAGGTAAGTTGAAGGAAATAGAGGAGTCGGCTACAGCATTACATATCTCAGATTTTAAAAAAAAGGAAAAGAGGGAGCACTGAATTCGAAGTCAGAAGCCCAGTGCTGGTCTTCCTCCCTCCTCAGAAGTCAGGGAGCAGGATCTGTCATCTCTGTGTCCCTATATTGCTATGAGCGCCCAGCAGATGGCACTCAGTACAGTCGAACTGCGAGAATGAATGAATGGGTGAATGTGGTTTATAGCAGTGTGGATATAGTTCTTATAAGCCTACCGACCTAAGAGGGGATATTTCCATGGAGATAGAAGGGGTACTCATCCCAACAATATCTCCACCTCTTTGTTCAGGGACAGGTATGCGCAACTTAGTTTTTAATCTCTTAAAATATCTTTAGGGAATGAGCTTTGAATAAATACAAGAGATGTCTACACAATTTTGTCTTTTGTGTGTCTATTTGAAGGGTCGTTTTTCATTAGTGCTATTGCAACTAAGTCTTGTAACTTGAGAAGAAATAAAGCATCCGAATTTGCCATCCTGGGCATGGGCTTGGTATCAGGCTTCAGAGAAGACTTTTCCCAAATAGTAAACATTTTCCTCAAAATGAAGACACATTTCAGATGGAGGCAATACTGCAATCCTGCCCTTTTGAGATTTTTGTCTAAGAGAGAAAACTTGATTATAAACATCAGGTATTTGGAAGAGAACTACTGAAAATCATTAAAGGAAAAGTGAAAGGAAAATAAATCATAGACCTACAGGAGTCTTAGAATAAAGATTTGGTGATAGACATTTTACAAACCAAGGCAGCGTGGGAGGTCTTCAATTTATATTTTTAAATGTGAGCAGATGGGCTGAGCATTCTTATAGAAAGTGGATGTGTGTGTCTGTGTGATGAAAATGTAGTTCATGAAGGCTGTTCCTTTGCAGGTGGGAATAATATAAGCTTACTCATTTTGCAGTGATAGGAGCACTAAAATCAAATCCCCCAAATATTTCACATATGGTGACCCAATTTTTATTTTCTTATTAATTGCCTGGAAAGTTGTTCTTTCTTTACATTTGAGAATTTGAGTGAAAAGGTAGTATTTTCAAAAGAAAGCTGAATGCCAAGCATGTAAGATCAGACATGTTATAGCAGAACTCCATTGTGTGGTTCCAATGGTACTGATGTCATGGGAGTTAAGAGGGGCAATAAGTGAAGGCATACTTCCTGCTACAGATCAACTTTGGGAGACAAAATTTCCTTGGAATTAAGGAAGAAGAGCAATTAATAAGTATGTGTAGATTGCACATCATTGGTAGGTTTCCTTGAAGGATGGTAGAGGATTAAGAATACAGACTCTTAAAGACAGAAAGCTTGAGTTCAAATCCTGTCTCTGCTACTTCCTAGCTGTGACCTTAGGCAAATCACTTAATCTTCCTGTGCTTCAATTCCCTCCCTAAGAAAATGAAGAGATCAGGCAGGAGAAAAATTGGACTCATTGACAGGCACCTTTGTGAGAATTAGTATATATTAGTAAATATATATACTATATAATTAAATTAAATTAGTATATATAATGCATATATATATATACACACACACATGCACATATATATGCATGCATGCTCAGTCGGTTCAGTTGACTGTGACCCCATGGACTGTAGCCTACCAGGCTCCTCTGTCCATGGGATTCTCCAGGCAAGAATACTGCAGTGGGTCGCCATGCCCTCCTCCAAGGGATCTTCCCGACCTGGGAGTCTTCCCGACCTTTATATATATAAAGAGTTTAGAGCAGTTCCTGGCACACTGTAATTGCTATGAATATATGGTGAGTGCCTTTATTATTACTTGTTATTAATCTGATACAACACAGGTAACCAGAGTCTTATTTTCTTTTTCAGACAAATCTACTAAAAAGATATTTTTGTTTTCATAGACCATGATTGTCCTTCATGAGGTGAATGGACAGTGTTGCTATTTTCAAATATACTTTGTCTCCCTCACCTCCAATAACTCATTTTAGCAGAACTTACTATCTGCCTGCACCTTCTTTTGGAACCAAATATATATACTTACATGTACCGCTTGTCATGGAAAAAGAAACCTTCTTTAAAAAAATTAAAGCATACCTTTAGGGATTTACCTAACCACCCCACACTAGGATTTTAAGATTTTTTGAATACGGGCATGTTATTCAACCTACAACTACAACTGACATACCTACTATTTGCCAGTACTGTGCATGTCACTGTGAGGTTAGAAAGATGAATAAATCAGTTATTATTAGAGAGATTAAAATTCAGTGGGATTAGATCTATGATAGATCATTTGATAAGCTTCAGTCACTTCCTCCATATTCCTTTAATCTTGATCTGTCTCCATTTACAATTCCTAATTTTTAAATGAGTCCCTCTATGCCATATGGCAACATTTCCTCTTCCTTTGTTCTCTGTCTCAGCTTTTTTTTTTTTTTTAATTAAAGTCTGTTCCAGCTTCATCTCTTTGGCATTGCCAAAAGGCACATAGTTCTCCAGGTAAATCTGTCAGGATCGTGTTCCACTTTGTTACCAATACCCTTTGTGAGGATTTTGCTGCTGGAATTGAAATCAACAGGACAGTGGGCCAAATATTTAGGAAATCATGTACAATGACTATTAGAACTATTTGTTCACTTAACACCCGTGGCTGATTTATGTCAATGTATGGCAAAACCAATACAGTATTGTAAAGCAAAATAAAGTAAAAATAAAAATAAATAAAATAAAATAGTCTTCTGGGAAGAAAACAAAATATAGTTCCTTTTCCTGCACTAAGAACAGCAATGTATGTCCACTGTTCAAATAAAATATAAAATAGAATAAAGAAACAAATAAACAAAAAAAGACACTTACAGTCTTAACACCAGAAAGATCCTGGCTACCATTCATATTCTGGTAATTTCTTTCTCTTGCTCTGTCACCTAACAGATTTGGGACTAAACTGTTGTTCTTTTCTGCTTTTCAAGCCTGTTGTTAAAATGTGAGCACTTTCCCATGTCATTAACTGTTCTTAAAGGCTCCATCTGATGCATTTTATTATGATTTACTTAATCATTCTCTTTTTATAAGCAGAGGCCATAGTACTTACAGACATCGACCTAGTTTCCCCTCAGTACCTTATAAAACATTACTCTTTGAGTCACAAAGTACTTCCTTATCACATTCTTCTCTAATCAGTCTCTCTTCTTAAACATTTGAATATTACATGAAATGTACAAGACTTAGGGTCAGCTGTTTAATGCTGAGTGTGTTGTACGGTATTCAGCAAGTCGCCTCCTCTGATGTACCTTCAGGTCTCTCATCTGTGAGATGGAGTAACGTCCCCTTCCATGGTTACAATGCAGTTGCTGTGCAGATGAAATGAGATGGTGAATGTGAAACTGTTTTACAAATTAGAAAACTAGGGATTCTTCTTTCCCCACACTCAACTTCTGTAAGCCAAACCCAAAGGCAACAGTGATTCTTTTTTTTTTTTTCCTCCTTTTTAGCAGAGAAAGGCTGCATTAAGGTGCTGAGAAAGAGCATTATTCAACTACCTGACCTCCCAAAGGATTTATTAATGTTTAACCTCAACTCACCCCTTTCCACAGTGACCTGATTTATCTGACTATTTAAAACTAAGGTTACTCAGATGGTGAAAGTACAATCTCAAATATCCATTAGGAAGAGCAAATCTATTGATGAAAGAAAAACTTAGTTATTTCTTTTCAGTGACCTTTCTTATCCTTATCATAAATAAAACCTTATAGTATTAACGATATTATTAACATAATAATTATACTGTATTAAGTACCTACAAAGTGGCATCTAAGTGCTTCATATAGCAATTTAAATCTTAACAGTCCTGCAAATTATATGTTGGAGTGTAAAGTCTATCATTAGGCCAAATCACTTAAAAAAAGAAATCTAGACAAGATCTTAACTATGTGCTGTGCTAAGTCACTTTGGTTGTTTCCAACTCTTTGTGACCTTATGGGCCATAGCTCACCAGGCTCCTCTGTCCATGGGATTCTCCAGGCAAGGGTACTAGAATGGGTTGCTATGCCATCCTCCAGGGGATCTTCCCTACCCAGAGATTGAAACCTGCATCTCTTATGCCTCCTGCATTGGCAGGCAGGTTCTTTATCTGGGAAGTCTCTATCTTAACTGTAAGTGTTAGTCGCTCAGTTTTGTCTGACACTTTGTGACTCATGGACTGTAGCCCTCCAGGCTCCTCTGTCCATGGGATTTTCCAGGCAAGAATACTGGAGTGGGTTACCATTTCCTCCTCCAGGGGATCTTCCCAACCCAGGGATTGAACCCACATCTCCTGTGTCTCCTGCACTGCAGGCAGATTCTTTACCTATTGAGTCATCGGGGAAGCCATGTATCTAACTATATCAGTCTTAATTAGTAAGGAAGTAGGCGTAAGAGGAGATACCAAAGACAAATCTAATGACTAAGGGAACAAAGGAAAACGGAAAAATAAATTCTCCAACATGGGCGCCCTCTAGTGGGAGGCAGAGAGCAAGAGCCTTCAGATCCCTCCTCCATGTCTCTGCTCCAGCCCTTCTCTCATTGGGCTGTGAGTACTGGCTAAGGGAACATCCTCCATACCAAACATGAGTGCAGCAGGACAGAGCCAACATCTTGATCACTTTTTTACATTAAATTTTTAAAGCTCTGTAAAGGTATAATTGATATATTTTAAATGATGCAAGTTTTGACATGAACCCATCCCAGCAATAAAAGAAATGAATGTAACAATCATACCCCCATTCCCGTTTGAACTTCTCCTTCACCTCTGCCTCCAGCCCACCCCTAGGTAATCACTATCTGCCTTCTGTCATTATTGCTTAGCTCACTTTTCTAAAATTTTATGCAAATGGAATAATACAGAAAGTACTTTTTGCGTGTGTTTGTGTGTAGCTTGTTTCACTCAATGTAATTATTTTCAAACTTTAAGTATGTCTTATGTACCAATTGTTGTTTAGTTGCCAAGTTAGTGTCTGACTCTTGCAATCCCATGGTTCTTCTGTCCACAGGATTTTCCAGGCAAGAATACTGGAGTGGGTTGCCATTTCCTCTTCCAGGGGATCTTCCCAACCCAGGGATTGAACCTGTGTCTCTTGTGTCTCCTGCATTGGCAGGTGGATTATTTACCACTAGAACCACCTGGGAAGTCCAAGATATGTATATATTGCATATAAAGACTTATTAGAAGGAAGTGGCTCATGTCATTATGGAGGCTGACAAGTCTAAAATCTATACAACTAATGTTTCAGTTCAAGTCCAAAGACTAGAAGTTCCTGTAGTACAAGAAGGGCCAGAGTTTCAGTTCAAAAGCTGTCTGACAGAACTCTCTCTTACTGGCAGTGGGATGATGGGTGTTTTATTCTACTCTGGTCTTAACTGATTGGATGAGGCCCAGCCACACTGGACAGGACAATCTGCTTTCCTCAGTCTACCAATTGAAATGTTAATCTCATCCAAAAATATCTTCACAGAAATACCCAAATAATATTTGAACAAATATCTGGGAACCCTGTAACCCAGTCAAGTTGACACATAAAATTAACCATCACAGGTATATTGATTATGCTGTTTTTTCTGTTAAACTGCACAAGTAACCACCATCACCCCTCTTCCCAAAATTCTGCTTAAGGCCAGTCCAAAGTATGTTCCATAAGCACTTGAGAATGAGAACCCTTTCTTACATGTGACCACTGAATGTAGAATGAAACTCTTTAGTATAGACCTTTGTTTATCACTCAGACCTGGGCTGATCCAAGTATCAAAAAATCTTTGAAAACGCTGTTTCTTTGTTCCTAGAGCTATACATCATCATCCTTCCCTCTCACACGCACTCTTTTTCTTCTAATATGTATTAAGTATCTGTTCTTTGTAAGGGCTTCCCAGGTGGTGCTAGTGGTAAAGAGTCTGCCTGCCAACTCAGGAAACATAGGTGACGTGGGTTTGACCCCTGGATCGGGAAGATCCCCTGGAGCAGAGCAGGGCAAACCACTCCAGTATTGTTGCCTGGAAAATCCCATGGACAGAGGAGCCTGGCGGGCTATAGTCCATAGGATTGCACAGAGTTGGACCCGACTGAAGCAACTTAGTACAGCATAGCACATTCTATGTAAAGTAATACAACTATTAAATGATCCTTATTTTTTCTCTGTAGGCTTTTAAAATATTCTGTAAAGTGTCATTTTGCTCTCAGTGATTCCCCCTGGATTTTTTATTTTATATAAAAAATTGAAATTATTGTTGTGAATTGCTGTGTTGAGCTATGGTGTTCTTTTACAGCTTGTAGAGAATTTCTGAAGTAATCAAGAGGTCAATTTGTAGCGTTATGTTTCTACGTATTTTGACTGAAAGAAGGGTGTTCATTGGTGTAAAATTTTAGCAAAGAATCCTTGAGTTTCAATACAGAGGTTGAAATACCATAAGCTTGTATGGAATGAAAGATTTGTATTTATTTGGATTTTGTTGATCATTATAAAATTTGTCACTCTTACATGATGCATTTTCCTTTATTATGTCCTTACGATGAGTTCTAGCACTGATTTTCTCTCCTAAATCAACTGCAAGCTCATCAGCACCATTAATAACAAAAAGTACATAGAAATTGCATCTGTCTGTGATCATGGTGGATTTCCCAGCTAGAGTTTCTCAAAAGCGCTTCCTGAAGATCACTTGGGTACTCAAGGCAGAGAATCTAATCAAGGGTTGAAGACCAAGAATCATTTAGAGAAGATTGTTAGATACATGATCTGGGAGGATGGAAGACAGAAAAGAGCTCATATTCTGCAATTTAAACATCTTTCAAGAAGAAAGGAAAACTAAAGGAAAAGAAAAATAGCCACATTTATTAATAACTTCCATTTGAGATCTGGATTGCTATCAATATATGTGAGGGTTCTGAAGACTCTCAGTTTGCTTACTCATCCTCATTTTTGTTACATACAAAAATACATTACATTACATTTGTTCCATAAATTATCTATCATATTCTAGGCATTGTGGATAACTCAGTGTATAAGAAAGATTGTAAAGACCAGTAAGGAGATTACAACAGAATGTAAAGAAAGTACTAAGGAACACCGGGGTCCAGAGAGAGTTCTGAGGAGGGAGATGACCCGTGGATGGAAGCGCTCCAGGGAAACCTCTGTGGGGTATGGGCAGGGGACGCGATAGCTTGAACCAGGTTGAGGAGGGTGGTGACCTGGGGCTGCTGTTGAGGAGGGTAGTGACCTGGCCTTGGGTGAGGGCGAAGAAGCGTCTCGGGTTGCGCTGATGTCGAAGAACAAATGCGGGATCGCGCAGGAACTGAGCTGCTGGCCTTGTGGAGCAGCCCCGGAACAGGGAGCAGATTCGGAGCAGAATCGGGATGAGACAGATTTTTAATAAGGCCCGAGAGCCCCCGAGATGTCTACGCTCGAACACGGTGGCTACTGAAAGCGCTCGCCTTCTTGGCTGCGAAGCCGAAGTCCGGAACGCGTCGCAGGGACCCCGCGCAGTCCGGTCCCGCGGTGTCTCCGCCTGTTGATGCCGCGCGGCCCGCGGGCTCGGATGCTCGGCGCTCTGCCCTGGCAGCGATCCCGGAGCCGCATGAGTCAGTTTTGCGCTGAACCTCGGCATAATGGAGGAAGGTGCTATTTTGGGATAACAGGCATATGATCAGCTCTTTTTTTGGGCAGATCTCACAGGCCGCGATGTTTGCAAAAAGAGTGACTTTCCCGAATGCCTCGCTTTCTGCTTCAGCACAGAAAACAGTTTCACGTAGTCATTGTTGCCGCTTCTGCGGAAAGGGTTTCGCATTTGACATTGCCAGCCCATTGTGTTAACAACAGCAATAGCTCAGAGCAGTTTTAACGAAAGATACTTATGAGTGGCTAATAAGCTACATTCCTTTTTCTTCCCCCTTCCCATGGGAGAAACGAAAGTGGAGCCTAATCTGGAAGGTGTGGACAGGCTCTGAAGCATCAGAAGGTTAATGGAATCAGGGAACCCTAAATAAATAGAACTCCCCGACTGCCCTCTTCCCCTTTCCATTACTAAGTCCTTTGCTTTTCTAGTTTTCCCCCATGCCAAAAAAGTGAGCCTAGGAAGGGGTGTGCTAGTATTACAACTAGTTTACGTTCTTTTTCTTACACATATTCTTACTACTACTTACAGTAAATATATATTCTTTGGTAATAAGCCAAAACGAATAAAAAATATTTCATAAAAAGATAAAAATATTGTGTGTGTATGTGTGGCTTGGTTTCTAGGACTGTGAAGTTTGGGTACCTTCATCCTGTTCAGTGTAGACAATATGGTGCCATGCATTCATTGGATCTTAATTCCAGATGTTGCCCATTCTAGCGTGTTTTCTGTTTCATAAATTTAGCCAGCTGTAGTCAGGAAAATCTTTTGGATTCTGCCTTGAATTAAGTGGAGAGATCAAAGGTGAGTACAGTGAACTCTCTACCCTACAGACATTTTAAACCTTTGCATTCCAGACTGGTTGCTCCATCGTACATTATTTTTTTTTCTTGTTTCTTTTATTTTTTTCTCTCTCTCCCCTCGTAATTTCATCAGTCGTATGATTTGGACTATCACTTTTGCAATTTTTTTTGCCCAAATATTTACCTATAACTAAAACCTTTTAAAATAAATTTAAGATGCATATGCCTAAGTGTCTGCTGGAGCTCTTCACTTGAATTTTCATAGGAAACTCAAATTCAACATGTTCAGATTTGAATCACTTACGTAAGTCCCTATCCCCACTGAAAACAGAAACAAGCATCGCTGGCCTGATGCTTGACTTAATCCCTGTCCTGTTAAATGGCACTTCTGTTCTCCTAGTTGCGCAAGCCGGGACCCAGCTCATCATGTTTGTCCCTCCTTCCCTTTTCATTATCCTTTTTATTTTATTTATCCTTTATTTTCATCATCACATATTTATTAAAACCTCTCTACTCTGACTCTTCGTGGCCTTTGGATCTGCTGCCCCCTTACAATCCCCAGAATAGGCACTGTCTGAAAGCTGTCATAACAGTTGGAGTGGAACTCGCATCCTCAGTTTTGTCCCTCACCTGTCACTGTTTCCAGATGTATCTTTCTAAAATATAAATAGGATGTGTGTTCTCCCTGTTACAACCTTTCAATAGCATCCCCATTACTGTTGGGATGAAGTCCAAATCATTTGGAAAAGGCATATGTATTTCCCAGTAAAAAAAAGTGTGGGGTCTGAAGTTAGACCCATCTGAGTTCAAGTCCTGCTTCTGCCAGTTGCCAGCTGTGTGACCTTGAGTAACTTCTCTGTTTCTATTTCCACATTTGTGAAATGAGGATAATAGTAGCTACCTGTAGTAAGCTGCTTCTCTTTCCCAGTACCTGCTTCTCTTCTAATTCTGGATGTTACATTTCTTTCTTTTCTGAAGTTAGGTGTGCCCAAGTGACCTGCAGAATCTGAAAAAAAAAAGTAAGCAGAAGTAGTGTGTGTTACCTCCATGTAGAGGCATTCAGTTCCTGGGATCAGACTCTCTAGCCTGCTTTTTCCTTTGCCAAACGTGAAGACCCGTGTTGATATGAAGGTGCTATGAGAATTGAGACTAAATGCTGAGACAACACTTAGGAGGCAGCTGCCCTGGAGAATGAACCAGATTCCAACAGATTATGTGTGGGTGATAAGTAAACAGTCACTGGATGAAGCAACTGAGATTTAGGAGTTATCCCAGCCCAGCTAAACCTAAACAGACATAAGATCTGTAGCTATAAGAACTGTATCATGTATGAAGGCGTTCAGCATGGTGTTTGATATGAAGCATGTGCTCACTGATGGTAGCAGTGATTGCGGCTCTTTTCCCAGACAACATCCTTTCCCTTTTCCCTTTAGCATGCTTTTTTTTCCAAATGCACCTATCCACTTGCCCTTTCACATCTTAGCATCTTTAGACATTGTGATTACTCTGTGTGTACTATTTTCTATGATCTTACTTAACTGATGAAATGTATTCAATACTCAAGAATCAACTTAAGTGCCTCCCTCAACAAGGACTTTCCTCATCCCTGAGCCCACCCATAGCCCAGAGTGGTCACTTGGGTTTCTCTGCTCACATATACAGAGGACCTCTCCTTAGCACTTTCACCCTTGACTGCAGGAATTCCATTGCATATCTGTCTCTCTTCCTGGACTGTGGGGTCCCTGAGAGAAGTATTCCTCCTTGCTCATCTCTATAGCCTGAGAACCTAGAGCCAGATCTGCCACAAAGTAGATATTTAGTAAAATGTAAAAACAAAAGACCTCCCAAAGCTAACACAGGAAAGAAGATATTCCACCACAATGTGACAAGTGATTGGCATAAGGTACAAAGACTCTTGTTTTTCTGAAGCCCACTGTGTTAGTTTTCTCTCAAACTCAGCATCCTTTTGGCTTTGTGACCATTGCCTGGTCTAAGTTTCCTATTTTACAGAGGAGGAGACTGAGCAAGGAGAGGACACAGTGGCACAGACTCAGGAGTAGAAAGCAGATGATGTTGCTCTGTAACAGCTAAACATGAGGAAGTGAAACCGTTGGGTGTCCTTTCAGGGGTTACGAATAGGTCTGGTACCATAATCCTTTATGTCTCAGTGATGAAAAGAATTCTGCAAGAGGCAAAGTGATAGATAAGAAGTGATTTGTTATTTAATAGAATAAGATGCTTGTGAGGCTTACAAGTGGGTGGGTGAGAGATGTCGCAACCCAAGAACTTAACTGACTACAGTTTTATGATCAAAGTAAAAGTGAGAAGGGGGTGAAGAACTTTGTCTTTCCTGAGTAGATGTCATGCTTGCATCATCAGCTCCTCCTCCAGGTTGAGCAGGGAAGTTTTCTTGTCCCTACATGGTCAAGCCAGGTCCACAAATGATCATTTTTTAAATGTGTGCAGAGAACATGTGCTAGGGATCATTAACTCACTGAGCTCACTGAGCAGGATGTGGGCCTCAGGCCACCATTGTTTTGTTGTTTGGGGCATGTCTTATGCCTATGTTGTATGGCTTTGTGTTAAGCAAGCCTGCTTGGTTTTGTGGTTATGCACAACCGCTGTCTTGAGTAATCATTAACTTACAGGGGTCTCTCATATATTTTCTGCTTACAATCCCCTAGTGGGATTAACTATTTAACCACCTACTTTGTCCCTTTACTCTGTGCCAATCAGAAGGGTCAGGGGTCCTCTAACATATAGGTTTGTGAACCCCACCATGGGCGGGGAGAGGTGAAGTCTTGACAGCATGGTAGTGGATTGAATGGTGAATGGTGACTCCGCTCCCCCTGCCAAAGCTATGCTTAAGTCCTAACCCCTGGTACCTGAGGATGGGGCTTTATTTGGATAAAAAGGATCTTTGCAAATATAATTAAAGATCTCCAGGTGAGATCAGCCTGGATGATCCAGGTGAGTCCTCAGTCCAGCAGTGTCCTGAGAAGCACACAGATAGGGAGGCACATAGAGGAGAAGGCCTAGCAAGGACAGGGGCCGGGAGCTGGAGGGATGGAAGGTTCTTCCCCAGAACTGTTGGAGGAAGTGCAGCCCTACAGACACCTTGATTCTGAACTTGTTGTTTTATGCCACCAAGTTAGTGCTGTTATAGCAACCCTAGGAAACGTACATGACTAGCATTTGAAGGATATCTCTGTCCCTTCCATCCTGGCATATTTCTTTGCAATTTTACTTCCTTGTAATTGCCTTTGAGAAAAATTTTACTGCTGTTATAAAAAATAAAGAAATCCCTTTCACTTTTCTTCTTTTTTTCTTTCTTCCCTCCAAATTCCTTACAGACCTCAGTGCCTTAAAATATTCTCAGTTCTACTGAAAATCTTAGATTTTTTTTTCTCTCTCTGAAGTTGTGGGTGCAGGATGACCCTTCATGTTCTCTGTCCTCTGGAGCACATCTTAATAGAAACAGTGATAAAGTTCAGAGCTTTGACTCACCTCTGAGTCTCTGAAATGACTTAAGTATGTGGGATAAAACTTTTTCTCCAGGGAGGTCATGATCATTGACCTATAGACTTCACAATGTGGCTCCAAGGATCAGATGAGAGACACTGTTGGTAGGAGTTTTGTAAATTATGAAGTGCTATATAGAAGCAATGATTATATAGCTGTTGTAGCTGTTGATAAATACTTACCAAATACGTACATACAAAATAAATGAAAACTGAGAATATTTAATACAAAGAGCCCTCTAGGATGACTTCGCAGGCTGCCTTTATGCTATACTTTGCTGCCATCTGGTGGTCTTCCTGGTAATTGTGTCATTGGTTTTTATGCCCAGTTTTAGCAATGGACTTTCTAACTATAAACTTTCCAAGATTTTGGTTAAAAAATAAAGTAATGGAAACTATACCTCTGAAATTGTCTAATGTCTTTCTGTGCTCTTATTTGACAGAATCTATGAGGAGTAATTTTGGAAATATAATTTGAAAAATTATGGCAGGTAAATCTGGAAATTAAGACAGGCTAGTCAGAGACATCAGACATTATTGGGGCATTCAGAGAGACGAAAGCACTGATCCCATCCTGTTGTTAGTATTCCAACATTTCTTGCATATAAAGTAATTGTTCAACTATTCCTGGGTTCCTCACAGGCTGGCAGTCATCATATCTTGCTAGCTCCTTTTATACAGTATCGTTTTCATTTACTCTGTAATCTTCAGCACCATGGCTAGTGTGTATTTCTGGCCCTTGTTACTTCCTGTCTGGACCATTTCAATAAGGATATGGTCTTCTTCAAGAATTAGAGATACCAAAGGAACATTTCATGCAAAGATGGGCACAATAAAAGACAGAGACAGTATGGAACTAACAGAAACAGAAGATATTAGGAAGAGGTGGCAAGAATACACAGAAGAACTATACAAAAAAGATCTCAATGACCCAGATAACCATGATGGTGTGATCAATCACCTAGAGCCAGATATCCTGGAGTGTGAAGTTAAGTGGGCCTTAAAGTAGCACCACTACAAACAAAGCTAGTGGAGGTGATGGAATTCCAGCTGAACTATTTCAAATCCTAAAAGATGATGCTGTGAAAGTGCTGCATTCTATATGCCAGCAAATTTGGAAAACTCAGCAGTGGCCACAGGACTGGAAAAGGTCAGTTTTCATTCCAATCCCAAAGAAAGGCAATGCCAAAGAATGTTCAAACTACCACACAGTTGCACTCATCTCACACACTAGCAAAGTAATGCTCAAAATTCTCCATGCTAGGCTTCAATAGTATGTGAACTGAGAACTTCCAGATGTTCAAGCTGGATTTAGAAAAGGGAGAGGAACCAGAGATCAAATAGCCAACATCTGCTGGATCATAGAAAAAGTAAGAGAATTCTAGAAAAACATCTGCTCCTTCATTGATTATGCTAAAGCCTTTGTGTGGATCACAACAAACTGTGGAAAATTCTTCAAGAGATGGGAATACTAGACCACCTCACCTGCCTCCTGAGAAAACTGTAGGCAGGTCAAGAAGAAACAGTTAGAACCGGACATGGAACATCAGACTAGTTCCAAATTGGGAAAGGAGTATGTCAAGGCTGTATATTGTCACCCCGCTTACTGAACTTATACGCAGAGTATGTCATGTGAAATGCCTGGCTTAATGAAGAACAAGCTGGAATCAGATTGCCAGGAGAAATATCCATAACCTCAGGTATGCAGATGACACCACCCTTATGGCAGAAAGCAAAGAGGAACTAAAGAGCCTCTTGATGAAAGTGAAAGAGTGAAAAAGCTGGCTTAAAACTCAACATTCAAAAAACTAAGATCACGGCATCTGGTCCCATCACTTCATGGAAAATAGATGGGGAAACAATGGAAACATTGACAGACTTTATTTTTGGGCTCCAAAATCACTGCAGATGGTGACTGCAGCCATGAAATTAAAAGACACCTACTCCTTGGAAGAAAAGCTATGACTAATGTAAACCGCATATTAAAAAGCAGAGACATTGCTGACAAAGGTCTGTCTAGTCAAAGCTATGGTTTTTCCTGTAGTCATGTATGGATGTTAGAGTTGGCCAATAAAGAAAGTTGAGCACTGAAGGATTGATGGTTTTGAACTGTGGTGTTGGATAAGACTCTTGAGAGTCCCTTGGACTGCAAGGACATCAAACCAATCAATCCTAAAGGAAATCAATCCTGAATATTCATTAGAAGGACTGATGCTGAAGCTGAAGCTCCAATACTTTGTCCACCTGATGGAAAGAACTGACTTGTTGGAGAAGACCCTGATGCTGGGTAAGACTGAAGGCAGGAGGAGAAGAGGACCTCAGAGGAAGAGATGGTTGGATAGCATCACCAACCGGATGGACATGAGTTTGAGCAATCTCCAGGAGTTGGTGATGGAGAGGGAAGCCTGGCGTGCTGTAGTTCATGGGGTCACAATGAGTTGGACATGACTGAGCGACTGAACTGAACTGATGGCCTTCTTATCTCCATAACCTCTTCTTTTCCTTTCATTTTGCACACAGTGCTAGATGACATTTTATGAAGCACTATAGAAGCAATACCGAATAGTGTTTAACAATAAGATATGGAACCAGACAGCTAGAGTTTGAATCCTGGCTCCATTAGTTTGGCTCAAAAGAGATACCTGGGGCAAGTTACTTAAATCCTCCATATTTCAATTTCCTTATCTGCATAATGACAATACCAGTGGCATCTATTTGTGATAAAGATTAGATAAATCAATCCATATCACAGTGCCTAGTATTTAGTTGGTATTCAATTAATATTTGCTATTATTATTCTCTACTAGAGTGTGAATTCCTCAAATGCAAGACCATCTTTGATTTGTCTTTGCATTTTTCAAATTCATAATGCTTTTACATTGTAGTCATTTGATAATTTTTTTGTTTAAACAGGTGAAGAAGCACTAAACTGTTGATAGTGCATTCAGGTTATGTCTTGGAACTCTCATTACATTATCAAAATGTTCCTAAGGCTATACTATGATTTTTTAAAACACAAAATTTTTTCAAATTTGTATATTTACAGTTAATAAACAGTAATATTTATTGAGCTCCAATACTGAAGCACCAATACTTTGTCCACCTGATGGAAAGAACTGACTTGTTGGAGAAGACCCTGTGTTTAATATAAACTCTGTTCAAAATGCTTCCTATGGAAACTTTAATATTCACAGCAGCTTGAGATCAGTGGTGTCATTAGCATTTTCATTTTATACAGAAGAAACAAAGACATAGGAAAGTCCCACAGCAGGTAAGAAGATGAGACCTGTGTAGAATCAGCACAGTTTGTCTCAAGTTGACATTTTTAAGTGTTGTTGTTCAGTCACTAAATTGTGTCGGGCTCTTTGCAACCCCATGGACTGCAGCACACCAGGCTCCTCTGTCCTCCATTGTCTTCTGGAGTTTGCTGAGATTCATGACTGTTGAGTTGGTGATGATATCTAAAGTGACCTCTGTGCTATAAATACATTCTTTATTGTCTGGTCTCAATTCTGAGATGTTGTTGCTGAGCATCAAAATACAGAAAACTTCAAAAGTTCCAAACTGAGTGAAATGCAGACTTGCAAGCTCACCTCTCTATCAGCTGTTGCATCAGCCTTGACTTGCAGTAGTCCTTCTGTCAGCAGTGCTCTATGTGACAATGAACTGTGCTCACCGGTTTTGGGTGCATTTGTGTTGTTCTGTGTGGAGATGGTCTGGACGCCACAGGGGCCAAGCATTTTTTTAAGCTTGTAGTAGGTAAAACAAAGATTCTATTCTGTTCCAGTAGTATATTCTCTGACATACCACAAACCACCTGCTGCTCCAGGGGCTGGCTTGCATTGAAAAGTCTTACTGAGAAGATAGGGTCCCCGAAGTGCAAAGTGGACCTGGAAATGTATTTCCTGAGGCAGGCAGAGAAGCCAGAGCTTTTGGATGTTCTAGAAAGACCATACATAGTCTAGTTTTCAGACTTGGTCCCATTATCCTGTTTTTTTACCCATGGGTACATATTTTTATGGTACATTCATTCTTCCACTCTATAAATAATTATTATGAGTTCTCTAAATTCAAGTTATGTTAAAGTGACATAGAGATTGTGCCTTCTCCAAGTGTTCCTCAAGGGGAATTTCATCTCTCTTAATACATCTTACTGCACATAATATCTCTCTCTTTTATTCATTCATTCCATGTTTACTCAAAACTACACGTGTTCACCTACGCTACAGAAAATGGTGCCAGGTGCCATCAGAGGTGGTAAGTATGTTACAGATGTTTAAAAAGTAGATACAAATAAAACCTAGGAATCATTTTATCTTTTGAGATGAAATAAAAATGGATTGTATTTTTATCCCTCCTTCCTCATCTTCTTTCTGGTGATTTTCTAAGGGAGTTCTATTTCTCCCAGACACCTCAAACTCTTTAAGTCACTGCTTGTATAGAATTGGTTCAATTTGTGTATCATGAGTTTTCATCCATTTTTGCTAGTCATTGATCACTCCCCCAGTCCTTTGCTTTATCTGAGTATCATGACATGAGGCTGATGTGACCTTGTACTTCTAGCCTTCAAAACTCTAAGGAATAAATTTCTGTTTTTTCTGAGCTACCTTATTTTTTTGTAGTAGCCCAGTCAACTAAGACAAACTCCATTCTCTTCTTATTTTTCACATCTTCTCTTCTGTACTTTTGGACCATATCCTCAGTTCTCTTTGGAGATATGATCTTAACCCAAAAAAGTTATCTTCTTAAAAAAAACTTTTCTTCCTATAAAACTAACTGATATTATTCTCCACTATATACAGAAAATTTGAACTTAAAAAAAAGGTAAAATCATCCATTAATTACAAAAGCACATATCTTGTTATAAACTATTCTTAAACTTGAGATGAATTCTTTTAATCCTTATACCAACTCTATGATGTGGGTACTGTTATGATCCCCATTTTGTCAGAAAAGAAAACTGAGGAATAGAGAAGTTATGATTTTAAACTAGGCAATCTGGCTCCAAAGTCTATCTGTGCTTTAACTATTAAAGTATACTACCTATCACTATAGCTGTCTATTGATAATAGCAGACTTAAATATTGAATAATTATATAGTTTCTCTCTTTAAGACACCAATAGTATATACTTGTTAATAAACCACCACCTAAATCCTTTAATTGGATATAATTGTATTCACATATTTAAACTCTTCAAGTCCCAATCAAGATACCATCCTAAAACATACCATTCTTCCTCTTTGGATTTAGCTTGATTTTTCCTCTTTAATAAGTAATCAGAATTGAAATTAACCTGGCTTTCCTCCTGGGATTCCCAGGTGGCACCAGTGGTAAAGAACCCACCTGCCAATGCAGGAGACATAAGAGACCCACCAGTTTGATACCCCGTCAGGAAGATTCCCTGGAGAAGGAAGGGCAACCCACTCCAGTATTCCTGTCTAGAGATTCCCTGGAAAGAGGAGCCTGGCGAGCTACAGGCCATGGGGTTGCAAAGAGTTGGACATGATTGAAGTGACTTTAGCATAGCAATGGCTCTCTTCCGTCTCCAATATCAAGCTATTGCCAGCAGTAGGAAGCATGTCAGAAGAAAGATAGGACTGTGTATGCAAAACCATAATTGTATGGGTAAGTGATGAATGTATGAGTTGTGAGCATAGGGGCGATAAAGAGTGGAAAAGTTGGCTTAAAACTCAACATTCAGAAAACTAAGATCATGGCATCTGGTCCCATCCCTTCATGGCTAATACATGGGGAAACAGTGGAAACAGTGACATACTTTATTTTTGGTGGCTCCAAAATCACTTCAGATGGTGACTGCAGCTATGAAATTAAAAGACACTTGCTCCTTGGAAGAAAAGTTATGACCAACCTAGACAGCTTATTAAAAAAGCAGAGACATTACTTTGCCAACAAAGGTCTGTCTAGTCAAAGCTATGGTTTTTCCAGTAGTCATGTATGGATGTGAGAGTTGGACTATAAAGAAAGCTGAGTGCTGAAGAATTGATGAATTTGAACTGTGGTGCTGGAGAAGACTCTTGAGACTCCCTTGGACTGCAAGGAGATCAAACCAGTCCATCCTAAAAGAAATCAGTCCTGAATATTCATTAGAAGGACTGATGCTGAAGCTGAAACTCTAATACTCTGGCCACCTGATGCCAAGAACTGACTCATTTGAAAAGCCCCTGATGCTGGGCAAGATTGAAGGCGGGAGGAGAAGGGGACGACAGAGGATGAGGTGGTTGAATGGCATCACTGACTCTATGGACATGGGTTTGGGTAGACTCTAGGAGTTGGTGATGGACAGGAAGGACTGGCATGCTGCGATTCATGGGGTCGCAAAGAGTCCGACAGGACTGAGGGACTGAACTGAACTGAACTGCCTAATCCTAGTCATACAACGTTAAGATGAGAGGGACCTTAAAGTTTGGGGTGTCTACCATTGTATTGTACACATATACCATAATTTATTTATCTATTTTTATTAGACATTTGCATTATTTCCAGTTTTTTGTTATTTTGAATAAAGCTAATAGAAATACTCATGTACAAGTATTTTATGCTATGTTTTCATTTCTTTTGTGTAAAAACCCAGGAGTGGCAGTGTTGGGACACAGTGTAGGTGTATTTTTAACTTTATAATGAACTGTCAAACTTTCCAACCTGATGCTATTGTAAGTGATTTTTAGAAATGTTATTTTCCAGTCATTGTTAACATAGTACACTCTCAAAATATGAGAGTTCCAGTTGGTCCACCTCCTCACCAGTTAGTGTTCTCAGCTTTTAAAAAATGAAGTAGTATGGCATCATCACTTTGATTTGCATTTATCTGATGACTAATAATGTTGCAAACCTTTTAATTTGCTTGTTGGTCCTTTGTATATCTTTTTTGAAATGACTGTTCACATATTTTGCTTATTTTTAAGTTTGTGTTGTCTTTGTCTTGTTGATTTATAGAAAATAAGTATATATGTTGCAGAAAGATATATATATATATGAATATATGTATATATATATTTGGAGAGAGAGGGGGGATTGATTAGACATAGGATTACTATCACCCAAAGTTTCCTTTTGTCCCCAAATTTGTATATAGGTTAGTCATTGTATCCCAGGTCATTCCCCATTCTCCCCTTTCCCCTATCCCTGGCAACCACAAATCCTTCTGTTTCTATAGATTTGCCTACGGGGTATATTATATAATCATATAATATCTGGTTTTTACAACTGGTTACTTTGACTTAGCATGTTTTCAGGGTTTGTCAATGATGTAGCATGAAGCAGTACTTCATTCCTTTTTGTGGCTAAATATTCCACTGAATGAATATACTACATTTAGTTTATCCATTCATTTAAAAATCTGTTTGTTTTATACTGGATTATCAGGGCTTCCCTGGTGGCTCAGACAGTAAAGAATTTGCCTACAGTGGGGACCCAGGTTCAATCCCTGGGTCAGGAAGATTCCCTGGAGAAGGGAATGGCAACCCACTCCAGTACTCTTGCCTGAAGAATCCTATGGACAGAGGAGCCTAGCAGGCTACAGTCCATAGGATTGCAAAAGGTCAAACACGACTGAAGTGACTTAGTACACACACATGCATGTTTGATTTGCTAGAATTTTATTAATGATTATTTGGTACCAATGTCTATGAGGATATTTATTTGTATTTTCTTTCCATTAATAGCTTTGTCAGTTTGGGCTAAGTTTCCTTTCCTCCTTTAATTTATGAAAGTTTATTTAAGATTAATATTTCCCCTTCCTTAATGTTTGATATAGTTCAGCAATTAAACCAGCTGGGCCTGCAGCTTTCTCTGTGAGAAGGATTTTATTTACAAATTTAAAATTCATCAGACACAGAATTCTACGCGTTTTCTTTTTCTGTCAATTTAAAATTTATACTTTTCAAGAAATTCATGATTTTTTCCCTTTGAATATCCTGGCATGAGAATGTTCTTAACAGTCTCTTTTTATGCATGTTATATGCACATGAAATTTGTGGTAGTGGTTTATCTGCTTTGTTGTGGTAGGCAGGTTTTAACAATTTTAGTAGTTACTCCAAAAAAGCTTTTGGCTTTGTTAATTTTCTACATTGTTTGTTTTATATTTCATTGGTTTCTGTTCTTTATATTTCCTTTCTTTGATTTATTTGGGTTTAATTTTCTCTACCTTTATATCTTCCTGAGATTAAACCTGAGATTATTGAATTGAATATGTTCTTCTTTTCTAACATGAGAATTTAAAATTTATTTATTTCTAAGACCTGCTTAAGCTGCATCACACAAATGTATAGTGCTTTATTTTCATTTATGTTTTCAAATATTTCCCTTGTGGTTTCTCTTTTGCTTGGGTTATTTACAGGTGTGCTACTAAATTTTTGGAAGATAATTTGTCAGTTTTTCAAAACCAAACATACTCTTATCATATGAATCATACTCTTTGATATTTACCCAAATAAACTGAAAGCACATGAACACAAAAATTTGCATGTTTATCATTTTTTGTAGTGCACTTTCTGTAAGTAACAAATTCTCTCAGCCTGCATTTATCAACAAATTATTTATTTTATCCTCATTTTTGGAATATTGTTTCTATAAGATATAGAATTCTGAGCTGAAAATTGTTTTAAAATTTCAACATTTTCAAATTGCTTTTAGAAGATTTTCTAGCCTCTATTATTTTCTGATGAGAAGTCAGATCATTCTTATTAATTTCCTGTATGTAATATTATTATTTTATGGTTGCTTTTCAGACTTTCTTATCACTGTTTTCAGCAGTTTGATTATAGAACACATGGCTGAAGGTCTTTTTTTCATTACATGGCTTAGGGTTGGATATGTAGGTGTGGATGTGCAGAATGACTTTTAAAACAAATTTGGAATTTTCACATTTTTTTTTTCTGTTCTCTCTCTTTCTCTCTGTGCCCACCCCTCCCCCCACCCACCACTCTCTCTCCCCCTGTTTCTCTCTTTCTTTCTCTTCTTCTCTCCACCTTCTAGGAACTTAGATTACATTTATTTGGATTACCTGAACTACCAAGACTCTGTTCTTTTTAAATTCTTTCTTCAGAACTGGTTAATTTTTATTTATATGTCTTCAGTGTATTGACCTTTCTTTCGCAGTGTCCAATCTGCTACAGTCTACCCCATAAATGTATCTGAGTACAGTACTTTTCAGTTCTAGAATTTAACTGAAAAATTAAAAAAAATTATTTATGATCATACATATAGTAGTTGTTTCAAAGTGCTTGTCTTCTAACTTTTAACATCTTTGCCATCTTAGGATCTGTTTGTATTAACCTCTCTGACTTTTGATTGTGAGCTCCATTTCTCCCTGCTCCTTTCCAGGGCTAGAATATTTGTAAGTATTCTGGATTATGATGAATGGTATTTGTAGCGAACATACAGTATGCTGTTTTTCTTTGAGGAAGTTTCCTTTTCTTCTGGTGAGTGATTAAACTACTGGTAGTTTCTCTTGATTTTATTAAAATTGGTTTTATGCTTTATTTCTGTTTTTGTCCTTAGTCTTTGAGATGACTCTTACTGGAGGGTATGAGCTTTACTCCTAGGCGTGATCTTTTTGGCATCTCAATTCTATGTCCAGGTTCCTCTGCAAGGCTTTTCCACACTGGATGGATTAGAATTTGGACATCTCCGAGCACTGTCTTGTTCCCTCCATGCAGACTGAACCCAGGACTTAGCACTGCAGCAGCTGCTCTCTGAGGGCTTCACAGTCTTCCCCTGCGTATGAGTAGTCCCTATTTTGGCCAAGGACTTGAAGACAGTCTCTTAGAGGTGTCCTTGATTCCCTTGTTCCAGGCAGCTACCTCTTTTTAATACTCAGTCCCACAAATTCAAGCTTCTTCATCCACCCCAAACTCTGATTTGTGCCTCCTTATCTCAGTGAAATTGACATTCTTCTCCATTCAGGCTCTAGTTTCCATTCTAGCTCTGGAAAATTGTCTCAGATGAAAAGCTCGAATTAATGTGGAGCTCACTTCATATTTTCCCCTTCTATCAGGGATCAAATTTCTGTATTTTTACCCAGCACCAAGAAATAGTTTCCTAATAGATTTTGTTCAGATTTGTAGTTGTATGTGTCATAAAAGTAAGTCTGATGCTAGTTACTTTGCCATGGCTAGCAACAGAAGTTTTACAGCTTTATCTGTTCTGTTTTTATTTAATATGACATACACAATCCATTTTTGGCTGCTATGGTTCTGAACCTAAGTGAGTCTAAATCTCAAAGTTGTGTGCATTTCACATGCTAGTAATGTTATGCTCAAAATCCTTCAAGCTAGGCTTCAGATGTACATGAACCAAGAATTCCAGATGTACAAGCTGAGTTTAGGAAAAGCAGAGGAACCAGAGAACAAATTGCTGCCATTCATTGGATCATAGAGAAAGCAAGGGGATTCCAGAAAAACATCTACTTCTGTTTCATTGACTACTTGAAACCCTTTGACTGTGTGGATCACAAAAAACTGGAAAATTCTTCAAGAGATGGGAATACCAGACCACCTTACCTATCTCCTGAGAAATCTGTATGCGGGTCAAGAAGCAACAGTTAGAACCGGACATGGAACAACAGACTAGTTCAAAACTGGGAAAGGAATATGACAAGACTGTATATTGTCACCCTGTTTCTTTAACTTATGTACAGAGTACATCATGTGAAATACCAGGCTGGATGACTCACAAGCTGGAATCAAGATTGCTGGGAGAAGTATCAGCAACCTCAGATGTGCAGATGATACCACTCTAATGGCAGAAAGAGAAGGGTAACTAAAGAGCCTCTTAATGATGGTGAAAGAAGAAAGTGAAAAGCCGGCTTAAAACTCAACATTCAAAAAACTAAGATCATGGCATCCGGTCCCATTACTTCATGACAAATAGAAGGGGAAAAAGGGGAAGCAGTGACAGATTTTATTTTCTTAAGCTCCAAAATCACTGCAGATGGTGACTGCAGCCATGAAATTAAAAGACATTCCTTGCAAAGAGAGCTATGACAAACCTAGACAGCTTATTAAAAAGCAGAGACATTATTTGCTGACAAAGGTCCATCTAGTCAAAGCTATGGTTTTTCCAGTAGTCATGTATGGATGTGAGAGTTGGACCATAAATAAAGCTGAGTGCCGAAGAATTGATGCTTTCGAATTGTGATGCTGGAGAACACTCTTGAGAATTCCATGGACTGCAGAGAGATCAAACCAGTCAATCCTAAAGGAAATCAACACTGAACATTCATTGGAAGGACTGATGCTGAAGCTGAAGCTCTGATGCTTTGACCATGTGAAGCAAAAAGTGGACTTATTGGAAAAGACCCTGATGCTGGGAAAGGCAAAAGGAAAAGACAGTGGCAGAGGATGAGATGGCTAGATAGCATCACCAACTCAATGGACATGAATGTGAGCAAACTCCAGGAGGGAAACAGTGAAGGACAGGGGAGCCTGGCATGCTGCAGTCCATGGGCTCACAAAGAGTCAGACATGACCAAAACCAAAAACAACAAAGGGAGAGGAAGTTAAATTCAGTAGAGCAAAAATTTGCCTTTTTTTACAGAAAGAAGAAAAGATATTTATGTTATTCAAAATATTTGAATATGTTAATGTTAACATTTCATTTTGTTAAATCCATTAAAAAACTTTCATTGACTGTTTTTTTTTTTAATTAACTCTGAACTTCTCAGTTACATATTAGAAATCTTCCATCATGTAGCTCCAACCTGCATTTCTGCCCTTCCTTCCTACACTGTCTGATGTGATACTCTAGTTTTGTGACTATTTGTTCTTTCAGAAACCCTCTCCCTTTCTTTATGTCCTAGCAAACCTGACATACTACATTCCTTGTGATTCATTTCCTTATCTCTTTTCCAACGTTAATTTATTTGCCATATGCGGTACTTCACACATTCTGCTGAGAATAGCCATTATTCTCTCATGAATGAAAAATGTCTACATAAGTCTCCTTTTTGATTTTGAGCTCCTTATCTACTTACCATAATGCTAGGAGCTTGTATATCATTGCCTGTTTCTCTCTTCCACTTCTCATATGTAATTAATAACCACATTCTATCAATTACATGTCCTAAGCATCCAAACTTGTTCTCTTATCTTTATCTCCACTGTATTTGCCACAGGTTAGACCTGGCAACTTCTCAGAACAACTTGGTCTTCTTCACCTCCATACTGGTACCAGGGTAATCCTTTTAAGACACATATTTGATTATAGCAAACTCTGAATTAAAATCTTTCAGTGACTTTGACATGATAAAATGCCCAAATTTCTTAGCCTGGGCAATCTAATGCATATTTTGTGTAATTAACTGATCCTTATGCTGAGTACGGTAGATGACTCATGGTAGTACCAAGGGAAACACAGGTGATAGTCACTCAGTTGGTAAAGCAGGAGGGAATGAAGTGAAATGCTTTGAATCAGAAATGAAAGTCTTGAAGTCTGCTCCAAATTATGTCACTATGTGTTGCTAGTTGTCAAATTTCTTGAGTGATTCATTTCCTTTCAACTGAGCCTCAATTTTTTCCACTTATACAATGAAGGCATTGGACTTTGTAATATTTTAAATCTATCAATTCTAATATTCTTATGTGAATTTAAAGTTTAAAAAGTATTTCCATTTCATGCTTTGTGTTGTGAACATGTATCAGTGCTTTGAGAACTGGGCCTTTAAATTCCTTCATGTTATCCATTGCCACCAATCCAACTGACAAGAGCTGTAAGTTCTCTTTCAATGCATGCATGATATTTCATGCATGATCAACTTCTCCCAACTCTCCCTCAGCATATCCTAACACAAAACTGCAAATGTGTACGGTTTTGGATACCAGTCAAAATTACTTAGACATATAGCTATGGAAGTCATGACCAAATCATACAATAATTTTAAAGTTTCTTATTTCAGTTTATTTTTTAACTTCACTTCTGGTTCTAGCCATCTATCTTCTGCAACTACAAAAGCCTCCAGTAAATTTCCTAGCTGATGCATGGAAAATGCTTTAATAGGAATATAGAGTATTCTTTCCTGGCATGTGTGATGAAAAACCTAGCAGAGGTTATAGAGAAGAAAGTGATGTTTGGAACTGCAGTGACTAAAAGATAACCCTGGCCAGCTCTATGGTCAGCATACAGTGGATGAATCTTTTGAACCTAGATGAAATATTTTGAAGAACTATAAGTTGGGGAGTGTTTGTATTCGTTTTGGATTCCGTTTGTATTCAGCAAGTTGAAGAGAATTTAATATCATGTCCATGTGACCAATTTACTGCAACTTAACCTGTGCTTGGGCTTAGTTGCTCAGTCATGCCCAGCTCTTTGCAACTCCATGGATTGTAGCCTGCCAAGCTCATCTGTCCATGGGGATTCTCCAGGCAAGAATACTGGAGTGGGTTGCTATGCCCTCCTCCAGGGGATCTTCCCAACCCAGGGATCAAACCCAGATCTCCTGCATTGCAGGCAGATTCTTCACTGTCTGAGCCACCAGGGAAGCCCTCAATGAAGCTATAGTTTGTATAAAAAAACAAGATCCACCAGCTACAATTTGTTTTATTGTTCAGTTGCTAAGTTGTGACCAACTCTTTGTGACCCCATGACTGTAGCCCACTAGGCTCCTCTGTCCATGGGATTCCCGAGGCAAGAATACTGAAGTGGGTTGCCATTCCCTTCTGCAGGAGATCTTCCTGACCTAGGGATAGAACCCAGGTCTCCTGCACAGTAGGCAGATTCTTTACCATCTCAGCTGCCAGGGAAGCCCATACTCATCTATTTATGCATATTTATTTATAGTATTTATGGGAACAGATATTTATTGAGTATCAATTATGTGACAGAGATGGTCTGGTCTCTGGAAATACACTGATGAATAAGAGAAACAAAGTTCTGCCCTCATAAAGCTTATATTCTAGGTGGAAGGAGATAAGAATTGAATCAAATAACTACTGTCAAATCCTTGCTCTCCATTGTGGTTTTCGTATATTTTTGATCTGTTTCAATGGTTGTGTGTGTGTGTTCAGTCACTCAGTTGTTTCCAACTCCCTGTGACCCTGTGGACTGTAGCCTGCCAGTCTCCTCTGTCCATGGGATTTTTCAGGCAAGAATCTGTCACAATATCCCCCCATTTTTTAAAGGCAGAAATTTCTGATGGCAATCATGTTACAGGTTTTAAAAGTACAACTCATCTTAAATATCTCCTTTATTTGTGACTGTATCTGAAATTGATCTTTCCACAGATGATCTTTAAAGGCTGTTTGCTGTAGTATGCACTTACACTATTAATGATGATAACTTCAGTTTATTTAGTGTTTATTCTAAGCCTAACATTGTGCTAAACTCTGTATGTATAACATTTCATGGGCTCTTTATAATACTCTGTAATAAGGAGTTCTTATTTATATTTAGATGAAGCAGCTGAGACTCAGAGAGGTTATATAAGTTGTCTAAGATCACAGGATAGGATGACAGAACCAGGACTTGAATTCAAGTTCAGTTCAGTTCAGTTCAGTTGCTTAGTCATGTCCATCTCTTTGTGACCCCATGAACCGCAGCACGCCAGGCCTCCCTGTCCATCACCAACTCCCAGAATTTACCCAAACTCATGTCCATTGAGTCAGTGATGCCATCCAACCATCTCATCCTCTGTCATATCCTTCTCCTGCCCTCAATCTTTCCCAGCATCACAGTCTTTTCAAACGAGTCAGCTCTTTGCATCAGGTGGCCAAAGTATTGGTGTTTCAGCTTCAGCATCAGTCCTTCCAATGAACACCGAGGACTGATCTCCTTTAGGATGGACTGGTTGGATCTCCTTGCAGTCCAAGGGACTCTCAAGAGTCTTCTCCAACACCACAGTTCAAAAGCATTAATTCTTCGCTGCTCAGCTTTTTTTATAGTCCAACTTTCACATCCATACATGACTATGGGAAAAACCATAGGCTTGGCTAGACAGACCTTTGTTGGCAAAGTAATGTCTCTGCTTTTTAATATGCTGTCTAGGTTGGTCATAACTTTCCTTCCAAGTTAGCCAGACTCAAAAGTCAGGAGTTTTTCCACTAAACTACTCTTTTCATCATTTAGGAGGCAATGGCTATAGCTAGCTAATTTTATCCAACCTCAAGTTAGAGAAATGTTAAGCTTTTCTCTGTTTTCTTTGGGTAGTCTCTGTTCAGAACATATAGATCCCTATGCCTTGAGTCAGTCTGGTTGGACCACTTTTCTTGTCAAAATCTCTGAGACCTAATTTATCTCAGAGAATGTAGCCACGTGGTTCAAATTCCTTTGCCCAATGCTTAAATATTCTCTAATGGTGACAGGAAGCTCACTAAGAGCAGAAACAAGTAACTTCAATTGTGGGTGGGGTGGAAGGAAAGAAAGATTTTCTGATATAGAGTTGAGAATTGTCTCCTTAAAATCTTGCCCTAAGCTGGCTGGAGGACTGCTACATTGAACAATTAAACAATATTTTGTCTATGAAAGAGCTCTCTGAATATATTATGGATGATTTTACTTTCTTCTGGGAGTTAATTTCTCTAGCTGTTGCATTTCCAATTTCTTTAATATGTGTCACCTGGTCAGTCAGTTCAGTCACTCAGTTGTGTCCACCTCTTTGCAAACCCATGGACCTCAGCATGCCAGGCTTCCTTGTCCATCACGAACTCCTGGAGCTTGCTCAAACTCATGTCCATTGAGTCAGTGATGCCATCCAACCAACTCATCCTCTGTCATCCCCTTCTCTTCCTGCCTTCAATCTTTCCCAGGTCAGGGTCTTTTCCAGTGAGTCAGTTCTTCCATCAGGTGGCCAAAGTATTGGAGCTTCAGCTTCAGCATAAGTCCTTCCAATGATTATTCAGCACTGATTTCCTTTAGGATTGACTGGGTTGATCTTGAAGTCTACTGTCAGGAGTCTTCTCCAATACCACAGTTCAAAAGCATCAATCCTTCAGTGCTCAACTTTCTTTATTGTCCAACTCTCACATCCATACATGACTACTGGAAAAACCATAGCTTTGACTAGGCAGACCTTTGTTGGCAAAGTAATATCTCTGCTATTAAATATGCTGTCTAGGTTGGTCATAGCTTTTCTTCCTAGGAGCGAGTGTCTTTTAATTTCATGGCTGCAGTCACCATCTGCAGTGATTTTGGAGCCCAAGAAATAAAGTCTCTCACAGTTTCCATTGTTTCCCTGTCTATTTTCCATGAAGTGATGGGACTGGATGCCATGATCTTAGTTTTCTGAATGTTGAGTTTTAAGCCAGCTTTTTCACTCTCCTCTTTCACCTTCATCAAGAGGCTCTTTAGTTCCTCTTTGCTTTCTGCCATAAGGGTGGTGTCATCTGCATACCTGAGGTTATGGATATTTCTCCTGGCAGTCTTGATTCCAGCTTGTGCTTCATTAGACCCGGCATTTCACATGACATACCCTGCATATAAGTTCAGTAAGCGGGGTGACAATATACAGCCTTGACGTACTCCTTTCCCAATTTGGAACCAATCTCTTGTTCCATGTCCGGTTCTGTTTCTTCTTGATCTGTGTACAGATTTCTCACGAGGCAGGTAAGGTGGCCTGGTATTCTCATCTCTTGAAGAATTTCCACAGTTTCTTTGTGATCCACACAGTCAAAAGCTTTAGCATAGTCAATGAAGTAGAAGTAGGTGTCACCTGGTCATCCTCCTCTAGACAGGGGCCAGCCCTAAGGATAGCAGTGGTGCAGAATTCACAACTTAGCTAGAAGGTAAAGATTTCATGAAAGGTATGTACATGATTGTGAAGGGTTTCCTATGGAGAAAAAAAGAGCAATGGTCATGTAGGAAAGATTTTTCCTGGGTTATTGGAACATTATTCCAAAATTGCTGCTGAAGACTGTGTGCTTTAAGACTCTCACTGCCCTTTTACTGTGGATGCACGTGATAAAATATCTCCTGAAACTCAATGCCAGGGAAAATGTGTTTGTCATGATGAACTGATATACTTGTCTCGATAATTAGAGCTTATACATATGTAGTGCAGCGTTAGGTTGTACCTACACGAGGGGGCAGCTGGTAGTATTTGTTTCCTCAGACAGCTACTGTTGGCATGGGAATGTCATGCCGTGCTACACTGCAGGCTGCTGATCAGAACACTGATCAGATGTTCTCGATCATCATGGGGTCTTTTCTACTAGGTGGGGACGGAGGGTAGGATTTTCTTCAGACGTGTTTTGGTGGATCCATTGTGAGTCTTGGTATCTGCTCACTGGTGATTCAAGTTGTCCTCAAGCTTCTTCATCTGACTTTCCATCCAGTCCCCAGGAGCAGGAAAAGTCAAAGCCCAGACAAAGTAGTTGTGGTGATGGTTCCAGAAATAGATGTCTAGCTCTTACTCAGACTTACAGACTCATCGACTGAAACAGATCACAGAGGTTGGCTGTTTTAATACCCCCAAAATGCTGCTTAGTTTTATGCCTAATATCATATAAGTATTCCATGTGAAAAATGATACCATATGTGGAAAATCCATATTTGATTTATTAATCTTGTGATATAGGAATTATTTAGGGTTATTCTTCAACCATCATAGCCAAAATACATACAATATACTATTTCTATTGTTATTCATATTATGGGAAGTATTTTATTCATTTCTTATTTGTCTCCTTTTTAAATATCCCAATAATTCTTTTATTACAAAAGGAGTCAAACTATCATTTCATATGACAGTCAGCTAAATTACCAAAATAAACTATAAGATCGTAAACAGCATAAGGTAGTCAAGCTGGAATGCAAAGGAACTACAATGTATCCCCTCAAATTTAAAAAATAGGGTACAATTTATGTTTGGAGATATGTTCTCTAATCTCCAATATTAGAAAAATAGTTATTCCAGTCACCTAAATATTTAATATAAGAATTATTTATCTTTATCCATAATGATTATTATTAGTCATATATTAATTCATTAAGGAATCCTCAATTTGTCTGCAGAGTACTAAAAAGAATACAAACTAAGAAGATACATTTCTAACCCACTAAAACCTGCTTCTGGAAATAATTAAGAATAAAGAGTGTAATATAAGTGAAAGTGAAAGTGAAGTCGCTCAGTCGTGTCCGACTCTTTGCGAACCGGTGGACTGTAGCCCCCCAGGTTCCTCTGTCCATGGAATTTTCCAGACAAGAATACTGGAGTGGGTTGTCATTTCTCAGCCTTGCTAGAAAATATTTAACCAGAAAGATAGATTCTGAATAAAACTAGTTTAATAAAAAACAGAAACTGGTCATTTTGTAAAAATCCAGGTTTATAGAGAGAAATAGAGATACGTCATAATGCTTGCTTTGCCAATAGTTTTGTTTTGGGTAGGCTTGCTTAATCAATTCATTTACCCTTTTGAGGAAAATACACTGCTAGGCATCATGTATGCAAAGGCAAAGCAAACACGGGGTTGTTTCTTAAGGAATTTCTAGTGTGGAGGAAGAAATGAACAGCGGACAACAGAGGAAGGACGAGCCTTCTGACTTCAGGCTCTATGGAAGAGTTGATGTCTGAACTGGCCCATGATGGAGCTGAATGAATTGGAAGAGACGCAGAGGGTCTGCTTGGCTACAGAAAGCAATTAACAAAAGCTCGGAAGTCCAAAGGTCTGTGTTCAAGGCTCACAACCCATTCGCTACAGTTTCTGAGCAG
This sequence comes from Oryx dammah, assembly GCF_014754425.2. NCBI lineage: Eukaryota > Metazoa > Chordata > Mammalia > Artiodactyla > Bovidae > Oryx > Oryx dammah. The sequence continues at coordinate 81,825,072 of NW_024070186.1, read as the reverse complement.
CTCTGAAAATCATTGTTTCCTTCTTAAGTTACAGCAGACTTACTTGGTGGCACAACTTGACCTGAACTGACACGAGGCTGTTTATAATCTTTACTTAATCCACGTATGAGAATCTTTGTAAATTTTGCTGCAGAAATATCAATGCTTTTTTTTATTAGAAGCCCTGCTCCAACATACAGAGATTTTGCTAATACTTTAAACATTCACTGTACTACTTTTTAAAGATACCACTTTTTGTCCTCGAAATCCAAATACATACCCAGTGATAGGTATGGAATTGTGAACTTGAAGTAATTATATGCGATGGGATACTGGAGAAACTGTGGTCAGAAAGTTAGGTAACAATTGTGCCAGTTTTTAAATGTCAAGATAAAGATGTTGGAAATTCTTTTTTAGGCTATAAAGAAACCAGAATAAGCTTTTGAAGAAGGGAGTGAAATATTCAACAATGTTTTATCAAAAGTTGTATTCTTGAGCACACACTATTTTAAATTCATTTTCCCAAACAGTTGTAAAATTAGGGATATTTTCCTTTGAGTAAAATAATGATGTCAGATGAAATACCTTTTGAAAATAGATATATACATCCATCATTTATTTCCTTGTGAAGGTGTTTGGGAGAAATAGGGTTAGAGAAAGCAATTTAAGGTTGTGAATGAAGCTTGCTAATACAGCTTGTGCCCCCTAAGTCTTGCCCAGGTTTGATGTCCCTATTTCTGTTTTGAAAATGCAAAAATTGCTTGGGAAACCAAAAAACCCCATCAGAAGCAATAATTTATTTATTTATGTTCTTATTCCCTTTAAGATAATGTGTTCTAATTAGATTAGGAAAATTAATTGAAAAATTAAGGATGTATATGTGTGTTGTGTGTCTTTGTGTGTGTGTGTGTGTGTGTGTGGCTGCAAAAGTTTGGGAATTAAAAAACTGACTCTGGAAATTACCCATCTCAGTCTTTTTTCCCTTAGAATATCTGGATACTTGGTTGATCTCACACTTTTCCTAAGCTTGTAAAAATTGACCCTAGACCCTAGACTCAGGAATAAGAGTCTATTTTGTTTTCATTTTTAAACATGTCATTTGAGGGGCTGGAAGCATTGGTAGGCATATGTAGTGAAACTGTGAACTGGTACACTTTTCAAAAAGAATGCTTGGTAGTGCCTCGGAGATACTGCTTAATCCACTTCCTGGAAGTAGAAGTAGTATATCAATCCCTAGAAGTCTGTGCAGGGAATCAGGAAATTCCATCCAACCCGTAGTTGATGCTTTTCTAGAAAATTTCTCCATTTGACTTCAGAAGAACTGTAAATAAAAATAGCATGTTTACAAACATTTTATGGCTTTCACTAAGATCCGAGAATGAAGCACATACATTGGGTCAGGAAAGAAGTATTTGTTGATGTTGTGACCTTAAGAGTATTTGCCATTCTAATAAATTTAAAAAAATGACTTACAAACAGCAGAAACCAATACATCATTGTAAAGCAATTATCCACCAATTAAAAATAACTTTAAAAAATTACATATGAACATAAAAATATGCTGATTTTTTTAAACAAATAATATTTGTTTCTGATTTTAAAAGTCTTCAACAATAGTTGTAGAAAATTTAATGCAGATGCAGGAGTAGAAATCAATGATAATGTCTACTGAGTGTTTCAGTGTTCCCCAGGCACTCTGTCTCTAGCTTTACATACATTATACTATAGCCCGCCAGTATCCTCCGTCCATGGGATTCTCCAGGCAAGAATACTGGAGAGGGTTACCATCCCCTCCGCCAGGGGATCTTTCTGACCCAGGGATTGAACCCTCATTTGATAGTAGGCGGTTCTTTACTGCTGAGCCACTGGGGAAGCCCTGTACTCTGTTGCTTCCCCTCCATTCCCAGTAACCACCATACTCACCAGTGGGAAGGAGCCACGGGCACATTTTTGTGTCTATGCTCACAGACTCTTTTACCCACGTGTATATATGTGTGTGTGTAAATATATATTTAACATATATGTAACAGTTGAAATCTTGGTGCTGGCTGTTTTTTCACCTTCGATATCAGTCTTTTTGATAGTTGTACCTATTGACTAATAAAATGGCTAAGGCATGATTTTGGTGCTTGCTAATCCAGAATTTAGCCCTAATGTTGAGTGTCTAGGTGATACTTTGGATTAAAAATGACAAATAAATAAACAAAAAACACTCTCCGAATAAGCGGGCATCATGCTAACACCTCCTCCTAAGCAGAAGCTACTTATATTCCTCAGCATGAGGTGTCAGTGACACATCAGGCATGTGGTGGAGAATGGAAGGAGGACTGACTCTCCAAATTTTCTCTTCATTTCTTTGCTTTCCAAGTATCAAATTCTGAAACATTGTTAATGACCTTAAAGCCTTAGAATCCATCTTTAAGAAAGATATTTACATTTACATATTATAAATTTTATATATAGGGATGACCAGTGGGTGATTTATACCATGTCCTTATTTTTAAAAACCTCTTGTAGAAATGTTCCAATCCTTATGAATCAGATCGAAGATCTTGGGATAAAGGAAATAAGAAACTCTTTTTGTGAGGAGTCTATAAGTGCTAAACTCTGCATAAAAAACTCACTTTTCCTTTATTTCTTTCATATTTTGTTGCCACAACAACTCTTCAAGGCAGGTCATTAACCTCTCTTTACAAATAAGAAAAATGAAGCTCAGAGAAGTTCATCTGTGCTTGAACACAGTCAGCTGGTTAACACTGGGATTTGAGCTGAGGAACTTACAGCTCTGAGATCTCAAATGTTTCCTGTGAGACCGCTGTAAAGATTGACAGTTATAATCTGTAGGACTTGGAGTGGCCTTCCATCCAGATAAGAAAGTCAACTAAAATGGAAAGAGAAAAAGGAAAAGGAATCATCACTTAATTTTGTAGTTATATACCATCTTGCTGGACTTCCCTGGTGGCTCAGTGGTAAAGAATCTGTCTGGAATGCAGGAGACTCGGGTTCATTCCCTGGGTGGGGAAGATCCCCTGGAGGAGGGTGTGGCAACCCACTCCAGTATTCTTGCCTGGAGAATCCCATGGACAGAGCTTGGTGGGCTATAGTCGACAGGGTGGAAAAGAGTCGGACATGACTGAAGTGACTGAGCACGCACAGACACACCATCTTGCGGAGGCCCAGTTATTTTCCTTATAGAAGTTTTAAAAGCTGAGATGTGATTCAGATATTATAAAATTCACCCCCTGTAAAGTGTACAGTTGAGTGGTTTTGTATATTCCCAAGACTGTGCCACCATCATCACTGTCTAATTCCAGAACATTATATCAACCCCAAATGAAATTTTATGTCCATTAGCAATCATTTCTTATAGTTTTGATGAAGGAAAAATCCTCAAAACCTTTCTTCTAAAAATCCAATTTTCTAAGTTTCTTTCCTTAAACAAAAATGGTTCCTAATTACCTATATAGCATGTAGCATAGAAGTTATAGAAATAATCTCACATAACAGATGATTGATGTTGCTGAATATATCTTTAAGTTGAAAAAGATTATTAATGGCAAAATTTTCCCAAAATGATCAATGTCAGAAAAGCCCCCACTCCCAACTGCCACTATCATTACCACCGTTAATTGAGCACTCTTTGGCAGGCTCTATGTAGAGATATTTACTTTATTTGATTATTAATAGCCCCTCCATTGTGCAAATGAGAAAAAGTTTAATTTGGAGAAGTGACATCACCTATTAAATGTCTGGGTTGAGAAATAAAGCCAGGTCCATTCTGATTTGAAAGTACAAGTCTTGTCCACTGTGCTTTCCACCAAGTGAGAGGAAATGGATCCAAAGAGAACATAGCTCTAAGATGAAAATAATATTTGAATCTAAATGAAAAATTTACACAGGCCCAGGTGCCAAAGAAGGTTATCTAGTGCTAGCTACTGGAAGCTTTATCCCCAAATTTACATATCCAAAGGATTGGGTACTTGCATAAAGCTATAGAAACCAGGTATTTCTGATCTTTCCATTTTTCATTATTTGATAATTAACCTGTCAAACCAGAAAGGGAAACAGTTATGCAGTGTAGAAGTATAAGACATTTCTGATGGGTACTACAGAAATCTCTTCTCCTAGGTCTTGGTCTGTTGGTCTTCCAGGATGATTGTGCTAGATTAGTCAATGAAACTGTTCCAAATGCTGCTTTTCTCCTGGTCTGAGTTTCTTTTCACTCCTATTAAAACCTACTTTATTTTTCTCATCTTGAAGTCATTAGGTGGGTGTGTAATTTATTTTCAGGAAGGATTGAATGCATGACACATGTTGTTTTTGTTTATAATTTCCACGTAAGTTTATAATAAATTTGATTAAGGCCTTATCTGCAGATGAACTACGATATATAGTTAACTCAGTCTTGAAAGTAATCTACAACACTGGGTGATATATTCATTCAATTCAGCAGCTAGTTATTGACCTTCCTTATGTATTGAGCAGAGACTGTGTATGAAGGGAGGTGATATTTCATGGTTAATAAACCTCAGAATTACCATTTCCTTTCCATTCTCTCTTGTACACTGGATTCTCAAATACTGGCATCTTTGACATCTGAGTAATTAGAAAATAGTATCTTATTGTTGGTATATTTTGTAGTTTCTCTTTTTAATTGAAGTGTAGTTGATATATAGTGTTATATCAGTTTCAGATAAACAACATAGTGATTCAATAGTTTTATAGATTATGTTTGTTCTATTTAGGGCTTCCCAGGTGGTGCTAGTGGTAAAGAACCCACCTGTTAATGCAGGTTAGATGTTAACAGATGCAAGTTCTATCCCTGGGTCAGGAAGAACCCCTGGAGGAGGGCATGGCAACCCACTCCAGTATCCTTACCTGGAGAATTCCATGGACAGAGGAGCCTGGCAGTCCTTTAGGGTCACACAGAATCGGACATGACTGAAGTGACTTAGTACATGTTTCATTAAAATTATAAAATATTGGCTCTATTTCTTGTGCTGTACTATATATCCTTGTTGTTTATTTTATACATAGTATTTTTTACCTCTTCATCTCCTACCTGTATCTTGCCCCTCCACCTTCCCTGTTCCTACTGGTAACCACTAGTTTGTTCTTTTTACATGTAAGTCTATGTTTGTTTAGTAATCTTTATTCGTTTCATTGCTTTAAACATAAAAGTGATAACGTACAATATTTATCTTTAATTATGTCCCATTTGTGTCGTTTGCTTTAGGAGCCAGGTCCAAAAAAGATTTTTGTCAGAGTGTTCTAGCTGTATTTTCTTCCAGGAATTTCATGGGTTTTGGTGGTCTTACATTTAGGTCTTTAATCCATTTTGAGTTTACTTTGTATACCAGTGTGAGAAAGTGTTATAACTTTATTCTTTTACATGCAGCTGCCCAGTTTTCATGTGTGTGTGTGCAAAGTCACTCCAGTCATGTCTAACTCTTTGCAACCTTATGGACTGTAGTCCCCCAGGCTCCTCTGTCCATGGGATTCTCCAGGCAAGAATACTGGAGTGGGTTGCCATTTCCTCCTCCAGAGGATCTTCCCAACCCAGGGACTGAACTCCAGTCTCTTATGTCTCCTCCATTGGCAGGCAGGTTCTTTACCACTAGTACCACCTGTTTGTTTCTGGACTGTCCAATTTTTTAATATTGATGAACTTTTTAGTTTGAGCTTGTCTATATCCTTTATCTCTCCTTCAATTCTGAAAGATAACCATGTTAAATAGAGTGTTATAGATTGTAGATTTTTCCCTTTCAGCACTTTAAATCTGTCATACCAGTCCTTTCTGTCCTGCAAAGTTTCTACCAGGTGCAAAGGTTATCTCTTGCATGTGAGACATTGTTTTCTCTTCCTGCCTTTAGAATTTTCTCTTTAACTTTTGTCATTTTAATTATGATACTCCCCATATGGGTCTGTGTGAATTCTGTGCATTCTGTACCTGGGATATCTGTTTCTTCAGGTTTGGCAATTTTTCAGCCATAATATCATCAAATACATTTTTAACACTTTCTTCCTGTCTTCTCCTTCTGGGACTGCTATGATGCAAATGTTAATATCTTGATGTTATCCTAGAGGTCTCTTAAACTGTCCTCCCTTTTTTCTTTTGGGTTTTTTTTTTTTTTTTTGCTCTTCTGATTAGGTGATTTCCATCATCCTACCTTCCAAATCACTTATGCATTCCTCAGTATCACCTTGTCTGCAGTTATTCCCTTCTATCATGTTTTTATCTATTAGTTCTTACTGGTTCCTTTTCATATTTTTTGCTTTCTTGTTAAACTTCTCACTGTGTTCATTTGTTCTTTCCCCAAGTTCAATGAGTATATTTTTACTAAGGCTTTGTACTCTTTATCTCTGTTTTATTAGTTGTTTTTTCCCCCAGGGTTTTTTTCTTGTTCTTTTGTTTGAAATAAACTCCTCTGCTTTATAAGTCTGTGTAACTTCCTCTGTCTCTATGAAGTAGTTACCTATTCTTGTCTTGAAGGGGTGTTCTTGTGTGGGAGCATTCCTCTGCAGGCTGTGTGTGCCCAGTGACTTTTGTGGCAGAGCTGGATGAGGAGTGAGCATGGATCACATCTTCCCTGAGGTGTGATGCAGTGTTATCACTTTGCTGGGAGGTGAGACTGGAAATGGAGGGACGGAAGCCAGAACTGGTTATGAGTTTGGTTCCTCCTATTCTCAGTGGCTGCCACTCTCCAGCAAGGGGTGAAGGAAGGTCCCGAGGTGCTGGAGCAGAAGCCTTGAGGGTGAGGTTTGAGCTGATTCTCTTTTCTCTGGGTGTGCACTTCCCCCTCTCCTGGCAACAACACCTTTACCCCCAAAGGGGAGCTTTGCCGGAGCTGGAAGGGCCTGATTGGATGCCTGGTGTGGGCTAGGGCAGGCACTGGCATGGTCCTGGCACAGCAGTCAGAGTTCCAGAGAGCTTCTAATCACCGCCGCCAAGAACACCAGCAAAGGCTGCCCTCACCCTGTTCAGATGAAGTGCTGGGCCCAGCTGGCCCTGTCCCTCTCATGTATGCAGTCTCCTTGGCAAGGCAGCAAGCCATTGCCCTACCCGGGAGCTGCTCCAGATCTAAAGGCACCAGGACACACACAGGGGCAATCGCGGGACACTGGCCAGAGCCCTGAGCAGTTTCAATCTGTTCCTCCCCCCTTTCCCAGCAATAAACAAGTGTGTGCACGCTCTTCACAAATGAATTCTAGGTTTCCTATAGCTCTTCTATTAGCCCTACTGGTTTTCAAACCAGCTAAGGAGACTCATCTTTCTGGAGTCAGGTCCTAGGGCTGACTTTCTGGAGTTAGGTCGTAGGGCTGGAGTGCCCAGCATGTGGTTAGAACCTCTCACCTCAGGGAGACCTCTGAGTCTGTGATATGCCTCTCCTTTACTGTGTCCCCTCCAAGGGGCGTGGGTCCCAAGTTGCTGGTTTCTCTTCCCTGCCTATGCAACTCCCTGTATATCTCCCTTACAGTCTTGACTGTAGAAGAGTCTTTTCGCTGGTCTCCAGTTTGTTTTCAGTGAGAACTGCTCCTTGTGTAGGTGTATTTTTGATATGTTCATGGGAGGAGATGAGCTCAGTGTCCTCTCACTCCATTATTTTGATCTCTTCCCCTGTAGTTCTTTATTATGAGTGACTCTTATGACTTTTCACATGTTTAAAAAGTGCATTATATCTCTTACATTGCTCATATCTTTAAATTATTTGTAGGTTATTGTTTTCTAATTTAATGTACAGCTGAAAATATTTTCCCCAATGGAAAGTTCACAGTAACAGTCTCTATGTTATTTCATTTCATCCATATTAATAGACATTAATATTTGGTATTAATTTAAACATTCATTTTATTACATCAATATTTAATAAATAAATTACTTATTACATGTTCTAAGTACTAAGATATAAAATAATTAAAGAGAGATATACGTAAATGTCTAGGTAAAGGTGCCCATAATCTCTTAGGGAATATATACATTTGCAGGCAGAATAAGATAAATTCTATGGTAGAGGGACTATAGTGTGTTAGGAGCTCAAAGGAAACTGTGATTGATTTGAGGAACAGGGGAGGATACATCGGAGAAGATTTTCCAGAGAGAGCACTGTGGCATTTGTCCTCGGTCTGAAAGAATCTGTGGGATTTTTAGGATCAGAGAAGTGTTCATGTGTTAGGACTGAGGACACCTATTTGGAAATGTGACCCTATTTTGGTAATGAGTTTTGATAAATAAGCAAACATTACTTCCTTGAAATTCATAAGTATTAATGTTTTCTTTCTCTATTTCGGTCCTCCTATAGTGGGTGCATCCATATTTGTAAATCATATGTCTTCTTACTACATCGATCCCTTTATCATTATATAATACCCTTCTTTGACTTTTCTTACAGTCTTTGTTCTAACGTCTGTTTTGTCTGATATGGACAAAATTTGCACGGAATGTCTTTTTCCATCCCTTTACATTTGTGTGTGTCCTTACTTTAAGAGTGAGTCTCTCTAAAGCAACAGACAGATAGGTGCTGATTACCCATTCAGCCACTCATTGCCTTTTCATTGATGAATAAACCCATTACAAAGTAATTATTAATAAATATGAACTATTGTCATCTTGTTAACTGTTTTCTAGCTGTTTTGTAGTTACTCTGTGCTCCTTTCTTCTTTATCTCTTTCCTTGTTTTGGTGGTTTTCTTTAGTGTTATTTTGAGATTTCTTTCACATATTCTTTTGTATATTTACTGTAAGTTTTTCCCTTGTTGTTACTGTTAGGCTCACATGTAATATTCTTTAAAAATAACTGTTTTAATTTGGTAGCAACTGAAATTTGAATACATTTCAAAGCTTTATTGGAGAAGGAAATGACAACCCACTCCAGTATTCTTGCCTGGAGAATCCCATGGACAGAGGAGCCTGGTGGGATCTATCTAGTCCATGAGGTCTCAAAGTGTTGGAGTTCTGCACAGCAAAGCTTTGTATATTAATTCTCTGCCCTCACTCCCATTTTATACTATTGATGACACATTTTTACATCTTGTTATTTTATGTAAACCTTAACTAATTATTATATTTTAAATTTTACTACTTTTGTCTTTTAACCTTCATGCTTGCTTTATACATCATCGATCCACTATCATTATTTACTTTTGCCTGTGAGGTTTTTACTTTCATTTTTTCTTATTAATAATTACTGTAATTTCTTTTTAAAGAAGTTTTTATCATTTCTTGTAAGGCTAGTTTAGTGGTAATGAACTCCTTTATCTTTTGCCTATCTGGAAAACTCTAAATTGTTCTTTCAATTCTGAATATTAACCTTTTTGGGTACAGCATTCTTGATTTGAATTTTTTTCCTTTCAGTGCTTTTCCTTTTCAGTAACACCACTTCCCTCTGCCTATAAAGTTTCTGCAGAAAAATCTTCCGATAGCCTTATGGGGCTTCCCATTTACATATAAAATTTTTCTCTTTCTGCTTTTAGGATTCTCTCTTTATTCTTTTACTATTTTAATTATAACATGTCTCTGGTACATGTCTCTTTGGCTTCATCTTAATGGAACTCTTTGGGCTTCCTGGACCTAGATTTCTGTTTCTTTCCCCAGATTAAGAAACTTTTCAGTCACTATATCTTCAAATAATTTTTCTAGGCCTTTTATCTCTCTTCTCCTTCTGGGACCCTATACTGTGAACATTATTCTGCTTGATGATGTCACAAACAACCTTGAAGATATCTTTACATTTTTAAATTCTTTTTTATTCTGGTCTCTGTCTAGATGGGTTCTACTGCTATCTTCTAGCATGCTTATTTGTCCCTCTACCTCATCCAGTCAGCTGTTGTGCATTTTTCTGTTCAATTGTCACTTCGCTTTGGTACTTTCTTATGTTTTGTTGATGTTCTCATGGAGTTTATCTGGTTTTCTTTTGAGTTTGGTGGGCATTTTGTGACCATTACTTTGAACTCTATCAGGTAGCCTGCTTATCTTCATGTAGTTCTTTTGCTAAAGTTTTGTCTTCTTTCAATACAACAGGAACATATTCCACTTCCTCTGCATTTTTGCCACTTCTCTCTGCTTGTTTCCATATATCAGGTAAATCAGCTACCGCTTACACTCTTGAAGGTATGGCCTTATAGGAGATGTCCTGTGGGGCTCAGAAGCACAATCCTTCCTGGTCACCAGAGCCAGATTCTCCAGGGGGTGTCTCCCAAGTGAGAAGCATCAGCCTTCCTGTTTCGGCAGGGCCATAGCTGCTGCTGCAGTGTGTTGGTGGGAGGGACTGGCCCCCCCGCCACAAGCTTCTGAAGGGAAATTTAGTAGTAGCCAACAAGACTACCTGCACACTTGCTGTTTGACTCAGCATTCTCATTTCTAGAATCTATTTTGAAGATATTCCCCTAGCAACATGAAAATGCTGCTGCTGCTGCTACTGCTGCTAAGTCGCTTCAGTCGTGTCCGACTCTGTGCGACCCCATAGATGGCAGCCCGCCAGGCACCCCCGTCCCTGGGATTCTCCAGGCAAGAACACTGGAGTGGGTTGTCATTTCCTTCTCCAATGCATGAAAGTGAAAAGTGAAAGTGAAGTCGCTCAGTCGTGTCGAACTCTTCGCAACTCCATGGATTGCAGCCTACCAGGCTCCTCCGTCCATGGGATTTTCCAGGCAAGAGTACTGGAGTAGGGTGCCATTGCCTTCTCTGATGAAAATGCTACACAAGTTATTTACTGCAGTAATGTTTGTAATTGAAAAATATTGAAAATAACCTAAGTGCCACAAAATAGCACAGTGTGTGCCCTTTTGTGCAAAAGAAACCTATGGAACATATATCAGAAATTAAAGAGATCAGTTACCTATAAGGGATTGTTGGAAAAGGAGTGGAAAGAAGGGGAAATGGGAAATGGGGATAGGACAGGAGGGATGAGAGTGTAAAACTTATTGGAGTATGCTTTTTTGTAGCTTTGACTCTTAGAACCATAGCAAAACATAGCAGGTTTTACATACTCAAATAATAAAGTAATTAAGTATAATTAATTTTATTAATAATTAAAATCAACCAATATAGAAGATAAGAAAAGACAAATGAATCTAACTGGATTCCAAATTAATAACTAAACTACATTAAAGAGAATGGAGAAGAAAAATCTATCAAAAGCCAAATCAAAAATAATATTTTGACCATATAAGATTAAAGACAAACAAATGTGCATACATACTGTACTGTAGTATTAAATCTGTTACTCTGGATAGGAATTATGTAACTACTTTAAGTGTATACGAGTGTTGAATGAATAAGTGAATATACTGTAAAGAATACAATTTTTTCACTATTGGGAAAAGAAGTTACAAGTAAGGAAATGGCAAAGACTAAAATGAAACTTGTGATGATGCATTGCAATCATACATATTAGTCATCTATATCTATACTTATTTTCTATTTTCTATCTATTATACATTTCCATATAGATACATCTACACATAGATATTCTACATATAGATGTCTCTAAAGGGGGACATATATATAGAAATAAATGTTCTGTATGTGTATGTATGGGTTTGTTTATATGCATATATTTCCTAGCTTTCTCCATTGAGAGAATCTAGGATCAATGACACCCCTGTAAAAATGGGCACACTTAGCACCCAGAGTTTGGTTCATAAATACTATTTTCCAATAAAAAGAATTAGACTAATTGGAGTCTAATTCCAATAAAAGAAGATAAAAGATAAACTTGGAATATCTTGTGATGCAAGAAAATTAAGGAACTTCTAGTAAAAAGACACCAGAGCCAACTAGAAGTATCTCCTAAAGGCTAAAGCTGAAACAATTTGTCACAAAATAAATAAAGGTAATATTGGATTATAAAATGTGTACTAGCCTCTCAGTTGTGTCCAACTCTGTGATCTCATAGCCTGTAGCAAGCTAGGCTCCTCTGTCCATGGAATTCTCCAGGGAAGAACACTGCAGTGGGTTGCCATTTCCTTCTCCAGGGGATCTTTCCAACCCAGGGATTGAACCCTGGTCTTTTACACTGCAGGTAGATTCTTTACTGTCTGAGCCACCAGGGAAGCCCATTAGATTATAACCTATAGATAAATATTCCTCAGATCACACTGTAATGAATAAATAATTGATTAAATAGGTAAGTGGGAGAGAATGGACAGCTCTTGCAGAAGAATTTCCATTACAATAAAAAGAATCTTGAAATATAAAGCCACTATTAGGAAAATAGCTCAGTAATAATTACTACAAGTAAGACCCACCAATGGATGCTAACATCAGTGGATGGAAGTTTAAGGAGAAACAAGATATTAGCACAGCTTCAGAGTTTCTTCCTCAAGATATTTATCAACTGTAAATGAAAATAAAATACAACTTGACAGAATAGAAACCTAGCAGTCACTATCTTAACCTAGTGATTAATGTTAATATCACTAGTTGACATCATGTAGCCCTTAATAGGGCTTTTCTGGTGCCTCTGTCGGTAAAAAATCCACCAGCAATGCAAGAGACATGGATTTGATCCCTGGGTTGGGAAGATCCAATGGGGAAGGAAATGGCAACCCACTCTAGTATTCTTGTCTGGAGAAATTCATAGACAAAACAGCCTGGCAGGTTATAGTCCATGGGGTCGCAGAGTTGGACATGACTTAGTGACTAAACTACCAACCACAACCACAGCTCTTGATAATGATGTCCTGAAAAGGATACAACATCACTTCTGTAGCATTCTTGCTGAAAATCAGTAAAGGCAGACTAATCATTTAGATAGCATTACATGAACTCAAATTGAAAGACATTCCACAAATATTTGATCAATTTTTATCAGAAGTTTCAAAGTACTGAAAAACAAGGAGAGACTGAGGGACTGCTGAAGATTGAAGCAGACCACTTATATGCAGAGTACATCATGAGAAACACTGGGTTGGAAGAAACACAAGCTGGAATCAAGATTGCCGGAAGAAATATCACTAACCTCAGATATGCAGATGACACCACCCTTATGGCAGAAAGTGAAGAGGAACTAAAAAGCCTCTTGATGAAAGTGAAAGAGGAGAGTGAAAAAGTTGACTTAAAGCTCAACATTTAGAAAACAAAATCATGGCATCCGGTCCCATCACTTCATGGGAAATAGATGGGGAAACAGTGGAAAGAGTGGCTGATTTTATTTTTTGGGGCTCCAAAATCACTGTAGATGGTGACTGCAGCCATGAAATTAAAAGATGCTTACTCCTTGGAAGGAAAGTTATGGCCAACCTAGATAGCATATTCAAAAGCAGAGACATTACTTTGCCAAGAAAGGTCCGTCTAGTCAAGGCTATGTTTTTTCAGTAGTCATGTATGGATGTGAGAGTTGGACTGTGAAGAAAGCTGAGTGCTGAAGAATTGATGCTTTTGAACTGTGGTTTTGGAGAAGACTCTTGAGAGTCCTTTGGACTGCAAGGAGATCCAACCAGTCCATTCTAAAGGAGATCAGTCCTGGGTGTTCTTCAGAAGGACTGATGCTAAAGCGGAAACTCCAGTACTTTGGCCACCTCATGCGAAGAGTTGACTCACTGGAAAAGACTCTGATGCTGGGAGGGATTGAGGTCAGGAGGAGAAGGGGACGACAGAGGATGAGATGCCTGGATGGCATCACCGACTCGGTGGATGTGAGTCTGAGTGAACTCTGGGAGTTGGTAATGGACAGGGAGGCCTGGCGTGCTGCAATTCATGGGGTCGCAAGAGTCGGACATGAGTGAGCAACTGAACTGAACTGAACTGAAGGATACACAACGAAGTACAAGGTGGAATCTAACTGGATCCTGGAACAGAAAAAGGGCATTTTTAGGGTAAAAAAATGGTGAAAGTTCAATAATGCTAGTAGTTAATTTGATAGCATGGTTCAGTTCAGTTCAGTTCAGTCGCTCAGTCGTGTCTGACTCTTTGAGACCCCATGAATCGCAGCACGCCAGGCCTCCCTGTCCATCACCATCTCCCTGAGTTCACTCAGACTCACGTCCATTGAGTCAGTGATGCCATCCAGGCATCTCATCCTCTGTCGTCCCCTTCTCCTCCTGACCTCAATCCCTCCCAGCATCAGAGTCTTTTCCAATGAGTCAACTCTTCGCATGAGGTGGCCAAAGTACTGGAGTTTCAGCTTTAGCATCATTTCTTCCAAAGAAATCCCAGGGCTGATCTCCTTTAGAATGGACTGGTTGGATCTCCTTGCAGTCCAAGGGACTCTCAAGAGTCTTCTCCAACAGCACAGTTCAAACGCATCAGTTCTTCAGTGCTCAGCCTTCTTCACAGTCCAACTCTCACATCCATACATGACTACTGGAAAAACCATAGCCTTGACTAGACGGACCTTTCTTGGCAAAGTAATTTCTCTGCTTTTGAATATGCTATCTAGGTTGGTCATAACTTTCCTTCCAAGGAGTTAAGCGTCTTTTAATTTCATGGCTGCAATAACCATCTGCAGTGATTTTGGAGCCCAGAAAAATAAAGTCTGCCACTGTTTCCCCAACTATTTCCCATGAAGTGATGGGACTGGATGCCATGATCTTTGTTTTCTGAATGTTGAGCTTTAAGTCAACTTTTTCACTCTCCTCTTTCACTTTCATCAAGAGGCTTTTTAGTTCCTCTTCAGTTTCTGCCATAAGGGTGGTGTCATCTGCATATCTGAGGTTATTGATATTTCTCCCGACAATCTTGATTCCAGCTTGTGTTTCTTCCAGTCCTGCGTTTCTCATGATGTACTGTGCATATAAGTTAAATAAGCAGGGTGACAATATACAGCCTTGACGTACTCCTTTTCCTATTTGGAGCCAGTTTGTTGTTCCATGTCCAGTTCTAACTGCTGCTTCCTGACCTGCATATAGGTTTCTCAAGAGGCAGGTCAGGTGGTCTAGTATTCGCATCTCTCTCAGAATTTTCCACAGTTTATTGTGATCCACACAGTCAAAGGCCATATATGTCATTAAAAAATGTGTGGTGCCAATGACTGTTTTTGTCACATCTAATAAGATTGATTTTGTTGCTATCTTTGTTTAGGCTGGTGTAACAAAAGTACCATAAATTAGGTGGCTTAAACAACAAATATTTATTTCTCACAGTTCTAGAGGCTAAGAAGTCTAAGATCAAGGCACTGGCAGATCCAGTAGTAGTAAGGACTTGCTTCCTGGCTCATAGATAGCCATCTTCTGTGTCTTCACATAGTGAAAGGGGAGAGAAAGTTCTCTGGGATCTCTTTCAAAAGGGCACTAACTCCATTCATGAGGGTTAAGCTTCCCAAAGATCCCACTTCCCAATACCTTAGGGGTGAGAATTTAACATATGAATTTTAGGGAGATACAAAGATCCAGTCTCTGACAGTTGCCTTGCCTATCAAAACTGGATTTGAGAGTATTTCTAAAGACATGAGATGCAGACCAAGTTTTTACCCTGGCAGTCAGTGGTCTAGACATATATCATAGAACAAAGATACTACAGTAACTATCAGACTGGTTTTCATGCTTCATTTTATGGTTTGGTTTGGTTTCTTTGTTAAATACAGTTGCTTTTCTTTTGGTAGACATTTTGCCACTAAATATACTCATTAAAAGTTTTTCAGGCCTGGCAATATTCTTAGTATGCTATTACTGATTCAATGTAGACTTCCAAACAGATAAATACATTAATTAATTAAACAGCTGATGCCAAGAGTCAACAGATTCCAATGTTTAATATGAACAGAAATATTTTAGATAAATTACCACTTACAAATCTCAGAATTTCCTCATATAATTATTAACTTTTTACAAACTGTGAGTAAATAACTCTATAAAATGAAAAATATAGATACTAAGAATTTAAATAAGTTAACTTATAATTATGTACCAGATTTCCCAATCCCTCTCAGAAAGTAATTAATGATTTCATTTTGAAATTACACCAGTGAGTCACCTGCTAGAGTTGGTCCAAGGTCAATAAGAAAACAGAATATCTAACTTAAAAATTTTTAATTAGAGACAGATACTATAATTTAAAATTTGGTTATTACATCTCTTTAATTTAAAATTAAAAATATAATTGCTAGTAAAAAATTTGACTTTTGCTTATGGAATAATGGGCTTCCCTAGTGGCTCAGAGGTTAAAGCGTCTGCCTCCAGTGTGGGAGACCGGGGTTAAATCCTTGGGTCGGGAAGATCCCTTGGAGAAGGAAATGGTAACACACTCCAGTATTCTTGCCTGGAGAATCCCACTCATGGGGAAGCCTGGTAGGCTATAGTCCATGGGGTCGCAAAGAGTTGGACACGACTGAGCGACTTCACTTCACTTCGCTTTATGGAATAATACACAGAAAGTAGAAAATTTCCAAGTTTTGGTTAGACTAAAATGTGCGTCTTTCCTGGCTACTGCTATTTGCTTGTTTTGTCTTGCTTTTGGATGTTATAGTATATGTAAAAATGCAGTCTTCTTAAGATCTGCCCAATATACTTTAGGAAGCCTGCATCGATACGCCTGACTGGACTGTGAAACTGGATGTCACCTTAGCAGCTGTTTTAACAAGCATGTACATGAAAATCTGATAAGGGCAAAAGTCTATTTTTTTGTAAAGCTAAGTCCAAGTAATACAATTCCACTGATCAATTCTCTTTTATACCTACTTTGGTCAAATATCCATGTTATATAGTAAGAAAATATTTTGCATCGAAATGTTATATGCTTTCTTTGGTTTAATCTGAACTCTTTTGAGAGTTCAATAACACACACACACAAATCTATAAGTGTGATTCCCCAGTTCTTTTTTTTTTTTAAACTACTGTGATGATCTGCTCTCTTTGTTTTAAGTATACCTGGCCATGAGAATCACTGTGACAGTCACTGAAACAAGACAGCCAACCATCTGAATGTTAACTGTGACAGATTTGGCTTTCCTGCCCTGTTTTCTAAAAGTTTATAGTTCTGTTGAGGAGACAAAAGATTCACATAGAAAGCTTTTCTATAATCAAGTAAAAGAGCCACTATGTTAGACCATCAAGAAGCACCTAGAACCCAGGGGAGTTGACAAGAGCACTCCATCTTTCGAAGATAATTAGAATCATCAAGGCTCTTTCATGTTTCATCTCATTGAATCCCTGCAACAACCTTGCCAGGTAGGCAGAGAGGTTTATTGTGAATAAGAAAACTGATGCTCCAGAGGTCATGGGTGTTTTAAATCAGACAGTGATTTGCTCGCTTTCCTCAAGTTCCCATTCTTTTGCTACGTTTCAAGGAATAGCTTTTCTCTCCTAAAGTATAAAATAGCTCTGGGCACTGGGTTCCAGACCAGAAGAGTTCTACCGGAAAGCTCTCTGCCTCTGCTGCAGCAGGAAGGACTATTTTTAGATGTTTTCCTTTTGCTAATTATCTCTCCCTCCATGGGGAATTTCTACGGGTAAAATCCCCAGATGAGCCAAGTTTCTCACTAATCTCCACAGAGATTGGAACGACAAGGGCCATGGCCCAGATTGCCCTGAGGCTCATTACCTCTCCAGCTTTAGCAAGTTCTTCCAGGACTGTGGAGCCCATAGAACTGGGGTGATTGCACTCAACAAGGGGACTAAGGAGTGACTGGAAGGTGTGTGTGCTCAGTCACTCAGTCATGTCCAGCTCTTTGTGACCACATGGACCATAGCTTGCCAGGCTTCTTTGTCCATGGGGATTCTCCATGCAAGAATACTGGAGTGGGTTGCCATGCCCTTCTCCAGGGGATCTTCCCAACCCAGGGACAGAACCCAGGTCTCCCACATTGCAGGTGGATTCTTTACCTCTGAGCCACCAGAAGCCCAGGAATACTAGAGTGGGTAGCCTATGCCTTCTCCAAGGATCTTCTGACCCAGGAATCAAACCAGGGTTTCCTGCATTGCAAGTGGATTCTTTACCAGTTGAGCTACCAGGAAAGGTGAAAAAAAGTGAAAAGTGAAAGTTGCTCAATCATGTCCAACTCTTTGAGACCCCGTGGACTATAGAGTCCATGGAATTCTCCAGGCCAGAATACTGGAGTGGGTAGCCGTTCCCTTCTCCAGGGGATCTTTCCAATGCAGGGATAGAACCCAGGTCTCTCACATTGTAGGTGGATTCTTTACCAGCTGAGCCACTAGGGAAGCCCAAGAAGACTGGAGTGGGTAGCCGTTCCCTTCTCCAGGGGATCTTCCTGACCCAGGAATCGAACCGGGGTCTCCTGCATTGCAGGCGGATTCTTTACCAGCTGAGTTACCAGGGAAGCCCCACAGGAAGGTAGGCCTGGACATATCTGTCTGAGTCTTGGAACCACCCCAAATGACCTTGCCTGGAGCTCAATTCTGAAAGAGAATGTGAAGCCAGTAGTGGCTGAGGGCTCAAAAGACCCTCCTGATGTTCTGGCTTTCTTCCATCACCTTTGAGAGGAAAGAGGAAGAGACTTAACTTTTCCAGGCAACTACAACCTTAAGCTTCAATCTCCAGGGAAACCCACAGGAGCTATGAAGGATCAGCCTAGAGAAGAGAAAGAGGAAAGGGGTGATGAAAATACTTTTCACTCTCTTGCTGGGAAGAGCTAACCAGCTAGTGCGAGGTAGCCTGGAGGCAATGGGTAGAAAGAAAGTCAAATAAGTTTTTGGCTCAACGTCAGGGTAAATCTTAGAATAGGTTTTGTGCAATGAACTACCTGGGGAGTTGGTGAGTCTATTACCTGAACTGTGCAAGCAGAGATAGACACTGGAATGGATGCTGGTATTCAAGGGAAAGTGAGAGTGATGGAAAACCCTATAGGTTGGAAGCTATGTAATAATAATGGCTAACACTATTACAGTAGTTATTTTGTATTGAGTTTTTTTTAACATTCAATAAAGGGTACAAGATATAGATGCTACGGTATTATTAACTCTTTTAGAGATATGGAAACCGAGGCACAAAGAAGTTAAGAGATTTGTTCAAGGTCACACAGTTAATAGGAATTTTCACTTCAGCTGCTTGTTGCCAGTGTCTGTGCTTTTAACCACTTGCTGTATTGCTGTGTCTTCTAAGGTCCCTTCTTACTTTGACATTCCAGATAGGATGGACTCTGGTAGCAACACCAGCATTCCTGGTGCCTCACTCATCAGACTTCCAAAAGGGCGCTGATAGCCTCTGAGAAGGGAGGGAGGCCCGGAGGGAGGGAGGAAGGAAGAAAGGAAAAGGAAGGAGGGGAGGGAAAAGAAACAGAAAGAAAAGAAAAGGGAAAGTTAAAGGAGTTGTTGCTGTGGTGGGGGGCGGGGGGGGGGGAATCGAGACCTTTAGAACTACAGGGAAGCTCCCTGGTCATCTTTGGGGCCAATTGGCAGAGACAGAGCCTGACAGAATATTGCGTCAAAGTAAAACATTGCTATTGATTTCAGATTTTCCGCCTCACCTGCCTCTCCTTACAGCGTTCAGGAAGGCCTCTGTACGATGGCCTTCCCTTCTAGCCCCCCTTACTCCACCTGCACCCGCCTTCCCATGGCACCTGTGCTCAGCTTTTCCAGGAGATTGGGAAGCCAGGGGACCAACAAGCAGCTGCCAATTCTCTATTCTGCACCGTCTTCCCCGCCCTGCTTTACAGAGGGGAAAAGTGACGCCCAGGGTGGTATGGGACTTACCCAAGGTCACAGAACGTCGGTCAGACGCCCACGCCTAGGCACCCCTTCTCTCCGCGCGCCCGAACCCTAGAGCTTTCTTCATTCCACATCCCCGCCTTCCCACCCCCACCCCCCTGTTCCCCGAGTCGCTTCTGACGCTCGGCAGCCTCCTGGGTCCAGCCCTTCCTGCGGGCGCTTCCCTTCCGCCGGATTCCCACGCCGGAGTCGCCCTCAGCCCGCGCGCAGCCCGCGGGAGCGCTGCCTTCCGGCCCTGGGAGCCCCTCTCCGCTCCGCGCCGCGCCGCCTCGCACGGCGGGGGCACCCAGGGAGGAGGACGCCCAAGACTCACCGCCCGACGCGGAGAATAGGAGCTGACAGGGTGCCAGGGCCCTTGGGGATCCCGCCCTCGTCCCTCCCGGCGCTCGCACCTGGAAGGGGCACCAACCCACGGTGACGTCCTCCGCTCAGCCGGTGCGCTCCTGCCCGCAGCCTCGCCGCCTCCTTGGGGGAAGTCCCAAAGTGTCACGGCCGAGCCCGCTGGGGTGTGGCCGCGCCTCCCGCTCCCCCGAGGGCTGCCCCCAGCCGGGAGGCGCTTCCTCCTCCCAGCCTTGCCCTGGCCCCGCACCCGCCGCGCTCCAGTCCCAGCCCCGGCCCGGGCCCCGGCTCCGACCGGGCAGACGTGCGAACCGCTGTGCGCCCGGGACGCGCGCACCATGGATGTGGGACCCGGCTTCCCCCGGCAGGCCGCCTTTTGGTTGGACAATTAGCGGAGGTGGGCGGGGAGTTGACCAACCCCGCACACGCGCTTCTCCATGAAGATTCTTGAGCTTTCTTTGAAGAAAGGAGTGCATATGCTGCAGTGTCTCTGTGGAAGGAGCCTGAGGTCCAGCAGCAGCCTAAGTGGTGAGAAAATGTTCTTTCCTTAGCCCCAGTCCTGCAGATGCCAGCCCTCTTCCTTCCTTCTGGTCCCCTCTCTGCTACCCCCTCTGCTCCTTTAATCAGCGCTGTAAATGATGGAAGGAAGGCGTTTCCTTACTGGGGTGAGATCATGGCCCCGTCGCCAGTTCTGTCTTTGAATTTTTTCCCCCCTCCTCTTAAATCCCTGAAGTCATCCTTGTTTTATAGAACGCTTTCGCTGTCGCCCAGCGCCTGAGCTGGAACCCGCGGGTCTCTTTCCGAGGGGTGCTTCCAGTGACCTGCTTTCGCACTTCCTCGCGGCTCTCTCCTTGTGACTTGCGAGGGCGGCGTGCGACTTGGAGTTGCTCAAAGTCTCCTCTTGAGAAGTTGCCGATGCTTTCGACAGGAGAGGGGACTTTTAAACAGGTGGCTGGCGACGCAGGTTATCTTTCATTGTTCTTGTTTTGTCTGGAAAGTAGACATACTGCCATCGTCAGAGAGAGTACGTTTTGCCCTGGAGATCGAGCAATCTTTGAACTGATGCTGAAACAAAAGAGCCCCAATTACATCTGGGTTTAGCCGACTAGGTCCCTCAGGAAAAAGCTCGGGAAGAGAAAGTAAGAAAGTCAGACCCTTTTAATGACCTGCGATATTGAAAAAACGATGAAAAATTTTAATGAAAGAAAAAAAAAACACATCTACAACCAAGTGTGATTCTTTTCTGCTGAAGCCTTGGAAATGAAGTGAGCTGTTTACCACACTTTCAATTGTCCATCTCTCTCTTTTTTATGATATAAGTTCTTTTTAAAGGGGGTTGTCTAGTAGTCTTGCAAATGCTAACCCAAATTTTGTGTCTTTTGATTTTCTGTTTACAAAATGGGGGCGGGATGTGAGGAGAGAGAAAAGGTGCTCCTATCTAAACACGTGCCTCTGTAAAATAATTTTTGGTCCATTAATTCCAAGTAACTTTAATGTTCAAAAATTTAACAATATTATAATAGGGTTCAGGTTTAAAACTTCATGTGTTATTCTGGTGGATCTGATTCATTTGGTTAAGTACCTATTTTCAGTCTGTACTGGAGCTATGAAGATTATATTTGGAAAGATTAGAATATATATAGGTTTCATTCATCCTTTCTAAAACTTTGACTTGCTGCTTCCTCACCACTGTAAATGAAAAATAAAACTTTTTAAAAGAATTAATTAGATACTTTATATGTGAAGTATGAGAACATACACTTTTGAAATGAAATCAGCTGTGAGATCTCATATCTTGACTTTTATTCAGTTCAGAAGATGATTTAGACATTAACTTTCGCCACCATATTTATAAGTGCTGAAAAATATCAAATCACTGTATTCTAAATGAACATGCTTGATGTTGAAGTTTTATGTTTTGAATACATATTTCAGGAAGCCAATAGAGATGTATGTTAATATTATTTCAATTTTCCTTATCTACATGAAGTAAAACATGAACAGACTATAACTTGGGTATTTATTTCCTAGATGTGAAAAATTTTAAGGTATATATGGTGTATTATAAAGACTTCTTGTAAAAATAGATAACATGTTTATTTACATACAGAATCAGTCTTTCAAATGGTAACAGATCCAAACAGAGGTGATAATATGTGTGATGGAGAAGCATAGGTTGTTGCAAAATCATGAGACTTAGAGTCAGAAGACTCAGTTATAAAGCAGTTTCAATAAAATTACTGAGGATTTTTCAAAGTCAGTATTTTCATCTGAAGAAAGTAGGAATAATGATAGCTCTAGCCTGCTTCCTATTTCTTACTGAATCCTAGATTTAACATGTGAACGTATGAAAACTGTTGCACTTTATATATGCATTGTGATTTAGTGGGGTGTTTGGTTATTTAGGGAACTGTCACTCTAGAGGAATTTTTGTAGAAGGGTATAGCCACAAGTAAAGATGAAGGTCCCTTTTATACCCTTTCTCTAGATGGAGGTACGTGTAGAATTGCTAAGTGATTGTTTCTGGACACTATATTGCTTCTGTTGGAATTGTGGCTTTTATTAATTTATAATCTTGGATAACTTACATGACCTTGCAGAAATGTAAATTACTTTGATAATAGTACTTACCTCATAGGTTGGGGTAAAGATTAAATGAATTACTAACAGCTAAAGATTTATTGGGGCTTCCCTGGTGGCTCAGATGGTAAAGAATCTGCCTGGAATGCAGGAGACCAGGGTTTGATTCCTGGGTTGGGAAGATCCCCTGGAGAAGGGAACAGATACCTACTCCAGTGTTCTGACCTGGAGAATCCCGTGGACAGAGAAGCCTGGCGGCCTGCAGTTCATGGGGTCACAAAGAGTGGAACATGACTGAGTGACTAACAATTTCCCACGTTCAAAGATTTATTGAGTTCTTACTATATGCCAGGCATTGTGCTAAGAACTTTGAGTGTACCATGTATAACATGCTCAGTATATTTTAGGTATTATTATTGTGTTCCATTTTAAAGTGATTTCTTTCATGTGACTTTTACTGTTAGTATGAGCAATTCTACATGATATGTTATGCCCAGTTTGTGAATGCAAAATGAAGACATCAGATACATTTTCATAGAGCAAATTTATATAAATAGAGCTGGAGTGCACAATTTTAATTTTTTAAACTTACCAAAAGAGAAATACAGTAATATTTTGAGCCATGTTAACATGGAGTAAAAGGTTTTATGCAAGCTACTTCTGCCTCATCATTTTACAGTTGAGGGATTAAGGGCCACAGTAAAAAAGTAACATAATTTGTTATAAGAGTTTAAAGATTCTCCTGATTGTTGAACTTTTGAAATTATAAATATTTTAATATTCTATTTAGGTTTTATTTGATAAGTAGGATTAAGAAAATACAAAATAATTATCACTAATTCTTGAGCTTCTTAGTATAATAAAAACATTTTATTACTCTCATCTTTCTTCTACAATATCAAATATTATTACATTGTCTAATTTATCCATTATATTTGTTTATAAATCCTTTGTACTTTTGTAGAATGGAGATAGAATAAAATGTCAAATAGAAGACAATCTTGGACAAGATTAAATAGATTGTTTAAGGCTATTCCAGTCAGTTATGATTCTTTTTTTCCATTTCTCAAAATAAAAATTGTTTGTTTTTGTTTTCATGGGAGCCTATATGTTAAAAGACAGGTAATACATTTAAAATTTTAAACAATTCTGCTCAGACTATATGGCATTTTTATTAACCTGGTAAAATACTATATTTTCAGCTTAAAGGGTGAGTAAAGCAGATTCACTTTCCTCTAGAGTTGGGACTTTTACAAAGAAGTGGAAGCTCAGAGATTAAAACAAGAGCTTTAATGCCTACTCCTATTTCTCTCAAGATCTACTTGAGAGGAAAGCAGAAGAATTCTGTCAAAGCGGGGTGTTAAGGTTACAGCTTTGTCATCACTTCCCCAGGAAAGACCATTCTGATGCCTCAGAAGGAGACCCTGAGAAAGCTCCAGTGGGCATCAGCCTGACAGGGGATAGCAGCACTTTGGCACTTGGTCCCTGTGGTAGTAGTAGTAACGTGTGTGCGTGTGGGTGTGCATGCACGCACACCTAGCCAGGGGAAGCAATGTGCCTGTCTTATTACCCTGAGCAATTCCGGAAAGTCAAATCTTAGTCTTCTCTCTTTCTGTGTATAATCACTCCTCTGTGATAATTGGTCAATTAGCACTACTCAGCCGGATAGCGTAGAGGATTATCAAATGTCTAGAGATTGAACTGTCCACCCACATCAGGTGGCCTTGATGGGGTATTGAAATACTAGGCAAAAATAATTATCCATCCTGATAAAAACACACAACCGAAACCCAGGCAGACCCTTCCTTTCAACTACAGTGCTGACATCTAAATTGAGACTGCTCGTTTAGAGTCAGGTTGCATCAGGGAGTATGTGTGTAAGGGGTACAGGCTTTAGCTCCTGTACAGGACAGTCAGCTGATTCAAGAAAGAATGTTCCATGGCAAAGTGACTGTTGCTTTTGGTTCACTTCCCAGGAAGCGATCCCCTACAAAGATGGCATTATGCAGCTGTTTTCACCTCCACTCTACCTTTACTTTCTGTTGTTCAGTCACTCAGCCATGTCTGACTCTTTGCTACCCCATGGACTTCAGCATGCCAGCCTTCCCTGTCTTTCACCATATCCTGAAGTCTGCTCAAACTCATGTCCATTGAGTTGGTGATGCCATCCAACCATCTCATCCTCTGTTGCCCACTTCTCCTCCTGCCCTCAATATTTCCCAGAATCAAGGTCTTTTCCAGTGAGTCAGCTCTTCCCATCAGATAGCCAAAGTATTAGAGCTTCAGCTTCAGCATCAGTCCTTCCATTGAATATTCAGGGTTGATTTCCTTCAGGATTGCCTAGTTTGATCTCTTGTTGTCCTTGGGGCTCTCAAGAGTCTTCTCCATCATCACAGTTTGAATGCATCAGTTCTTTGGCACTCAGCCTTCTTTAAGGTCCAGCTCTCACACTGACTCTCATATGACTGTTGGAAAAACCATAGCTTTGACTACAGGTACCTTTGTCAGAGAATCTTTATTTGAGCAGGTTTTTATGTTTTAAGTCTAAAATTCTTCACTGTTTCAATACTGCTCCAGTGGGTAAAATGAATGTGAAACATAAAATATACAAAATGATCATTGTTTTTTATGGCTTTCATTTTCAAAGGGATTTTTGTTTTTACATGACATCTTCAGTGTTAAATTAAAAAACTTAGTGCTTATTCTTAGTTCATTTGTCTTGCAGTACTTTAAAAAAGCAATTTGCTAAGTGCCTATGTAGTCGGCATTACCACTGTCTACCCAGTATTTTGGGTTCTTCTCTTGGGCACGTTGCAGGATACTTGGCATTATCACCTTCCCCTGAACTTAGGTGTGGTCATATGACTTGTATTAGCTAGGGAAACATGCACAGAAGTGACACACCTCACTTCCATGTGGAAGCTTTAATAACCAGAGCACAATTCTCTCTACTTCTGACCTTCTGATGATGTTCAAGGTAGTGGTTCTTCCATCAGTCTGTGTCCCTGAGTGTCTGTAGTAATAGGACTGTGTGACCCTTGGTGGGGATTTAGCACATTAGAGAAGTTAAAAACTTCTCTTTGTAAATAACTTAGATTTTTAAGGTCATTTGTTATCTGGTCTATCCTGATGGATAGTAAGGCAGTAGAGTTTAACATAATACAATTTAATGGAGGATTATTGGGCTCAGTTTAAGATTCTTTCTAATCAATCACTTTAACTTCTCTATGATACCATCTGTAGTATATAATAAATCGATATATTGGTTTCCTTTCATAATCTTTGAATAATTAGTTTAGCGTACCAAAGTATGGGGTTTTGTCAACTAGTAAGTTAGTGTGGAGAAGGCAGTGGCAACCCACTCCAGTACTCTTGCCTGGAGAATCCCAGGGACAGCGGAGCCTGGTGGGCTGCCATCTATGGGGTCACACAGAATCGAACACTACCAAAGTGACTTAGCAGCAGCAGCAGCAGTAAGTTAGTGGTTGTTCTGAGACTAGTGAGTACATTGCTTCTTAAATGATATTCATCTTCCCTCCCCAAAATGCAGTGAAGCTCCACTGATATTTGAGATTATTCTTTCAAAGTGGTATTTTATTTGCAAGGTGCTTAAGGACTCCGGTGCTCCTTTGTACTTACTCTGCTCTATGGAAACTGTAATACCTATTAATGCCCCTGAGTTCCTGGAAATGAACTAGCTGCATTACTTGAAAAACAGTGCTAACATGGCAGCTCTCATTTCTGCTGCAGTTTTTCCAGACAAAGGAAAATGCAAATAAAATTATTTTTCTCTCAGCTTATAAACTAAGAGCTGTGTGCATGTGGAGAAAACCAGGGCAGTACTTTATGGTGAAGGAATTGGGCTGAATGCTCCATCTGGGTCATGGAGCAGCAGTCCATTTGCCTGCCTCTTGGGTTAAGTAAAGCAAGAGAGTGGAGTGAAGTCAGACTTTTGGAAGCCTAGAATGTATGTGTCATGCCAAATAGCCCTCCACAGCTGGCACCCCTCCCTTCTTCCTGTCTTTATCCATCTTAGGAATGAAAGTTAAAGAAACATGTCTCTGACTTCAGGGGTTGCCATTTTTTTTTTTTTTTTTTTAGCAAACATCCTTTGAATACCAGTTGCTGCTAGGCTCTGTGGTAGGCACAGGAAACCCAGCAGAGAGAGAGAGAGAAGGACAAGCAAGAACTGCCATATTAGGCAGTATATGATACATGCCCAAAGTGGAGTGCCTGGGAGCATCAGTTTATGATAGTTTAACAGTCTCTTACCTGATCCCAAGGAAGGAATAATTAATTCTTCCTGGGTTTTGTGTTTATCTCCCAGAGCTTGTTAAAACATTTAAGAGTTCAAAAGGTATTGCTGGGTGGGACAGATAGGGGCTCTAATGGAGAAGAATAGTATCTCTGTTTATTTTATTGGAAGAGTGTGTTTGAATAAAAATAAGAAGCAGTTATGAAAAAGCATTTGTTAGCCTACAACTCAATTCAAGCCTACTTGTAACTGCTCATATTCAGATGTCCTGCCTAGTTACGTGTGTTATGCCTCTTCTTTGTCCCTCCCTCAACCCAAGTCCATTTGTTCACACCCAGATGTAACACATCAGTTTCTAAGAAAGGTGCAAGTTTTATTCTCTGGTATCAGGGTTAGAAAGAGACATTCTGGGAATACTTATAGGTCTGTTCTCTTAATTTCCCTGGAATATCTTAAAACAATGAAGCTTTCCTTTGTACAGTTCAGTCAATGAAACTGCTACCTTTACACTATGTTATTTTAATTGTACAATGTTATGAATGTCATGTCTGAATATTATTTCTAATTCCATTAAGTGTTGCAGGGTATTTATATTTCCTAGGGTGAATATCAGAAAGATCCTGTGAATCTGCAAAGACAAGTCTCTCTTGCTGAAATGATCTTTCTTGTTTATACATAAGCTTCTAGTACCATCCTACCCCCTCTCATTACTGTTTATAGAAACGATAGCATTGCAGTTGGTGTCACTGATTGCCCACGTTGCTGCTTCAATGAAGCCAGCTGGGATTCGATTGCATGGTCTTTAAATAAAACTTAGTGGCACAAAATGAATCTCTTTTTTGAGGGGAGAGGGGTAGTTGCTAGCTGGATCATTCTCTAAAGCACTAATTATTTGCTTAACTTGGAGGAACTTGAGAATCAGTGAATCGCTGTGTTGGCTCAGTATCTGACCTTGGCACTGAGGAACATGTGGGTAGACAACATTGATAAAGTCTTTATAAAGCCATTCTCAAAATGAGAGTGATGAACCACTTATCCCCTGCCCATCTTAGCACTCTGTAAGTAACTCATACTGGAGGTAGTGAATGGGCCTTTGATTCCAGCTATCCAAAGTCTGGAGCCAGGTTAATAACTGGGAATTCCAGGCAGTAATGTTTTGTGCCAGCCTGGTGCAAGGGGATGGCCTGGAAATTGTGAAAAACAATGTGAAAGGTTGGTGGTATAGTTTCTTAAACTGCCATGGTATGAAAAACGAACATCAATCACTAGTTTTGGCCTTTGGCTTCCAGACACCAGTACAGTTTAGGCAGAATGGCATTTTTCTTTATAGTTATATAATACAGATTAGAGAACCAAGCTTTATCCAGGTGAAGATTTATATGTCTATGTAAATTTATTTTCTCCTGAAAAAATTTGAATTTATAAATGTATCTCTGTTTAAAATATCTGTGCACTTATGCAAGTGTGTGTGTGTGTGT
The DNA here is from genome assembly GCF_014754425.2 of Oryx dammah. Classification (NCBI taxonomy): domain Eukaryota; kingdom Metazoa; phylum Chordata; class Mammalia; order Artiodactyla; family Bovidae; genus Oryx; species Oryx dammah. The sequence continues at coordinate 81,796,843 of NW_024070186.1, read as the reverse complement.
GTATGTGTGTGTGTGCATTCAAAATTGTTAATGGCAGTTACCTTTAGGGAGTTTGATGGCAGAGACTTGCTTTTTTGCTTTACATATTTCTATATTATTTGAATTTTAATGGAAATATGTTCCTTTTATAATTAAAAACTATATAGTGATACATGTTTTAGATTATGCAGTTTTCTTCTCATAGCAGGAAACTGAAAATGTAGTCTCTGTAGAATAAGAAAGTCACTTACACAACTATAACCTTGATATAACCCCTTCCCTTCTTGGTGTGTGAGTTTTAAAAACACAAGTTATCACACACAAGTTATATGCCTTCTTTGTTTCTTTTTGCATGAACTTAAACAGTTATTCTAAATATGGAAAGAAATACTCATATCTAAATATTTGGCAAATATTGTTTTCTAAGAGGAATTACAAGAAGCGGTTACTAGCAAGTAGTGCAGCAGTTAATAGTAGGAGAGAGATACTTATGGGACGGTGGGAAAGGAGAATTCTTTGGAACTTTGTGCATTTCTGCATTGTTTCTAATCATTTGTGTGTGTTAGTCGCTCAGTCGTGTCTGAGTCTTTGTGACCCCATGGACTTGTACCTTGCCTGGATCCTCTATCCATGGGATTCTCCAGGCAAGAAAACTGGACTGGGTTGCTGCTTCCTTCCCCACATCTCCTGTGTCTCCTGCACTGGCAGGCAGATTCTTTACCACTGCACCACCTGGTTCCCAACATTTACCTGTAAAGTCAGGTCTGGGTCCTGAGCTACTTGTGCCTGCCTGGCAGCTCAGAATATGTCTAGCCTCTGAGCAGGTAGATCCCACAACAGGCTAAGCTTCACTGGCCCCATTTTTTTCTCTCAGCAATCAGATAAGTTTTTCCTCTTCCTTGGAATGGAGTGAGAAGGGTAGATGGAAGGGCATAGACTCTCTTCCCATTTGCTGGAGAAGGCCAAAAAACCTTTTGTGGACCAAAAGTGAATGTGAAAAGTGGGAGCAAAAATTTACTCTCGTAGCATGTAACTTTCAAAGACAGAACTATTTTTAAGGGTGTTGATATGTCCCTATATCCTTAAGTAACTTACACTTTTAACAGCCATATAATATTTTCCTGGCTCTGTGTGATAGTTTCCTGTGTCTCATATGTCTCAAAATGGTGCTTAATGATAGTTCTGAATTTATAGGGTTGGTCTAAAGATTAAATGCATTAGTATCTGTAAGGTTCTTAGCCTGTGAAATTCGGTATTTAGTATTTCCTGTTCTGCTTTGTCTTTCCTTTTGTCCCTCTCCTGGTATTATAAAATACCAAATACATGCTGTTGGTCTGTGATTTATCCTGTCTTAGTCTTTCTCTGAATTTAAGGTAAAAAAAAATGTGTGCCATACTCAATCTTAGAATATATCTAAAATTTTGATCTGTATGTATAATTTTCTTTATTGTTCAAGATAGGCCTTTATTCTGGTAAAAAGCAATAGGAATCTGTATCTAGCCAATTTCACTTGCAAAGATTCCAGTTTGTTTTCTTAAAACTAATAAATATCGTAATATGAACAGCATTAAGGAAAATTCTGGGTTTTATTTCATCCATAGAAACAAATGTAAAGTGATATTGCAGAGTAATTTAGCTATAACAGGTAATTTGGATGAAATTCTTTAAGTGACTTTTGATAACTGAATTTTTAGAATTAAACATAGTAACACTTATTCTTAATAGTTTATGTTGCTCAAGTTTTAACTCTATTGTGCTGGTAGATTATTTAGAAGATCAAACAGGAAGCAACTGAAAGTCACATAATGTTTTAATACTGTAGAATCAGTGTAACTGAAAAAAATTCCTGACCTCCTTAGCAGTAAGTAAATTCATTTTAATTTATTTTCAAGTCCTGGAAGCTAGGTTCTTTCAGTGGATTGCTGTTTTTTTAAAAAATTATTATTATTCCTTTGTTGTATTTCTCTTACCAGGTAGTTTCTTGGAAATATTGAGGAATATTTCCATGTTCTATAAACATGTCCTGGTATTCATTTGATATCTGTCAATATTCTTTACTCTGAACCACTGAGAGCTTTGTTACTCTTCTCTTCAAATTTTAAAGAAAACCAGACTGTGGGGCTTCAGAATAATTTACTGAATTCTTGAGGAAAGCAGAGGTGTATAGCACTGCCAAGAAATCTATAGACTTACATTGACTATCACCGCTCAGAAAGTCCATAGGCTGTGTCCTTCTTTGCGAGAGCTGTCTGGTCATCTCTGTTTAGCTCCTGTCCTATCTCTCAGTTCAGTTCAGTCGCTCAGTCATGTCTGACTCTTTGCAACCCCATGGGCTGCAGCACCCCAGGCTTCCTTGTCCATGACCAGCTCCTGGAGCTTGCTGAAACTCATGTCATTGAGTCGGTGATGACATCTAATCTTCTGCATAATGGATATTCTTTGTTTTCCCCAGGACTAGGAACTACTCCTTCAGGTTTCAGAGAGAGAATAAGGGTATTCAATTCAGTCCTCTTCCAAGGCTCATTGGTATTTTATTGCATGGTGGCTGAGAGTGAAGCATGTGTGTCCTTTAGGAGAAACACTCCTAACTTAAGACATGCTCTGGCCACTCCTGGTCTAGAGGAGCAATCGTGGTACTTATCAGCACATTTCCAAATGTTTGGGTTATTCCATTTTAAATAATACCAGATGAGGAGTAACAGATATCAGTCTAGGTAGCATACCTTTCCACCATGTATCTTTCAAAGTAGATTGCAGAGTGCATCGGTCCTGCAGGATCTTGCCTCACAAACAATTTATACAAATAAGACAGATCTTCTAAGAATGAACAATGGTTTTCAAATTGCACAGGAAATTTGCACAGTAAATGTAGGGGAGGATTCTTTAACTCTGCATGAACTTGGTTCTGTTCAAAATATATCCTATTTAAATTACTGAAGAAATATATCTCAGATAGAAGCATCTGCTTCAATGGTTGAAGCAATTTTATAGTGACAGAGACTAGGAAGTTGACATGTTTGTATGGTTGGAAAGGCTTGACAAGGTAGTCTGTCTGAAAACAAAGGAATTTCTATGACAAGGGGAAATTCTGATTTTTATCTAAGGGAATATAAATCACTAACATCCCCCTAAAGTGCTATGTATCCAGTTACAAGAATTTTAAGCTTCAGCCTCATTTACCACCCTATTGCTCAAACAGTTGAATATTTTGTAGTGTTTAAATCAACTATATTATGGAACATGTCTTCATTTCCATGTTTATTCATCCAGCATTTAATGAGACCCAACCATGTGCCAGTCAATGGCTACACGAACCCTGTTCTAAAATAACTCATTCTTACTAAGGGAGATAATAGCTGTGCAAAAATTATCCTAATTAAGGTACCAGTGATGTCTAGTGTCTAGCTATAGTGTGTCATTCTTAGTTAGCCTTGTCCTTATTCTAGAAGAGACTGCCAAGTATGTTGTAGAGACAAACTCTCCTCCATATTTTTTTAGGTTGGGTTCTCTGATAATTACTGTTTGATGCTGTGCTTGTTTACATGTGCTCAGTTGAAGTTCTAATAGATTGTTAATTTATTTTCATCAAATTGGAAATATACTCACTGTAGATTACATTAGGCTCTAGCCCTGCGTGGATCATCATTATGATTTTGTTTTCCAAGATGCAATACTCTGGATTCTGTTATCTCAACCAAAATTGGAATTGGGAGGGCACAAGAAGAAAGAGGAGGTAAAATATGTGTAGTTTGTTTTTAAGGTTAAAATACAGAAATGGCCAGAGGATTAATATAATAAACACTAATATACCTGAGACTCAGCATGAGCAAATTATTAGCATTATGCCTTATGTATTTCAGATTCTCTTGAAGAAGTCAAACACTACTGATAAAATTAAAATCACTTAGAACTACCCCCAGCACTATTCTAGCATCCTTTCTTCCTCAGGGGTAACAACTATAATGATTTTGGTGTGTGTCCCAGGTGCCTGCGTGCCTGCGTGTGTGCATGAAGTCGGTTCAGTCGTGTCCAACTCTTGCAACGCCTTGGGCTGTAGTCCACCAGACTCCCCTGTCCATGGGATTCTTTAGGCAAGAATACTAGAATGGGTTGCCATGCCCTGCTCCAGGGGATTTTCCCAACCCAGGAATTGAACCTACATTTCTCCCACCTCCTGTATTGGCAGGCGGGTTCTTTACTACTAGCGCCACCTGGGAAGCCCAATTTAAAAGGTATCATGTATGATATTGTTTTGAGTATTTCTGAAGTTTATAGATGTGGACTTGAACTGTACTTGTCTCTCTATATCTTATTTTTTCACTCAATTATGTGTTTTTGAAATTCATTCCTGTTAATCCAAATGTATCAAGTTCAGAAACTTGAAGCCATGAGTGAGGGAATCTGTGTTTGTGGCTGAAAGCATTGACTATGGAGCCAGTTTGCCTGAGTTTGACGTGACTCTGAGACTTACTAGTTATGTGACCTTGGACAAGTTTCGTAACCCCTCAGGGTCTCACTTTTCTCATTTATAAAATGGTAATAACAGAAGTAGCACCTACCTTAAAGGGATGTGGTGTGGAGCAATATGAGTCAATATATATGAATCTCTTAGAATACTTTCTGACACTTATTATGCAGAACAGAACATTTATTGACTCATAGTGGGAGGAGCAATCTTGCTTAACTAATATTCCCTGATTTGTTTTACATATAGCACCAAGCTAACTAGGAAAAAAAACAAACCTCTCTTTGTCTAGCCTTGGATTCCTGTCAGAGGTGATTGGGTATTGAGAAAGAGCGGTCCCTCAGCTGGAGAGGTCAGTGATTCACTAAGACACAATCATCTTGGGGAGTGTGAGACTGACATGTACACAATGCTGTATTTAAAATGGGTAAACAACAAGGACCAACTGTATAGCACAGGGAACTCTGCTCAATATAATGTAAAAACCTAACTGGGAAACTGACCTGAAAAAGAATAGATATATGTGTAGATGTAACTGATTCACTTTGCTGAGCACCTGAAACTAGCGCAACATTGTTGACCAACTGTACTCCAATATAAAATAGAAAGTTTAAAAAAAGGAATCCTCTTTTGACTGAGGCTGTTGCACAGTGGACAAAGAAATTTGCAGGATCAAAGAATTTGCAGGATCTGCCTTAGTATTTAGGGGTTTGGTTTGATTGTATCAGTGGGGCTACCGAAACACCTGTGAACGGTCTAATGTCTAACTGTTTCCCTTTGTATGTGACACCATCCCTGACCCTCTCTTGGGAATTGTGAGTAGGAGTTCTTTGTCATCTTACCTCTTGAATTGAGAGGAAGTAGTTCTTGGTTGAGCCGGAACTGCACTGAATGCTTGAGGCTGAAGCAAACCCCTCTAGATATTCAAGAGGAAAAACAAATGAAAAACAGGTGGGAGCTGAGACTGTCCCATGATTTCAGATCTCTGTCAGCTCTACTTTGTAAGCCACCTGGGCCTCCTTAGCAGGTTCCATAGAGCTGAAAATAGCCAGATTCCTCAAAAGACAGAAGTATGTTTCTAATGCAGATATTAAGACTGAATAAGGCTTTGTACTGATTGATCTCTTGACCTCCTAAGGTTTTTTGATGTGACCAGGTTTCAGTGATTCTAGTGAACCATGCTGTCATCCTCACAACACAGAGGTTAGGAGCCAAACGTAATGCCTGTGTTGTCATCTTCTCATGAGGAGGGACCAATTATCTTATTATGCATAGAGCATAAGTGACTCAAATGTAGAATCATAATATTTAGGTCCTAGCAACAATTTTCAGAATTGAAGATACACTTTCATTTGACAATTGAAGAAACAGTCCCAGCAAACTCAAGACAAGTATCCAAAGCCCCATATCTGCATGAATTGGCTGGATCTTTGAATCAGGGGATCTTTGAAATAGCTGGACCTTTGAATTGTGGCTCAGAGGTAAAGAATCCTCTTGCAATCCTCCTGCAATGCAGGAGACTTGGGTTTGATCCTTGGGTTGCGAAGATCCCCTGGAGAAGGGAATGGCAACACACTCTAGTATTCTTGCCTGGAGAATTCCATGGACAGAGGAGCCTGATGGGCTAGTCCATGAGATCACAGAGAGTTGGACACAATTAAGTGACTATCATTTTGAATCCAGGACTTTTAACTCTTAGTATGTGGAATTTGGACACTAATTTGGAATCTGTTTCATTCATTCACTTATTTTATGAACTTAATTTCTTAACCTCTGTGTTGAGTTTCTAACCTCAAAATCCTCATCAATATAAAGTGCATAAAATCATCCTTGTCTCCATCAAAGCACTGTTTGAAATCTAACTGAAATAGTATGCATGCTAAGTGGTAAAGCTAAAAAGCTAATAGAGATACACCATTTCTAGTTTATTGCATTCAATGCATTTGTGACCCAAGACTATACTGGAAATAAGATAAACCTCTGTTTTGCATTGTCTTGGAGAGAGGCAGTTAATGGCAGAAGCCAGTTTTATCAATATGAAATTTATAGCTTCTTTGGCATAAGAATTGTATCTTCCAATAGCTATCACATCTGTTGTGCATTTTTCTGGTCTACCCTTTTCTGATACTGCTTGAAAAGGATACTATTCCCATCAACAATATAGTACCTTTTCAGTCTGCATTGTAAAGTGGGGCAATATGATAGAGGTTAAGGCATTTTATTGATTTAACCTTACTTTAAACTCTTTCACCCATGACTAGTAAGTAGGATGAGGTAATATACTCCAGTATCTAGGCTAACTTCTATTTTGAGGGCTTGCATCACTTAGTTCTCAGTCAATAGCAAATATACACTATATTAGAATTAAATTCCTGAAATCTACAGGCACTTTTGTCTGTGAGGCAGAGAGAATAAATGAGCTACTTTTAGGTGAAGTAATCACATTATTAACAGCAGCTTCTAATAAAAATAACTTAGCACAGACAAGAGGAAATAGTAATAGCTATGTGAGCACTAGCAATCAGACATAGTCTTGGCATAACTGGGTTCTCAGTATGGCTTGGCATTGGACATTTAGAGATAAGTCAACTTCTGCCTTAAGTAATTTGTAGTATGGCAAGGGAGAGAAGATATAAGTAAAAAACGGTAGGTGCCAGACTAAAGGTAGAAACAATTTATCTTGAAAACAGAAAGAGATGAGAGCAGATCCTTCTGCTTGGTGGGGTGTGTGTGTATGTGTGTGTGTGTGTAGTTAGGGAGGCTTATCTGGGAAGGCTTCAGGGAAATATGCTACCAGAGATGCATTTTAAAGAATAAATAGGCATCCACCTTGCATAGAAAATGATGAGGAAGGGCATTTTGGGTAAAGGGGGAAATATGCACTAAGGCAGAGGGCCAAGAGAGAGCATGTGTCTCAGGCTAAATTTGCTCATTCTTTCCTTCATCCCTTCACTCATTTATCAACGACCTACTCTTTGCCAGGTACTATTCTAATTGCTAGGGATACGGTGGTGCACAAAACAATCTCTATTTTAAGAGCTGACTTTCTGGTGCAGAAGTAAAACAATAAATAAATAAACAACTAACATGCGTATAATATAGTGTCAGGTGGTGGTAAGTGCCATAAAGAGAAATACCCCCATTAAGGGACTAGAGAGAGAAAGGAAGATCTCTTTAGATACAGCAGTCTTCTCTAAGGAAACTGCTCTTAGGTAGAGACCAAAGGAAGTGAGAGATCAAGCTTGCAATTACTCACAGAGAACTGGCACTAGCTGGGAAGAGCAGCAAGTGCAAAGATCCTGAGCTGGGAATGCATGCAAGCGTGCCGAGTGCTCAGTGCTAAGTTGTGTCCAGCTCTTTGCGACCCCATGGACTGTAGCCCGCATGCCTCCTATGTTTATGGGATTATCCTGGCAAGTATACTGGGTTGCCATTTCCTTCTCCAGGGGATCTTCCTGACCCAGCGAGTGAATGTACGTCTCCTGCATTGGCAGGTGGGTTCTTTACTACTGTAAAGAGCCACCTGGGAAGCCCTGAAGTAGAAAAAGGCTTGACTTATTCAAAGATGAGGTAGAAGGGCAACGTGTCAAGAGCAAGATGAGGGAAAACGGTAGGAAAGGATATTATGTATTGTAGGCTGTGGCAAGTATTTTGGAATTTATTTTGAGGGTTATGCAAAGTCATAGAAGGGTTTTGAACAGGAGTGTGAAAAGCCATTTATATTGAAATGGATCACTCTGGCTGCAGTATGATAGTAGACTGCATCACGGAGACTGTTTAGGAGGCTATTACAGTATTTCTGGTGAGAGGCTTGGAATAGAGTCAAAATGTGTTAGCTGGTGAGACATGGTCTAATTTGGGATATATTTGGAGGTAGAGCTGATAGGATTGCTAATTTAGAGAAAAAAAAAAAAAAGAGACCAAAAGTGACTCAAGGAATTGTGCCTGAGCATGTAGATGAAGAGGGATGTTCTTTATGGAGTTGGGAAACAAAGAAGGGTAGGGTTGCTTTGGGGGTATAAACTCAAGTGTTCTGTTTTTGAATGTGTTCAATTTGACATAGAATAAAGAATAGAGCTTCCCAGGTGGTGCTAGTGGTAAAGAACCCGCCTGCCAATGCAGGTTAGACATAAGAGATACCAGTTCTATCCTTGGGTCGGGAAGGTCCCCTGAAGGAGGAGGGCATGGCAACCCATTCCAGTATTCCTGCCTGGAGAATCCCATGGACAGAGGAGCCTGGCAGGCTACAGTCCATGTCGTTGCACAGAGTCAGACATGAAGAGACTTAGCAGGCACAAAGATAGACACTGACCAGAGAGGTAAAAGTCAGGAATTTAGGGGAGTCCAGGGCTGAAGACATGAATGTATGAAAAATCAGCATGCTGATGGTATTAGAATCCTATAACTGTATTCAGTAACACAAAGAGTTAGTGTTGATACAGAAGAGATCTTAGGACTAAGCCTGCAGTACTCCAGTATGTAGCCATTAGGAGCTAAATGCTACCAAAGAGACTCAGAAGGACTAGCCTGAGAAGTAGAGGAAATTCAGGAGAGTGTAGGAATAAAAGTTAAGTGAAGAAAGTGGTAAGAAAGAATGACCGACTGGGTCAAATAAATGTGGTGCAGACTGAGAATGGATTTTTAGATTGGGAAATATGGAGGTTATCACGTGGATCGTGGGCAGCCGTTTCAATGGAGAGGTGGGTTTGAAAGTTTGAGTAGCATGGCTTTCATGTCGAGAGACTAGAAGGTAAGAGAGTGGATAGAAGGAGCACAGAAAAATCTAAGAGTTTTACAGTCAAGTTGTGTAGAGAAATGAGGGAATGTGGAGTCAAAGGGAACATTGTTTTTATGAAAATATTATGACATATTTCTATGCCAATGAGAATGATTGACTATGAAAAGAAAAGTTGTCGCAGGAGAGAGATTGGGGACATTGCAAGAGTAATTGACTTCCTATGATTAACACATTCTAGGCTTGGATCAGATACATCATAGTCATGTCAGACTCTTGTTAAAGAAAAAAACAAAAACAAAAACAGATTACCTTCTCCTACAGTCTACCTCCCATGTATTAGGAAGATCCCATGTGGTTATATTTTTTAAAAGCTCCCCCAGTGACTCTAGTGTGAGCTAGATTTGGAAGCTTTTGTTTTTTAATTTATTTATTCTTAATTGGAGGAAAATTGCTTTGCAATATTGTGTTGCTTTCTGCCGTATATCACCGTGAATCAGCCATAGATATACACGGATCTGCTTCCTCATGAACCCCCCTCCCACCCCCTGTCCCTTCCCACCCCTCTCTGATGTCACAGTGCATCTGATGGGACTTTTAGGCAACACAGTGAACTGCAGCGGTGGCAAGAGTCCAATGACTTGGGGTGGGGAAGATGGGGCTGTAAGTTTTGAGTTTTTATAAATCTTTAATCTCTTAGCTTTGGCTTTTCTTGTTTGTGGATTTACCCCCTAAGAGTGCTCTTAGCACGGAGCACTAGAGGCAACTAATGGTTTTTGGAGTCCTTGTGGTTTCTCCACGGGGATGTTAATGGAAGTATCTGGCTCTCACAGTCTGTGATTAGCAACACTCTGATTAAGATTTTAAGCAAATAGTTACCCATTGAAAAAGTGACAGTCATGTGCTTTTCTCTTCTGTGGGACACACAGAAATATCCACAAGACTGCCAAATCTAGTGCAAGCATGGGCAAGAAATTGGGTCAAAGGGGAGCATTAAGGTTTACACCTGATGTGCTAAGTCTTAGAACCAAACTAGGTTCTAACACTTGATTCTTGGATCTGGAATCCAAAGGTCTGGGCTGTATTTTTGGCTCTGTAGTTTACAAAACACATGAATTTGGGAAAGTTTTGTGTGTTCATATGAAAATAAGTGTGCTAGGCCTTCCCTGCTTTCATCCTAGAGTTACAAAGTTCAAATGAGTGGGAAACATTTCAAGACTGATAAAGGTTTGTGACAGCATGTATGTTTATCTATAGCATATTTATATAGAGTAGTATATATTTTGGGGGGCTCCCAAATCACTGCAGATGCAGTGACTGCAGCCATGAAATTAAAAGATGCTTACTCCTTGGAAGAAAAGTTATGACCTACCATGACAGCATATTAAAAAAACAGAGACATTACTTTGCCAACAAAGGTCCGTCTACTCAAAGCTGTGGTTTTTCCACTAGTCATGTATGGATGTGAGAATTGGACCGATAAGAAACCTGAGCATCAAAGAATTGATGCTTTTGAGGTGTAGTGTTGGAGAAGACTCTTGAGAGTCCCTTGGACTGCAAGGAGATCCAACAAGTCCATCCTAAGGGAAATCAGTTCTGAATATTCATTGGAAGGACTGATGCTGAAGCTGAAACTTCAATACTTTGGCCACCTCATGCGAAGAACTGACTCACTAGAAAAGACCCTGATGCTGGGAAAGTTCGAAGGCAGGAGGAGAAGGGGATGACAGAGGATGAAATGGTTGGATGGCATCACCGACTCAATGGATGAGAGTTTGAGTAAGCTCTGGGAGTTGGTGATAGATAGGGAAGCCTCGTGTGCTGCAGTCCATGGGGTCACAAAGAATCAGACACGACTCAGTGACTGAACTAACTAATATATAGTTGTTGATGTGAATTCTGAAAAATAGCTTTTATAAACAGTCTTATACTGCATGGTGCAAATATCTAGGAAAAGTGATCCTTCACACTCCCTGTCATTTGTGATGCAACTGATGATTAAAATATAATGCTTATTAAAATGTATTTTTTACATATATATACACATATGAAAATGCATATGTAGGTATCTAGCTTTGTTCAGTATTACTTTGTTAATTTTCTTCAGAGATTAGAATGAATTTTGAAATACATTTATTGAACTGAATTATATTTTTGTATTACATTCAAATTATAATTAGATATTATATGTTAGCCTGAACCTCTAAATTTTTCCTACAGCAGTTTCAAATATGGAGATAAGCCTTAGAGCTTCACTGGTGCTTCTCTCTGCCCTACAACTGTGTTTCATTCTGTGTCCCATAAATTTGGGAAAGAAATCACAAATGAGAGATGGAATAAAATGATACAGCAGGTTGTACCTTGATACACCATGCTGGTTACAAGACACTTGAGGGTGGGAAGGAGGAGATTATAATTGGTTTTGGATAGCAAGTTTCCCAAGAGAAATTATGACACTAGAGCAGGGGTCGCTAGCCTCCAGGATCTAATGCCTGATGGTCTGAGGTGGAACTGATGTGATAATAATAGAAATAAAGTGCATAATAAATTCAGTGTACTTGAATCATCCCAAAAGCATCCTCCAGCCCCTCATCCAGGGAAAAATTGTCTTCCATGAAACCAGTCCCTTGTGTCAAAAAGGTTGGGGATTGCTGCACTAGAGTACATCTAGGAGATAATGACCAGGGTATTAAAAAGGTTTGAAATCGTGACTTAAAAGGAGCAGGTAAAGGCCATAATGGACAGAGAGGCCTGGCGTGCTGCAGTCCAAAGGCCATAATGGACAGGGAGGCCTGGTGTGCTACAGTCCATGGGGTCACAAAGACTTGGACATGACTGAGCGACTGAACTGAACTGAACTGAAAGGCCATAATGATATTTAGCTTAGAGAAGAGGAGACCAAAGTAGACTCATTTGATATTCTGATATTCCACATAGCCGATCTGATATTCTGGTGATTTCAAGGAAGAAGAGGATTGAATTTGAAAGGAAGAACAATGAACGCAGGTGTAGAGAATGCACAATGAAAGCTTTGGCTGCTTTTGACTTTCTAATCACTCCTACAGTATTAGCAGATGCTGTATGACTATTGAGATATTGCAGAGGGATTTTAACATCAAATATGAAGCAGAAATAGATGACCCAGCAAGTCTTTTCCAGCTCTAGTACTCTGTGTCCAGTCGCAGACTTTATGTGAGGAAGAATTAGTGTATTTTCAGAGCTCTAATGGAGGTTGAGGGAAGGTTACAGAGATGTGGATAGTTGTTGGCTATGCTAAGCAGTAGAAAAGGTTTTGAATTTAGTTCCAAAGGTGACTGGGAACACAAAACTTGCTCCTTTGATTCTCAAACCTTTAGGTAGATCCCTGAGTACATGTTGTTCTATCCTTCTGTTCTGATCCAGGAGGTCGGATCCGTATCACTGGTATGTAGCTTGGTCTCTACTAAATGACAGGAGAAAAAATGTTAGCGTCTAAGGACTCTTCCTATCTTCCTTTGATGGGGTAAAATTTACTGTAAAAGAACAAAGCTCTTTAACATAGAGCTCTGAATAAGTGCATAAATTGAGTGAAGAAGCCACAATTTAATTTATGGGCCGCTTAGTTAACCATAAGCCCATTTGTCATACTTAACAGCTAACTGTGCTCCTAATGCAGAGTTAATGTTTTAAACTGTGACTCCTAGATTGATGTCGTTGGGAGGAGACAGTTTAATTCTTATATAGATGAGCAAGCTGAGGTTTTCGGAGGGAGTGTGCTAAAAGGTACCCAGTCTCAGAACCCAGACGAGGGCCTTGGATTCCTGCCACCCATTGTCTGGGGCAGCCTCTAACTCTCCACACTTCCATTTGCCTCCCAGATTTGTAGTTCCCAACATCACATGTTGAGATCATCAGTTTTCAATTATATTGGAAGTAATTTTACCTTATAGCATAACTTTGTATCTCTACCATCCTAGATATGAATTAGAGTAGTCTTTTAGAATTGACCCAGAGGACAGTATCCTGAAAGTGACTTTGCCCACATCTAGTGAATCAGGTGGCTCAGTGGTAAAGAGTCTTCCTGCCAGTGCAGAAGACACAGAAGATACAGGTTCCATCACTGGGTCAGGAAGATCCCCTGGAAAAGGGAATGGCAACCCACTCCACTATTCTTGCCTGGGAAATCATGGACAGAGGAGCCTGGTGGGCTATAGTCCATGGGGTTGCAGAGTCAGACATGACTGAGCGACTGAACATGAGTGAAATGTCAGGAGCAAATGACAGCTAGCCCAGTAGCCACAACTGTCTAGACATCCATACACCTCCTGTGTAATTTTGCTATACTGTGTGCTTCCTGTCATTACTTTAAATCAACACACTTAAAACATCTTTAGCCTCATCTCATCTTTAGGCTCAACACACTTTAGCCTCATCTCAGCCAACTATATCTGTAAAATCAGAAGTTTAATATGCTTTTTTTTCTAACATAAAAGTACTTATTTTAATATTATATGTGATATGTATAATGTATTCCCCAAGCTTTGGGGAATATTGAAAAAATGAGACTCTTTCAACAGACTCTCTGCTAATGTAATGATGGATGATAGTTATTTTTCCTCTCCACCCTCCCCATCTCACTACTGATGTCTCAGTAAGTTAAGAGAGAGAACACCAGATCATACCCTTGCTCATACACACACACACACAGACAGACACACACACAGAGACATACACACACACACACATATATTTATTAAAAATATTTTGTCTTGTGGAGAAGTAGGGAGGAAAGAATTAAATAATTTGTTAGAAAATAAATGAATCAGGTTATGTTCATGTATTAATGGTTTTCAGGATATCCAGACTAAAAGAGGTGATTAGGAAAGTGTGTTAAAAAGTGTTTCTTTCCTGCTGAGCTATTGATCAGTTGTTTGCAACTTCTCATTAGAGATGTGAGATGTAAATAAAAGCTGCTTAGAGTTTCTTCCTGTAGTGCCACCCAAAGGCCCACATAAACATAAATAAACACAGTATTATAAATTCACTTTTGGGAATTTGAGTTTTTGGTGTGGTTACTTTAATAGGATGGGTCATATTCCTGTTTGGTTTCAGATGGTGCTTGGGTTAATCTGTCTCACAGACCTACTTTTTGTGATTGAGCTCAGTTTACCAGTAGAGACACCCTTATTACATGAGAGACTAAAAATCTTGATCCCATTTGAGCCATAATTTTTAATTCAGATAAATTAATGCTAATGAATTAATGGTTTTCTAGAATACAGCTTTACAACCGGTGTCCATGGTTTTTGTCCTCCAGCCCTAGGAAGTTTTGTCATTTTACACCAGCGTAGGTGTGTTGTACTCATGACATGAATAAGGCTAGGAAGTACTAGACAATGAAGAACAATCCCTCTGGTTTGTATAGTTTAGAAAACACTCATATGCATCAACTCTCTTGACAGAGCGTTTCTGTGAGGCAAACGTTATTTTCCTCATATTTCAGGTGAGAAAACTGCAGATTTGAGAGGTGAAGTTACTTATGTAAATCTCCACATCTTAAATGAGTGGCAGGTGAAGATTTACAAATGAAGTGACTCATTTTTAATGCAATGAATCTTCCATTATACTGCAGCTGCCTTCAGAGTTTCACATTTTCATATTATTAGATTGTGTAAACTTAAAACCACAAATGATCTTTGCTGCATATATTTCCTCAGAAGCTGTTTTGAATTAAAATACCATTCAAAGATGTTTCCTGACCTAATTTGTGCATTGCAGGGTGAGACGACACAGATGTGATCCTTGCCTTTAGGGAGATCACAGTCTTCCGGGGCTGGAGGGAGTTACATATAAACACTTTAATACAATGTAGCCGTGTTATGTTTTATAAAGTAGGTAGAGACAAAGGACAGGAATAAAGATGCTGATACAGAGAACAGACTCGCGGACATGGGGAGCTGGGGGAAGAGAGGGTGGGGAGAATTGGGAAATGAGCATTGACATATATGCACTGTCACGTGTAAAATAGAGAGCTAGTGGCAAGCTGCTCAGTAGCACAGGGAGCTCCGTTCAGTGCTGTCTGATGATCTAGAGAGGTGGGATGAAGGGTAGGTGGGAGGGAGGCTTAAGAGGGAGGGGATATATGTATACGTATAGCTGGTTCATATTGTTGAACATCAGAAACTAACACAACAATGTAAAGCCATTATATTCCAATTAATAAGTTTAAAAATCAGGAAAAAATAAAGCTGCTATAAAAAAGTAGGTAGAGACAAAATTCTATGGAGGAATAAGAGAGAAAAAAGTTGAATTGAAAGAAAGAGGAAACCAGAGAAAGGATTATGGGAGAAATTGTTGTTGTTCATTTGCTCAGTTGTGTCCAACTCTTTGCGACCCCATGGATTGCAGCATGCCAGGCTTCCCTGTCCTTCACTATCTTCTCCTTTGCTCAAACTCATGTCCATTGAGTCCGTGATACCATCCAACCATCTCATACTCTGTCTCCCCCTTCTTCTCCTGCCCTCAATTTTTCCCGGCATTAGGGTCTTTTACAGTGAGTCGGCTCTTTGCATCAGATGGCTAGAGTATTGGAGCTTCAGCACCAGCATCAGTCCTGCTAATGAATATTCAGAGTTGATTTCCTTTAGGATTGACTGGTTGGATCTCTTTGTTGTCCAGTGGGAGAAATGCAGCTGGGTTAATGATTACTTTTGCCATGGGTAAACCTTTTTGTTTGTTTGTGAAAACTTCTTATTTAAATATTACATAGAGAGAAAGGCAAATGTATAGCTTGGTATAATTTCACAAGGTGAACACATCCATGTAACCACTATGGAGACTAGATCCCAAACGTTACCAGCATCCCTGTAACTCTGTCCTGTGCCTCTATCCAGTCACTACCGTCCCCAAGGGCAGCAAGTATCTTGTTCTAACACTATAGATTAGTCTTCTTGTTTTAAAACATTAAATAAAGTAATACATTATACTTTGTTTAATGTTATGTTTGTGAGACAAATTTTTTTCTTGAATGTGCAGCTTATAGGATCTTAGTTCCTGGACCAGGGATTGATCAAACCTGGGCCCTTGGCATTGAACTCATGCAGTCTTAACCACTAGTTCAGTTCAGTCTCTCAGTCATGTCTGACTCTTTGTGACCCCATGAATCGCAGCACGTCAGGCTCCCTGTCCATCACCATCTCCTGGAGTTCACTTAGACTCACGTCCATCCAGTCAGTGATGCCATCCAGCCATCTTATCCTCTGTCATCCCCTTTTCCTCCTGCCCCTAATCCCTCCCAGCATCAGGGTCTTTTCCAATGAGTCAACTCTTCGCATGAGGTGGCCAAAGTATTGGAGTTTCAGCTTCAACATCAGTCCTTCCAATGAACACCCAGGACTGATCTCCTTTAGGATGGACTGGTTGGACCTCCTTGCATTCCAACCACTAGACCAACAGGGAATTCCCAGAGGCATAAATTGTTGCTTGTAGCTTCAGTTCTAGTTTGTTCTTTCTTTCTTTCTTTTTTTTTCTTTTCTGTAAATATACCACACATTTATTATCCATTCTACTGTTGGTGATCATTGGGTTGTTTACAGCTTGTAGTCTTTGTGAGCATTGCTGCTATCAACAATCTTGTATCTCTTTTTGGGAACATATATATGCATTTCTGTTGGGAATAGTCCCAGGACTGGATTTTCTGAGTCATGGAATATGCCTATACTAATACAGCTTTTGAAGAGGAAAAATAAGGATGACTAATGTCTTCATTGATAGAAGAGGAACCATTTACATTTACAGGACCCATGCCTGCTGGGCTGCAGAGAGAATTCAAAACTGATGAGCAATTTAGATGGCAGGAATATACTGTGTTTGAGAGCTATAGTGGAATGTATATTTGGAAAGAGAGAGAGACAAAGAGAAAGAAGCTATTGTTGAGAATCCCTGAGCTATTTTACAGAGAGATAATTGTATCAGTTAGAAGAAACAAGTCACTGATACTTCAGTAAGTGTCTTAATCAGATGGATTGGTTTTTCTTAAATACTGAGAAGTCTGGAAGTAGGCATATTGCTGGCTTTCACTCAAAACTCAACAAAGCCTCTTAGGATCTAGGAGCTGTCTTTGCATTGTGGCATCCTTAGCATGTTGCCATTATATCATACGTGCTCTTTATAGACTTAAGATAGTTCCTGTAGCTCCAGATGTCAAGTCTAAATGCAAAGCAAGCATGACAGAGCCACATCAGTTCTCTTTCATCAAGAGAGTAAAAGGTTCCTAAACATCCCAACAAAGACTTCTACCAATTGGTATAAATATAGGTGGGTTACCCCTAGCTGAAAGTGAGGCTGGGAAATTGGGGTATAGTATTGATTATCTTATATTGATTACCGTCCATTGCTGGAGACTATATTGTTGCCTTGAGAATACTGGAACTCTCAGCAAAGATGAAATGGGTATTAAATAGGCAATTAAATGAGTCTTCCATAACAATATTGGCCCCAGAGGGAAGAAAGGGATAGGGGATAAGGTTTTATGTAATAGCAATTTTTATATTCCCATTGGAAAATCAGACATTTTATAGAGAAAATTAGTGTATCTTTCCATTTGATGATTTGAAATTCACTAAGGCTTTTTATTTTTACTGTTGTAATAATAGCAATAATATCTCTTAAAGTGATCTTGCCTTTGCAACTTAAAACCGTGAATTTTTACCAGCTTTTCTAGAATAAAGTGAAACTAAAGAGCAAGCAAGCATTGTGAGCTGCTGCAATTACAGGCAGAGTGGTGTAAAGAGATTTCTGTGTTGCATAAATTAAAACATCCCATCATAAGGCTAACAGGTCCAAAATAGCCACAATTTGGTCTTTCATGGGGCTTTATTTCTATCTCTAACCTGCAGTTGTTGATTTCTGACAAATTAATTTGTCATGAAATCAGTTGAGTTAATTCATAAAAGGACAGAACACTGGTTCAGATGTTGTTTTGAAAACTCGTATGTAGTGCCCTAAAAAGAGAAAAAAAATATTTGTATGAGGTTCTTTTTGTTTTAAGCAAGTCTTAGAAATCAGGTCAGTCTAGAAGATGTTTCCTGACAATTTATGATAACAAAATAAAGGACTTATTACGTTAAAGTTCACAAAACATACTTCTGTCTTTAGTGGTTGTTTGTTCATTCTTGAATTTGGTGATATGGCAGCATTATTAACTTATTGAGGGCTGAAGTTTTTTGTACTGGGTGCAGCCAAAGAGAAAAGACAGAATATGACTGTGTCACCTCCAATGTGATACTGATGCAACTAGAGCTGTTGGACTGAGAGAATTTAATTTCACGTTGAGTGTGATGAAAATCTGCTCTGTCCAAGAAGTTTTGCTCAGGGAGAGGAAGAAGAGAGATTATGAGTGTGGTTGGAAGGGCACAGTTTAGATCTGAGTTGAGCTATATTTGGGTAATTCTATTTACTTTTTAATTTTTCACTGGAGTAGCTTTACAATGTTGTGTTATTTTTTGCTGCTCAGAAGTGAATCAGTTGCCTGTTATTGTTGTTTAGTCGGTAAATCGTGTCCAACTGTTTGTGACCCCATGATTTGTAGCCCACCAGGCTCCTCTGTAAGGCCTTACCTGGTAGCTCAGATGGTAAAGCCTCTGCCTACAATGCGGGAGACCTGGGTTCAATCCCTGGGTTGGGAAGATCCCTTGGAGAAGGAAATGGCAACCCACTCCAGTATTCATGCCTGGAAAAATCCCATGGACCGAGGCGCCTAGTGGGCTACAGTCCATGGGGTCGCAAAGAGTCGGACACGACTGAGCGACTTCACTTCACTTCAGGCTCCTCTGTCCATGGGATTTCCCAGGCAGGAATACTGGGCTGAGTTGCCATTTCCTTCTCCAGAGGATCTTTCTAAACTGGGGATCTAACCTCCATCTCCTGCATTGGCAGGCAGATTGTTCACCACTGAGCCACCAGGGAAGCCCATACGTGTACATGTATTCCCTGTTTTTTTGACTTCCTTCCCATTTAGGTCACCACAGAGCATTGAGTACAGTTTACTGAGTAACTCTATTTTCATATGTAATTATTATTTCATATGTAATTATTAGCGATGAGTGAAATGTTTCCATATTAGGAAATGTTCCCCAGGATGTTTTATAATTACTCTATCCATTGGTCTGTTTCAATATAATATGTAGAGCCAACAGAAGGGTTACTTTTATCAAGAGATATCAATGGACAAATTTCATTAAACAGATCCAGAATATAAATAGGCTTAGGAAAACAGCATGTGAACTAAAAGCTATAGCTCACAGTCAGGTAATTGGGAATATTTGGAGATGCGTTATAGACTATACTCCTATTAATTTGGAGATTTTTATCAGAGAGTACGACCATATTTTTCCATTTCGTACCTTCTTATGTCCGAAGAACAATAGTAGGCTTAGTGTCTAATAGCTAACATTCATTCACTAAATTAACAGAATATTTACTGAGAAGCTTACCATTCGCCACTGTTATGGGTACTGGAGGTAGAGCAATGAACAAATTAAAATGTCTGACCACATTTTTATAGAAGCATGTTTTATTCATGGAGTTTTTTCATGACAACTGAATGCCTGTGCTTTCTAAGCAGATGATGTAAAAGGAGAATGAACTAGAAACAGGCTTCAATTAATCTCAAACTAAGAGGTTGCACATGATATAATACATTAAAAATTGTACTTTACTTTTAAATTTACAGTTAAATTCTAAAACACTCCTACTCCAGGTGCAAACACTTGATTTTACATACAGTACAACACCCTTCCAAGAGCCCAGCAATGACTTGAACAGTAGATGTAAAAACAGTGCAGAGTCCACATGTGAGTGTTTTAAGAAAGAACCATGGTCAAACCATTGAGCTTGAGTCTTAGGATAATGGCCTGCAGAGCTGAAGCTAAGGACTAGGCTGTGAATGAGCACAAAGACAGGATAAATTCGTATTTCATGTTTAGGTGTAATCTTGAAAAGACAAATGAACAAAGAATCAGGGGTTGGTAAATGAACAAAAGTCAGGTCTTAGAATATCAGGTTAGATATGAACTAGGGTTTCCCAGGTGGCGCTAGTGGTAAAGAACTCACCTGCCAATGCAGAACACATAAGTGAGGTGGGTTCAGTCCCTGGGTTGGGAATAGACTTTGGAGAAGGGCATGGCAACCCACTCCAGTATTCTTGCCTGGAGAATCCCATGGACAGAGGAGCCTGCAGTCTATGGACTGTATGGGTTGCAGAGTCGGACATGACTGAAGTGACTTAGCACGCATGCACGCGGATATTGAGCTATACCAAAGTTTGAGTCAGCACTACGGACAGCTCCCAAGAATTATGCCTGTTGCCATAGTATCTAAGAGGAGGTGACAAAATAAAATGCATCTAGATACATCTAACAGGTGGGAAAAGTGAATGAATAAGCTAATATTTAGGCAGTGAGGGAGAACGGTGACAAACAGGAAATTACAGAACTTTTCAAATGGAGAAATGGAGCAGCTATTGATCAACTCCAGCCAGTTGGTTCTGCAGGAATGCAGGCTTCATGTTACTGGAGTTTCCAGAAATTAAAATCAATTCCAGAGTTGCAGAAAATTCAGACATTTAAGATGACATCTTATAATTTTAATGATTTTGGCAACTCGGAATTAAAACAAAAAACACACCTGTAAACACGGCTTTGACTCTGATTTCTTTTAAGGCAGTTTTGGTTTCAAGTGAAAAAGGCTTCATCCTTGTTGACCAATGAGTCTTTGGTGTTTTGTCAATGGCATATCTAGTTATTTTACCCACTTCAGTCTGATATTTAAAAAATTGGATCATGTTTTCCACTACTTGTACTCCTCAGTGGCTTCCAATTACATTCATAATAAAGTAAGAGCTCCGAATATGGTTTTCAAGCCTCTAAATGATGCTCTTTGCCTGCCTCTGCAACCTCGTCTTATCCCTTTCTTCACCAGCTCACTATTTCTCAGATATGGTCTTCTTTTATTTCCTTGGACACGCCAAATTTTTCCTATAGTAGAGTTTTATACATTTTAATTTCCTCCTCTTAAATAATTCCCCTTTCTGCCTGTGTCCACTAAGTGTCTCATTCTTTCATTCAGTAATCATCTTAAACATTATGTTCTCTAAGAGGCTCCCACTGATCATCTAATCTTTTTTTAATTAAATTTTTATTTTTAATTTATTTTGCTTTACAATACTGTATTGGTTTTGCCATACATTGACATGAATCTGCCACGGGTGTACATGAGTTCCCAATCCTGAACCCCCCTCCCGCCCCATATCATCTCTCTGGATCATCCCCGTGCAACAGCCCCAAGCCTCCTGTATCCTGTATCGAACATAGACTGGCGATTCATTTCTTAAGTGATAGTATACGTGTTACAATGCCATTCTCCCAAATCATCCCACCCTCTCCCTCTCCCTCAGAGTCCAAAAGTCCGTTCTATACATCTGTGTCTCTTTTGCCGTCTCGCATACAGAGTTATCGTTACCATCTTTCTAAATTCCATATATATGTGTTAGTATACTGTATTGGTGTTTTTCTTTCTGGCTTACTTCACTCTGTATAATTGACTCCAGTTTCATCCACCTCATTAGAACTGATTCAAATGTATTCTTTTTAATGGCTGAGTAATACTCCATTGTGTATATGTACCACAGCTTTCTTATCCATTCATCTGCTGATGGACATCTAGGTTATTTCCATGTCCTGGCTATTATAAACAGTGCTGTGATGAACATTGGGGTACACATGTCTCTTTCAATTCTGGTTTCCTTGGTGTGTATGCCCAGCAGTGGGATTGCTTAAAAAATTGCAAATAGAACTGATCATCTAATCTAACTGGTCCTCCAGGTTACCCTATCATAGGCTCCTCTTTATTCATACCATAAGCTGAATGTAATTTGAGCTTTTAAAAATTACTTGTTTCCATGTTAATTATCTGTCTGAACTCATTTGATTTTAAGCCAGCATAAGGATAGGAAACATGTCTATCTTGATCACTGATAAAGCTTAGATGTCTAATATACAGTAGACATTAATAAAGATGAATGAATAGATCATTGTATAAGAGGACTTGAAAGATTTGTGTCTTTCATATGTTGATATGGCGCTGAATTCTTTGGGCCTATATCATCTAGAGCAGTGTTTCTCAAATTTAAGTGAGGTGTTTGCCTCATTAATGAAAAATTGTATTGGTGGCCATTCAGTACACTTTAAGTTATTTTTATTACATTAAATGTAATATATATATAATATCAAAAAATATATAATAAAATATATATTGTTATAAATGTCTCTTGTTTATAGCTTTTACAAAATTATACAATTTGCTTAAAAATTGTTATAAACAAATCTATATAAAAGCAGTTCAGTTCAAATGAATAATATTTATTTAATCTTATAGGTGATATTTTGTGACATAAAATTTCCTTAGATGAAATAGGAAATGTTTCTGTGCTTTTTTTCCATAATACATATACAGATAGTACCTGTTCACATAAGTATATTAAATAGAATTAATAATTTCTGGTTTTGTTTGTTAATAGAAGTATTTGACCTTATACTTAACCAAATCCTGCTAGAAACTCTAAAATGTTAAATTTAGTTATGTATCATTCCAAAATTTTTTCACTTCAAAATAAAGGCAGTGTTACTGAAAACTACTTTATTTTATGTGAACTAGTTGGAATTGGGAAGAGAGAAATTTCTCATTGCACATTTGCTATTTATTCTTGCTGTGAATGAGTTGTTGCAATAATGATATGCTCAGAGCTGGGATTTCTGTAATACATCTGCCAGCAAAATAAAATGTCTTCTTACTGCTGAGACACGACTACTTTTGAGTTTTCAAAAGTCAGATGATTACTCCATTTTTCTCTGTTTGAACTAGCACAAACAATTTTTATTTGCTGCATGGTGATTTCATTTGACCTTTACTTTGAGTAAAGCAGATCATAATCAAAGCCAGAAATATTTGCTCCAAAATTTTGTGTCAATAATCAGTTATAAAGTCATCGGCCAGTTGCCCTAGAATTTGTCTACCTTCAAATATATAGACGCATATACATATATATGCAAACCATATATTTTTATGTATAATATATATAAGGATATGGGCTTCCCAGGTGGCTCAGTGGTAAAGAACTCGCCTGCCAATGCAGGAGATGCCAGAGACATGGGTGTGATCCCTGGGTTGAGCAGATCTGCTGGAGGAGAAAACAGCAACCTGCTCCAGTATTATTGCCTGAAAAATCCCATGGACAGAGGAATCTGGTGAACTACAGTCCATGGGGTCACAAAGGATCAGACTGAGTGACTGAGCACACATAAATGGATATATATATCTGTGTGTATGAATAAAACATTTAAAATTTAAATTTTCATGGGCACCCATTACTCTACCTTTTACTTAAGAAATAATATATTAGAAGATCCGACTATGTTTCAACTCCCAGAATCCTGGGCACTGACTATGGTAGATGACATTCTAGACCAGTCTTGAAACACAGAGGCTTAAAATAAAAATACAAAGAAGAAACTCTCTAGTAAATGCGTGGTCTTTGAACTGACCTTTGGCCTGGGGAAGAGCCAATAGTTCTGGGAGCACCATTCATGGGGTTTTCTGGAATTGTGCTTCAGGAGATTCCATTTGCATAAATATCAATACAATATGAATAGCACCTCCTAGGGCTGTTTAAGGCAGGACTGGTTCATTCAGCAGTGAGAAAGTGCTCAACCCTTTATCCACCTCTGTGGGCCTAGGTCCATAGAGACAAATGCACACTTTTCCCATTCTAGCTCTCACAGCCAACCATTTGCTTTGGTATTAGTTTAAAAGAGATATTCACACTCTGAAAATTGGTTTTGTGTATAATGAATCTTTTACCTTGGAGAGTGATGAAGGCAGAACAGCAGGCTGTAGCTTGCTTTCTGTGGAGAGATGTGACGGGTGGTCAGCATCCATCACCTGTACTTCTGTCATATGCTAACCTGGATTGAAGGGTCTGTGTGGTGTTTCAGGTTCTATATTTATAGCAGGTTCTAGAGCAAGTCTAAATCAAGAAAAACAGACGTGTCTTTTTTTTGGGGGAATGGAATGATCCTCTTGTATCTGATAGTTGGGTGCTCTTTTGCATGGAAATGAGAACCTTTGCTCCACAGTCACATATGCTACATGTAATTAAGAAAATAATGGCTTCCTCATATCCAAGGTGAAAAAGCCACAGCCTTAAGCTTTGGGTTTATTCATAGTTTGGCTTTACAACAATTCTGATTTCCTATTGCTATTTATCATAGCCCATGTGATTGTTGCATGAGTACTTTCTTGCCTTTGCCGCCAAAGAAACTCATACAGTAGCCTCTGTGTGTGTGTGTGTATTTTTTTTTTCTATCTGGTTTCAGCTGCCTTTCAATTAACCCAGATACTATATTTCTGTCAAGCTCTACCTTAACCACACTTCTACTTGTTGGCAACTGATACTGCAATGATCACTCTGTGGTATGAATCATTTTCATTGTTTACATATGCAGCTTATAACATTAATTCACCCCTGTATTTTAGGAGTCATTTCTCCTTGTATTATGTGAATGTCAATTGAATTGATGTTTGCTAAATATCTATTTGTGAATGGTTTCATTTTAGCATCTCAGGGAAATAAAACCACATGAAATATATTCTGCCCATAAGGGGTTCATAGTCTACTAAGAGAAATAAGATATTTTCACATGCAACCATTATGTAAATTTTTGTTGGTTTGTTTGTTTGACCTTATTTGCTTTAAGAACAAGTAAGTTACCTATAAAGGGCAATAGGAATTTAAAGAATGAGGGATTACAATTAGTGATGATATGTGAATCCTGGTGAAGGAGGTTAGGGTTTCCCAAGTGGCGCAGGTGGTAAGAATCTGCCTGCCGAGGCAGGAGCCGCAGGAGACACAGGCTCGATCCGTGAGTCAGGAAGGTCCCCTGGAGGAGGAAGTGGTAACCCGCGCCAGTGTTCTTGCCTGCAAGAGTCTATGCACAGAAGAGCCTGATGGGCTACAGTCCATGGGGTCGCCAAGAGTCAAACATGACTGAGCACATAGAGGTCTGATGAAGGAGGTAGCATTTGAACTGCGTTTTGAGACATGGGCAGATTTTTGCAGGCAAAAATGGAGAATGCTTGGAGGAAAAATAACAAGAACAAAAGGATCTAAGTGGCTATATGTGAGGAAAGCAGAGAATAATGGGGTGCTTAAAAATGAAGGACTGCAGGTTCCTTGGCTATTAGAGCTTATAAAAATGAGTAGTAGATGAGACAGGAAGCATAAATTGCAGCCAGGCTGTACAAGACAATAAATCCTATTCTAAAGTCTTTATTCTTTAGACCATGGAAAGTTGAAAACTTTGAACATGGAAATGAGTCAATCAGTGCTTTACCATGCACATTTTGTCTTTCCAACCAGGTTAGATGCTATTCATTTTGAGGAAATCATATTTTGTAAATAATGAAGAATTTATGAAGCTCTTTCACATTATCTCATGTCATTCTATTGATAGAGCTTTTTTTATTATTGAAATATAGTTGATTTATGTTACTGTGTTAGTTTCTGGTGTATGGCACAGTGACTCAGTTACATATCTGTGTGTGCTGAGTCACTTCAGTTGTGTCCAACTCTTTGTGACACTATGCACTGTAAGCTGCCAGGCTCCTCTATCCATGGGATTCTCCAGGCAAGAATACTGCAGTGAGTTGCATGTCCTCTTCCAGGGGATTTTCCTGACTCAGGGATTGAACCTGTGTCTCTATGTCTCCTGCATTGGTAGGTGGGTTCTTTACCACTGGCACCATATGTATATATTCTTCTTCATTTTCTTTTCCATCCTGTTTATTACAAGATATTGAATATAGTTCCCTGTACAATACAGTGGGACCTTGTTTGCTTTATATATAGTAATTTATATCTGCTAATCCTCAAATCGTAATTTATCCCTCCCCCACTCACTTTGCCTTTTGGTAACCAAGTTTATTTTCTTTGTGAGTCTGTTTCTGTTTTGTTAAAAAATTCATTTGTATCATATTTTAAATTCCACGTGCAAGTGATAGCCTATGACATTTGTCTTCTCTGACTTACTTCACTTGCTATGAGAATCTCTAGGCCTAGCCATGTTGCTGCAAATGACATTATTTTCATTCTTTTTTATGGCTGAGTAGTGTTTCTTTGTGTGTGTGTGTGTGTGTACATCTTCTTTATCAACTATTAATAACTTTGGGAAATTATCCTTTTCTTTTACTGGTGAGGGGAAGAGTCTCAGAAAGTTGTAGTAATCTGCACGTAGTCACGGGCTACAAGGAACAGAGTCAGGAATTTAACCATATCTTAAGATTCATATGCCACACTTTTCTTCTTTGCAGTGGAACCTGTCCTCTTCTCAGTGTAATTTTTCATCTTCCATTAAATGAGGATCCATAGATCCTCAAAAATTATGTAGTTTATAAATATGTTTATGTTATTTTTTCTCACATGCATTTTGCTTAGTTCTGGTTCCTAAAACACTAAGGATGCAATATCTTCTGTGACTGAGGTTCAAGACCCAAATTTGGAAACCCATAATGATCCCCTATAATGAGGTGCAATGTTTACCATTCTCAGCAGTGATGAGGTTAGTATGTGATAATGATATAGCATTCAACTCCTGGACCCAGGAGACCCCCTTAGTTGCAGCTTCTAAAATCATCCTACCTTCTTCAGATGGCCTCTTGGCCTCTTCATAATTAAACAAGTAAAAATATGCTTAACAGACTCTCAGGTTTATTCTTGGTCTCCGATG
The DNA here is from genome assembly GCF_014754425.2 of Oryx dammah. Classification (NCBI taxonomy): domain Eukaryota; kingdom Metazoa; phylum Chordata; class Mammalia; order Artiodactyla; family Bovidae; genus Oryx; species Oryx dammah. Next base: position 81,769,845 of record NW_024070186.1, on the reverse strand, counting down.
AGTATAGACTCTGAGAACAATTAAGCATCACACAAAACGAAGTGGTAGAGGTGCTTTTGACTAGAATTTACAGAAAATATAACTCAGTGTAGCTTAAGTACCAAGAAGGTTATCTGGCTTGTTTTACTGAAAAATCCAGAAGTAGACTAGATTTCAGTGTTGTTTGGTCTAATGATATATAACTCTCTCATCAGGAGCTTGACTTCTCATTTCTTGCTCAGATGGGCAAGACATCTGCAGTCTTCATTGTTAGGCTGATTCCACCTGTGGTTGTAGATGGGGTGTAGATAGTTGCCTGAAGCAAATTGGAACTTTATCTAGTGGGACAGTTTGTGTATAACTGAACAAAAGTTTTAAAAAATCTCTGTGACTGGAGAATTGTTATTCATTAATTGCTATAGAGTTTATCTTAAACATATTTAAATGGGTAGGATTACCTTGACTGATACAGATTATTAGGATTTATCCCTAAGCTGGGGGATAATGGTAAATCCTGTCAAAACAAAATTTTTGCTGTCCAGTTAATAGTGAAAGGAAAAACAAGTGTCTACTACACATCAGGATAAAAGATATTTTGTAAGCCATCCAAGCCATTTATGCCATTTTCTCATTTTAAAGAGGTTTTTTTTTTTCTTTAAACTCATGTCAACATACCTTTATATGAAATTTGTTTTGAAGACTGCTGAAGTCATTACTCAGCAAACCCTAGAGGCCTTTGAAGTGAAATTTCTTTTATATACGATATTCTGAATAAGACAGGCAGTGAATGAAAAATTTCATCTGTCAGCATTATAGTTATTTCATTTTGGCGGGGAGGTTAAATTCAGCATGTTGTTTTAGAAAAATAAATTAAGCATACAGAGCATTAAACAGTGCTGTTCTTCTCTGATTAGTACTGACCAATTAGAATGCCATCTCCTTTGATTTAATTTTTAGTGGATATTGAAGTAATTAATCTGTGTTAGCTCAACAAGCAGACGAAGAAAATACGTTGATCAATCGATAGCAGTTGGAAAATGTCAAAAGAGCAACTTATTTGGAGTCCCTTCTAAGAAATGAATGACTTAAAAGAGCAAACAAACCGAAAGTACATTACATATGCCATGACTCTAGATGACCTTTGCTGTGTCTCATATTGCTAGTGTCAGGACTTTGGATAGAAACTTGTTATGTTAATTTTGTTTAGGGAGATTTGGAAGTGCTTGTAATGTTTCCCCATTGTGACATGTTTGCTTTCTGTATTTAGTAATTATTCCACTTAATTGGCAACATCACTTTAAAAATACCTTATTCTTTTGTTGTTTCTGTACATGGAAGCCCTATTTGCCTCAGATTCCTCTTGGAAGAGAGGACTGTCTTCTCCATTAGCCAGCATATACTTTTTTCCATTGGTGAGCACAGAAATCATATCATTTCTACACTGAGTGACTTACTGGGGTCAGTTATGGATTCTCAAACTGACATTCAATATGTTAATTGTTTCTGGAGAAGAAGGAAGGAATTTAATATTGAGATTTACAGTATGATCATACCAAGTGAAATGTTAGGATCCCATGGTACTGGTTTTATCAAAGAAAGAATGGATGTTACAGGCAAGGGTGAGAAGAATGTTGAGGTTCTTTTGCAAAGTCTCATTATTATTTATTTTCTCTATTCTGTTTCTCTCATTATCAGCATTTAGCACTAAAATTGTTTCAGTTGGATCATCACTAGATTTTCCGATCTCTTTTCTTTATACTCAGCAATTCTACTTGCTTGTGCCAACTGCTTGTTCCCAGAGCACTGATGTGCTCTCTGCTTTTATCTTTTCACTTTCTGTATGACAACCCAGAAAATCTTTATCCCTTTTCCCAATCCAAATTCTTTCTTTTAAACCCAGGCTGGCTCATACCTGTGCTGCAAGCCCTTCCCCAATACTCAAGGCTATTTTCTAAATTTATGCTATCCTCTTTAGAGTCTTCATCACTGATAATTTTTATTTTTTAAGCTCATCTGTCTTCTCTTTTAATAAACATTATATACCTTAATATTCTAGGGGGTGGGGAGGTAATTTAGATTTTTCAGTCCCTGAACTGAACACATACACCCAGGAGGCAGTCAATTAAAATGGATTGAATGAAGCGGGCAGCATTATTATGAAAACATAAAACATGATTTTGTTTAATCAGACTAGGTTAATAGATTTATTCTATTTTCCTCTCCATCTTACACAAACCCCACCATTCAGGAGCAAGGAATATGCCTTTATTTGTTTTGGTTTATTAGTGGGAGATGGGCGAGTTTGTAGACTTTTCTTCATGTATCATTTTGTTTGGTGAACAAGAAACTAGGTAATGCTTACTGTCTCCCAGGTTCTTTTGAGTTGGACAACTGAAATAAAGAAGTTGACTAAATCAGTGTTGCTAAGAGTTCACTGACCTTACTGGCTACATATTGCAATAACATCTGACCCAGATAGAGGCTGGGACTTTTGGCAGGTAGGCATCTCTCAGGGACTCATCCTACTGCTGTTTCTCTCAATGCTACTGACGTCTGCTGGAAGGATGAGGGTGCTGAACTCTAAATGTAGGCTGAACTGTGTGGTTTCCTGTGGCCTCCTTTATTATGAGGAGAGGAAGGGAGACGCAGGCATATTGCCTATGCAGAAGGGAATTCATTTCTTGTATCCAGCAAAAGAGGAACTGGAAAGGGAGTAGGGTTGAGCTGTAGATGAGAACACATGTGCATGGCATTTTGGTTTTTGTTTTTCAGGCTTCTGCATGGATTTAAAAATTTTTTAGAGTGTAGTTGCTTTACCATAGTGTGTTCGTGTCTCCTGTCAGCAGAGTGAACCAGTTACGTGCATGTTGTTTGACAGTGGTTTTCAAATAGCATGCCTCCTTTAGGCTGCCATGTTTGATCAATGCATGCTCTGAGAGATTTATTCTGTTTTATGATGTCTGTTCTGCGGAAATGTGGGGTGAGCAGGTTCTGAGCAGAGCAAATTTGTAGTAAGAATTCAGACACATAGCAGAACATCAAGATAATGCCACTGGAGTGTTGCATACTTACTGGAGTAGGGACAACTGTTTTATTTGGAGTTTATGCAAGTCAGCGGTTATACTGATACAGTGACTAACATCTGAAGAGCAACTAATGATATTAATGTAAAAGGTATAATTTTCAGTTTTGTAAACTTCCTTTTTCTTTCAGAGTGTTCACCTTTTAATGCTGTCATGCAATCTAGTGTTTGAAAATTTTATCTCAATCACAGGACGACTGAAAACCATTAATATACAGTAAAGATACATATGTACAGAGTGATAAGAAAAATTCCTGAAAAGTTACATATGTACAGAGTGATGAGAAAAGTTTCTGAAAAGTTATACTCGAGGAATAGTGATGGATGTTGGCATTTATTAGATAAAAATCTATACATTTTTAAATACTTTACTGCTGCTACTGCTAAGTCGCTTCAGTCATGTCCGATTCTGTGCAACCCCATAGACGGCAGCCCACCTGGCTCTCCTGTCCCTGGGATTCTCCAGGCAAGAATACTGGAGTGGGTTGCCATTTCCTTCTCCTATGCATAAAAGTGAAAAGTGAAAGTGAAGTCGTGTCTGACTCCTAGAGATCCCGTGGACTGCAGCCTACCAGGCTCCTCCATCCATGGGACCTTCCTGGCAAGAGTACTGGAGTGGGTTGCCATTGTACTTTACACAGTACTTTAAGGAATCATATGTTCTTTCATTTGAACCCCAAAAGACTATTATGGGTTAGGGACATAGTAATGCAGTGTGTGGTTTGGAGTCAGACTAGGGTCAGGGTTTAAATTCTGACTTTATCTCTTACTAGCTGCAAGATTATAGGTAAGTTATTAACCTAAGGTAACAAGAGTCAGTTTTCTTATCAGTAAAATGGAGACAACAGGAGTACCAGCTTCCTAGGTTATTGTGATAAGTAAAGTGAAAATGAAGTTGCTCAGTTGTGTCCGACTCATTGCGACCCCGTGGACTGTAGCCCACCAGGCTCCTCCATCCACGGGATTCTCCAGGCAAGAATACTGGAGTGGGTTGCCATTTCCTTCTCCAGGGGATCTTCTCGACCCAGGGATCGAACCCAGGTCTCCCTCATTGGAGGCAGATGGTTTAACCTCTGAGCCACCAGGGAAGCCCTTTGTGATAAGTAAGGGAGATAAAAATGGTACTTGGAAAGTTGTAAGTTTTCAATATGTATTTCCTATGAGAGGTTGGATAGGGAAAAGACATTATTATATATCTTTGAAAGATATATATATCTTTTAAAGAAAATATATTATTTGACCTTGAAAAGGTCAAAAGACTCACCCAAGGTCAGAGAGTTGAAATTGACTAGGTCTCAGACCTACTTCCTGCTTGTGCTTGTGTTCAGGCGCTCAGTTGGGTCCAACTCTTTGTGACCCCATGGATTGTAGCCTGCCATGCTCATCTGTCCATGGGATTCTCCAGGCAGGAATTCTGGGGTGGGTTGCCAGTTCCTTCTCCATGGGATCTTCCCAACCCAGGGATTGATTCCACCTCTCCTGTGTCTTCTGCATTGTAGGCTGATTCTTTACCACTGAACCACCATGGAACCCCCCTACTACATACCAACGGTATTTTAATTTTATCAGTTCTTGGCAGAGCTAAATATAGAACTTTGGTCTATACTTTTCACAAGCCAGAGTGCTTACCAGTGGCATAAACCTGTAACCCATTGATACCCATGTGCAAAATCAATTTCTCAAGACCTGAATCAAGTATCTAATTAAATAATGTAAAATAAAGTATAGTCACTTAGTTCCTGATTACAAAGCACTGAAGTTTCTGTTTATAGGAACTTTCTTTTCTGTTATGAACTTAAAAGATGGATATGATCAAACAGCATATTAAAGTATTAATATCAGTATGTTCTGTTCAATTCAGTTGCTCAGTCATGTCTGACTCTTTGCGACCCCATGGACTGCAGCACACCAGGCTTCCCTGTCCATTACCAACTTCTAGAGCTTGTTCAAACTCATGTCCATTAAGTCAATGATGCCATCTAATCATCTCATCCTCTGTCATCCCCTTCTCCTCATGTCCAGTCTTGCCCAGCATCAGGGTCTTTTCTAATGAGTCAGTTCTTTGCATCAGGTGCCCAAAGTATTGGAGCTTCAGCTTTAGCTTCGGTCCTTCCAATGATTATTCAGGATTTCCTTTAGTATTGACTGGTTTGATCTCCTTGCAGTCCATGGGACAGTTAATTCTTGACTATCCATGCTCATTTGTCTAGTATGAATAATTTTTTAGCTCATTTTCCACATTAGATCAAATCATTCTGTGTATATTTTTGAGCCGGTCTTGATTCGTCCCCTATCCCTTCCTTTACCTCCCACCTGAAGAACTAGTATACTTGTAGAGACTTGAAATTCAATATAAATGAATTCAATATAAAAATATAATTATGTTACATAATCACTGGGAATAAAGTATCTTGTACACTAGCAATAAATTTGGCTGTTTTGCTCACTCATTGTTTCTGCTCACTCTTTATTGTCTGTTAATACAATTAAAATTGTATACCTTACTGCAATAGAATGTTCTCTGTTATCTGGAAGACTTTGAGCTGACTACTTTGCCAACAAAGGTCCGTCTAGTCAAGGCTATGGTTTTTCCAGTGGTCATGTATGGATATGAGAGTTGGACTGTGAAGAAGGCTGAGCGCCGAAGAATTGATGCTTTTGAACTGTGGTGTTGGAGAAGACTCCTGAGAGTCCCTTGGACTGCAAGGAGATCCAACCAGTCCATTCTGAAGGAGATCAGCCCTGGGTGTTCTTTGGAAGGAATGATGCTAAAGCTGAAACTCCAGTACTTTGGCCATCTCATGCAAAGAGTTGACTCATTGGAAAAGACTCTGATACTGGGAGGGATTGAGGGCAGGAGGAAAAGGGGACGACAGAGGATGAGATGGCTGGATGGCATCACTGACTCAATGGACGTGAGTCTGAGTGAACTCTGGGAGTTGGTGATGGACAGGGAGGCCTGGCGTGCTGTGATTCATGGGGTCGCAAAGAGTCGGACACGACTGAGCGACTGAACTGACTGACTGACTGACTGACTGAGCTGTATAATCTTCTGTTTGTGCCTTCAGGTCCCCTCTCTATTCTCTATCTCTGCTTTCTACCTAAGAGGCTGACCTGTGTGAATTCTCCAAGGGGTTCCTATAAACTCTGGCTGTCTATTGGGTTTATCTCCGCCTTGACAGGAGATAGAGGGAGAGAGAATGATATCAGAGTATTTGTTCTTGTGAAGCCACCTAGAGCTGCCTGGGACAGAAGGTCATAACTCTTTTCTGGGTAATATGGGTTGCACAGCTTTTGCTCCCTCTGGTTTTTAGTGACTCCTCTTTCTTCCTTCAAGCTAGTAGAGCTCTGCTGGTACTAGCCATGAATTTCTCCACTCTCCTTCTACTTTCCTTGCACTTTGCTCCCCATTCTGTAGTCAGTCCTTTGTAAATAAACCCACCTCAAATTATTGTAACTTAGGAGTGCCCTATGGGATCTAGTCTCGGAGAAGGCAATGGCGACCCACTCCAGTACTCTTGCCTGGCAAATCCCATGGACGGAGGAGCCTGGTAGGCTATGGTCCATGGGGTTGCTAGGAGTCAGGCATTACTGAGAGACTTCACTTTCAGTTTTCACTTTTATGCATTGAAGAAGGAAATGGGAACCCACTCCAGTGTTCTTTCCCGGAGAATCCCAGGGATAGGGGAGCCTGGTGGGCTGCCGTCTCTGGGGTCGCACAGAGTTGGACATGACTGAAGTGACTTAGCAGCAGCAGCAGCATGGGATCTAGTCTGATACCAATCTCAATCATTAGAAAGCCTTTATAGGATATTTGCTTATATATGGTCCCAATTGTATTAACCCTGGACCCATTCAACATCTCACTATTGCTTTCAGGATAAAGATCAAAAAGTTCATTTATAATTTGGCTATAATCACTCTTTCCTTCCTTCCCTCACTAACTCCTCTGGATACCCTCTCTTCTAACAAACTTAGCCCATTACGTCTCTAATCCTTAGTGAGTCACTTTGGGAAAGTCCACTTCACCCTTCTGTTTTCAGATCCTAAATTTTAAGCTTCTTTTCTGGCACTTTCTTGTGATGGTGGTACTTTCAGTGGTAATTCCATAAGAAGGCACTGTGGAAATTAATACCATCAAAATTGAGAGCATATTGCTGATGGCTTTGAGGACTTTAGACTTAATGCTATTGATTTATTGGATATTTCTTAAGTACTTCCTGTGTGTTGTTTTAAATGATGAAGTATTCATTAGGGGTCATGGAGAGAGGTGGTAAGAGTCAAGCTTTGGAGTCGAACAGTTAGGGTTCATATCTGGATTCTACCGCTTATTAGTCAGGACCTCAGAGCTCATTCTGTCATCTTTAAACAAAGAGAATATTTTCCTCACAGATTGCTATGAGGAGTAAATGAGATTGGCTTTGTCCCAAGCCCTTTATATAAATGGATATAGAAAAAAGGTATCAAAATTGTAGCTATCATTATTATTTTTCTGTTTTCCTACTCTTTAAAGTATAAAACCTCCCATGTGAGCCTTGAAGCCACTATTTATGTGATGCATGGAAAGTCTGTCCAGGTGAGTTTCTGGGATCTGTCTCACTGGTTAATATTTTGAGTTTTAGGCTTGCATGGGGATCAAATAATTTTATTTCTTGGCTGTTTGATGATAGTTTTGGGAGTTCACAAGTTGAACATTATTTTCTGGATTCCTTAGGCTGTTTTGCAGCAGGATTTTATCTATAGCTATCTAGCTCTTTGACTATAATGATTTTAGTCTTGCAAGTAGTGAACTTGCAAAAGGATGTTTTATGGCTATTCGATCAGGATCATATTTTAGATACATAGAGGCTATGACCTGTCACTTCTGACTTCTCTGTCACAAGAACAACTTCTGCAATGATTTTTAATCTTTCCATTCCCTTTTCTTTAAAAAAACCATGATATGAGACAGTTGTGTCTGGAAGAACTGGGCTTGTCCTAATGATACTGTAATCCATAATCACTTTATCGATTCTGGCTTTTTCCCTTATTTTAGCTTTACTACCTCCTGTGTGCTCAATTGCTTAAGTTGTGTCCGACTCTCTGTTACGCTATGGACTGTAGTCCGCCAGGTTCCTCCATCCTTGGGGTTTCTCCAGGCAAGAATACTGGAATGGGTTGCTATGCCTTCCTCCAGGGGATCTTCCTGACCCAGGGATCAAACCCGTGTCTCTTATGTCTCCTGCATTGGCAGGTGGGTTCTTTACCACTAGCACCACCTGGGAATCCCCTTAGTAACTTCTGTCAGTGTGTGAAAACATTTCTTGCTTTTGTGCCTTATTTATAATTGGTGCATGTATTTCAGTGTTTCTAGAAGCAAAATCAAGGAATAATCTGATATTCTAGGTCCTTCGAGGTCTGCAACCATGTCCTTTGCACTCCTAAGTGAACTCTATTTATATCTACACCAGTTGCCTGTTTCCCAGTGCATCATTTAACTGATCAGCCTTTACAGGTTAAGGGGAGAGGATCCTCTGGGTGTGGGTGGAAGCTCTAGAAAGGCCTGGGAACAGCCCTCACTCAGTCCTCACTAACTTTGAGCCAGGACAGACTATTGATTTAGAGTTCTTATACGGGCTTACAAGAGACTCATATTTTAAAACCGAAGTTCTTAGATTGGATGGATCAATTTAATATTTTGCTCTGTTTTTCTTTATAAAACCAGTGGTTTAAAGCTGCTTTTACTTGAGCTGAGTTTAGTAGCATTTCTTTAGTTATGGATGCAGAACATCAATTTGAATTGACTTAAGTAAACAGGGAATTTTTAGAAGGATTCCAGGATTGTGCACAGATAAAAAGAGCTGCGTGAATGAGGTTAGATGTGTGATTTTAGGGACTGGACATAGGCCTTAAAAGCCTTCAGAGCGTTCTGTCACTCCTGCTATTCTCTCTCTTTTTCTCTGTCGGTTCTCTCTCTCTCTTCATGCTGTTGGGGCATGGCTGAAGACCACTGTACCTGTGAACCCAGAGCATAAAAAGAGTTTTATCCAAACGCTTCACTGTATGAAGATGCAGAAAGGCTATCATTCTAGCTAATATTCCTGCCTGTGTAACACTTGCTATGACAGAGAAAATACAATGCTATGATTGACTAACTCTGGGTTATATACCTACTTCTGTGCCCTGTGAGGCCAGTGTTCTGTGATTGGAAACTTTATAAAAATCACTTGTCCCTGAAAAGGGGCGGATGTTGTTGCTGGAAGTAGGAAAGAGATTCTGAACTGACAAAAACAACAGATGTCTGAGGCACAAAGGGAAACTAATTTTTAAAGTTTTAACTTTTACATCATTAAACAAAACCTGTTTTACCTTATTGCAGAGTTATATTCATATAAAAATATTTATTTAGTACTTAATGTGCCAGATCATAACAAAGACATATGATACATTCCCTACTCTTTAATTAAAAATAACTATGTATCAGAAAGATCTTCATGTCCCAGATAACCATGATGGTGTGATCACTCACCTAGAGCCAGACATCCTGGAATGGGAAGTCAAGTGGGCCTTAGGAAGCATCTCTACGAACAAAGCTAGTGAAGGTGATGGAATTCCAGTTGAGCTATTTCAAATCCTAAAAGATGATGCTGTTAAAGTGCTGCACTCAGTATGCCAGAAAATTTGGAAAACTCAGCAGTGGCCACAGGACTGGAAAGGTCGATTTTTCATTCCAATCCCAAAGAAAGGCAATGCCAAAGAATGTTCTACTGCACAATTGCACTCATCTCACATTACTTTGCTAGCAAAGTAATGCTCAAAATTCTCCAAGCTAGGCTTCAATAGTCCATGAACCGTTAACTTCCAGATGTTCAAGCTGGATTTAGAAAATGCAGAGGAACCAGAGATCTAATTGCCAACATCTACTGGATCATAGAAAAAGCAAGAGAGTTCCAGAAAAACATATGCTTTTGCTTTATTGACTACCCCCAAAGCCTTTGACTATGTGGATCACAGCAAACTGTGGAAAATTCTGAAAGAGATGGGAATACCAGACCACCTTACCTGCCTCTTGAGAAATCTGTATACAGGTCAAGAAGCAATAGTTAGAACCGAACATGAAACAATGGACTGGTTCCAAACTGGGAAAGGAGTACATTAAAGCTGCATATTGTCACCCTTTCTTATTTAACTTATATTCATAGTACATCATCGGAGAAGGCAATGGCACCCCACTCCAGTACTCTTGCCTGGAAAATCCCATGGACGGAGGAGCCTGGTAGGCTGCAGTCCAAGGGGTCGCTAAGAGTCGGACACGACTGAGAGACTTCACTTTCACTTCACTTTCATGCGTTGGAGAAGGAAATGGCAACCCACTCCAGTGTTCTTGCCTGGAGAATCCCAGGAATGGGGGAGCCTGGTGGGCTGCCGTCTATGGGGTTGCAGAGTCGGACACAACTGAAGCAACTTAGCAGCATAGTACATCATGCGAAATGTCGGGCTGGATGAAGCACAAGCTGGAATCAAGATTGCTGGGAGAAAGATCAATAACCTCAGATATGCAGATGACACCATCCTTATGGCAGAAAGTGAAGAAATAAAGAGCCTATTGATGAAGGTGAAAGAGGAGAGTGAAAAAGTTGGCTTAAAACTCAACATTCAGAAAAGTAAGATCATGGCATCTGTCCGCATCCCTTCATGGCTAATAGATGGGGAAACAATGGAAACAGTGACAGACTTTATTTTCTTGGGCTCCAAAATCACTGCAGATGGTGACCACAGCCATGAAATTAAAAATTGCTCGCTCCTTGGAAAAAAAGCTATGACCAACCTAGACCACATATTAAGCAGAGACATTACTTTGCTGACAAAGGTCTGTCTAGTCAAGGCTATGGTTTTCCAGTAGTCATGTATGCAGGTGAGAGTTGGACTATAAAGAAAGCTGAGCACAGAAGAATTGATGCATTTGAACTGTGGTGTTGGAGAAGACTCTTGAAAGTCCCTTAGACTGCAAGGAGGTCCAACCAGTCCATCCTAAAAGAGATCAGTCCTGGGTGTTCATTGGAAGGACTGATGCTGAAGCTGAAACTCCAGTACTTTGGCCACCTGATGCGAAGAGTTGACTCATTGGAAAAGACCCTGATGCTGGGAAAATTTGAAGGTGGGAGGAGAAGGGGACAATAGCAGATGAGATGGTTGAATGGTATCACTGACTCAATGGACAGGAGTTTGAGCAAGCTCCGAGAGTTGATGATGGACAGGGAAGCCTGATGTGCTACAGTTCATAGGGTCGCAAAGAGTCAGACACAACTGAGTGACTGAACTGAACTGATGTATTTGCCTGGTTTTCTTCCCTGTGCTGTGTAACACACACCCACAGGCCTCAGTGGGTTCTAACAGTAAATATTTAATCATACTTGCATTCCGTGAGTGCTGTAGGTCATGAGTCCTGGAGTCTGGATAGCTCTGTTTCATATACCTTTTACATCCTGGAATTCATGCTGAAAGGGTAACCCCTGTTGAGAAATGATGTTCTTATGATGGAGGACAAGAATAAGAAAGCTTGAGCCAATCCATGCTTCATGTTGAGAACTTCTGTTTAATGAGAGCAAACATCTGTTCACACAGTTCTTTTAGCCAATACATGTCACATGGCCAAGCCCAGTGTTGATGAGGTGGGAATGCGGTCCTGTCCCAAATAATATATGACAAGTCACAAAACAATGAGTAGAAGGGGAACAAGTTGTTGAGGACAATACTGTTACAGTTAACAAAGCAATGTTGGGTTTTCACTCTTACTCATTTACTATGTGTTTGAAAAAACAAAATAGTGGTAAATAATTAACAATTATCATTATTTTTCTTTTGACTAGATGGCTTTAGGAAGGGTATAGTCAGCCTAAGTCACTCTTTAGTTATTATCCTGGACTCTCCAACCATGTACACAGGCTCTGATGACTGCTGTGTCTTTGGTTGCTGTGTCTATAGTAATCATCTACTCCTGATAAACAGTTTCAAGTAATGTCAGCTGGTCTAAAAATCTTGTTGGAAGTAAGTATGGGACTAAATCAATATAAACATCCACAAACTAGTCTCAGCCAAGGTTAAGTCAAACCTCAGTGGTTTGAAGGATGAGGTGCAGTTCAGAATTTCTCTCTGATGCTAAGCTTCATTTGGTCCCAAAACATACCCTGTGTCCTCTGTCCTCCACTTCCTCTGTTCAAACATTTATTCATTTATTGAACACACAGTAAGAGTGAGGGTTGCAGAGATGAGTAAAATCAAAGGTTCTGTACTCAAAGAAATCACAATAAGTAGAGTGAAATGCATGCAAATTATAGAAAAATTTTCAAGTACAGAAATAGCATTTAAACTAAAGTAACCAAATGGCTCTTGATGCTGCTGGAGATGGCAGACATAGAGATAGGGAGAGACTTCCCAGAACAAATGATACTTGAACAGAAAAGGAAATATTTAGGAAGAAATTGAATTTATGCTTAGGAGGACTATCTAGGAGGAATAGCAGGTGCAAACTTGAAGTCATACAGACACAGACTTTTTATTTATTCTTAATACCCTTGAGAGCAAGAGGGTTAGGGGTCAGTCCCCTTGCTGGAGCAAAGAGAGTGTGAATTATGTCCCCTTCCCTTTTCTTCTTTGTGATAGCTGGAAGTTCTTTAGATGTTTACACGTTTGGGGAGTTTCTGGGAAATTATAATTCTTCAAGTTTTTATTTTGGAGGTCCTTGAGCTGTGGGGCCTTTGAGGATCTTTGGACTCTAAGAGATGGCAGGAATCAGAAGGAGAAAAATCCAGGTAACAACACGGGATGGCATCTGGGTTTCTTACGAAAGTGTTATCAAAGGAAACATGACATTTCATTCCAGCTTCACATAGTACAGCAAGAGGGGGTGATAGGGAAGTCCATCCTGATGCAGGCAACAAGGGGGTGCACTGTCCATATAAGACTTAAAAGCATTGATAAATCCAAATAAAATCCACATGTATTGATTATCAGTATGTGCAGGCAAGGCTCAATAGCATCTTTTCCCCTGAAAAAAATCTACTGCAGTTGCTTATAGTTGCGTTTTAAGATTGCACGCATGAACTTGGAATTAGCACACTTGAAATTACTTATTCCTTACATGTATATATGACTGAGTCACTGCTGTTCACCTGTCACAACATTGTTAATTGGCTATATTCCAATAAAGAGTTAAAAATTACTTATCTTTTAAGACACTGTATTCAACATGGATATTAATTTGGAAACCTCCCAGGAATACTAGTCAGTCCTCAGATACGTGTGAACTCAGCTATGTGTGTTCATTTTGAGAATAAGTTAATAATGATTCAGAGTATTTCGGGCTTTCTTGGTGGCTCAGACGGTAAAAAATCCCCCTGCAATGCGGGAGACCTCAGTTTGCTCCCTGGGTTGGGAAGATCCCCTGGAGGAGGTTATGGCAACCCACTCCAGTGTTCTTGCCTGGAGAATCCCCATGGATGGAAGAGGCTGGTGGGCTACAGTCCATGGGGTTGCAAAGACTCAGATATGACTGAGTGTCTGGGCACTCAGTATTTCAGCTGATGTGGGTGCTGTGTGTGCCTGTGTCTATGTATTCCTGCATCTAATGAGTGGATTTGAGATAAACAGTAGTAATGTGGGGTTTGATGAGCAAAAACTGAAGTTACTTCAGTTCTGTTATGTTTCAGAAAGCTTTTGGGTGTAAAATTTAAAACAGTGAATTACTGTGGCATATATTGGGTTGGCCAAAAGGTTTGAGTTCTTCCATAAGAAGAACTTTGCTCAGTTGCTCAGTCGTGTCTGACTCTTTGAGACCCCATGGACCGCAGCTCCAAAGGCTCCTCTGTCTATGGGATTTTCCAGGTGAGGATACTGAAGTGGGTTACCATTTCTTACTCCAGGGAATCTTCCTGACCCAGGAATCGAACCCACATCTCTTACTTGGCAGGCAGATTCTTTACCACTCAGCCACCTGTACGTGCCATGAGATTGTACAGAAAAACTTAAAAAGAATTTTTGGCTAACCCATTATATGTCCTTTTTATTTTAAAAAAGGCATTAATGCAGTTATTTTATTTTTTATTATATCTTTTTTTTTATTTTTACTGGCTTGGTTATGCATAGAGGCCAATAAAATACATTTTTTGCCACTTGAAATTTTTTCTCTCATTACTGTTAATACTAAAAATAATTTTATGGCCTATCAGAGGGAAGTTTTAAAAAATAATCTTCCCCGAGTGTCAAGTGCTGTAGTCAGCTCACTGTGTGGCTTCTGAAGCTAGGAATAGAGGCATGCACCCCAGGCAGGCTCTGTCTCAGGGAGGGAAACTGCATCTGAGTGCAAACCTTCCTGTTGGAGTGTTTCTCTGCCACTTGAGCAAAGCACTTATGAGACACTCGGTTCTTGCAGACGCTGCTCCTAGAATTGACAGTGTGACAGTGAGAACATGTCAAGGCTACCCACTCCAACTATCGGAGAGAGTGAAAACCGACTATATAAAATATAAGGCTTTAAATAGGAACACAAATGAAACAGCGTGGGGCGCAGTCCTAAGTGATGGGGGAGCAGCTGGGGGCCCAGGCAGGCCTTTGGGAGAAGGGCCATCTGCTGGGAAGCCTGCCACATGAGCCTGTGGAGGCAGAGCAGTCCAGAGGGCAGGGTCAGCTGCCGCAGAGGTGCAGAGGGAACAGACTTCCCCTGTCCAGAAGGCCGAGGAATGCCACAGAGGCTGTGGCCACACGGGAAAAGGAGATTCATTTTCTCTTGTGGAAAGAAATTGACCTTTCTGAGCCGAGCAGGCTATTAAGTGCACGCTGATCCTGGTGAACATTCATGAGAGTTATCAAACTCCTCCATGCTCATGATATATTTAATAGACTTCATGTTGTATATTCAAAGCTTTGTAATGCATTTAAACATTTCTCACGTGTCATGTTGAGTTAGCGTCTCTTCAGTGCTGAATTAAAAAAAAAGAAATCGTTCCTACCCTTAAGCTTCTTGAGGCTTGGGATGACAATAAATTTAATATGACTGAAAGTTTTATTTTCAAATCAAATAATTGACTTTGTTATTAGCCTTTTGGTTATCTCATTGACTTCATATACATTGCCTATTTATATTTACCTCGTGAAGAAATTGGAATTAATTGCACCCTGCAGTTCATCACACATTATCCTCTCAGTTCAATGAAAACATATCTCTCATTTTATTTTATCCTAAAATACGTTTCCCTTTTTATCCAGTTTCCACTCCCCTTCCCACCGTAATGTGCAGGATCCAGTGCGTGCCAAATATATACAGATTTTTGACATGTACAGTGCTGAACGTAGGCATGTATCTTTAATTTATATAAAGGGTATTCTTATTTATTTCCTTCTAATTTTTCATTCAGCACTGGGGTGAGGGGTCTACCCATGTTGCCGTGTGCCTAGTTTCTTGCACCATAGCCCACATTTTGTACCTGTTACATTTTCCTTTTCCAACACAGTGATGACACCTAGGTTGCCTTCAGTTCTAGCAACTACAAGCAATAAGTACAGTGGCCGTTAATTCACGTTCTTTTATAGATCTGGGTATGTAGCAGAGAGTGGATTCTCTGAGCCACTTGGCACATCCTTACTTAGTTTCACTTCACTTAGTTTCCATCTTACACTATCCTACACCGTTTGTAAGCACCCACTCCTTTGTCGTGGCGGAGCAGGTGATTGGTGGAGGCCAGACTCCGCAGTTGATTATCCTCTGACTGCCAGGTCATCATCACTGGAGGAAAAGTTACAAATAAAGAAGGAAGGCTTATTCACCTATGGTGTGCAGTTGGATTTAGAGGGGTTGATAGGAACTCATAGTGTGTACTGTACATACCGTAGATGAAGTAGTACAGATGTGTAAATATGCATGTGTTAGGATATGTACACATATTTCCTAGCTCTATTAACTAAGTGGTTCTGGAGACATAGGCACCCCAGCTGCAATGAGCACACTTAGCACCCAGAGCTTAGTTTCTATACAACGTTTACCAGTGAAAGGAGCCAGGACATCATGGAGAAATGTCTGATTCCAGTCTGGGGTTTATAAGATGAGTTGGGAAATGTTGTGATACCAAAAAACGTGGAAGTGTTTGAAGAGGGATGAAGGCTTATCTGAAGAACACAGGGGCCAGCCTGATGGAGCTCTTTTAATGGTCAACACACTGGGACAATTTAAGCAAGAAAATAAATAATGATAGCATTAGGTTTTAATCTATAAGATAAATATTCATGAATCCATACAGATATAAATAAATTATCAAAAATAAATAGATGAGGGAGAAGGGATTGCTCTTTCTTATAGAGAAATTCCAGTTAATAAGTGTAGAGGGAAAGAAGGGAATGGAAAAATCACTATTAGAGAAACTTCACAGTCATTTTGACTGCAGGTAAGGGGCTTGATGGATGCTGAAATCAGTGGATGAGTGTTCTGTGAGAAATAGGACATTTGTATAATTTCAAAGTATCTTCCCCAGGACACCGACTACAGATGGAAAGGTTATAATTTTATGGTCAAAACCCCAGATGTCACCTTAACTAAGTAATCAAAGTTAGCATCACTGGTTATAAGACATATTAATGTCACTAATCCCTTGATGTAATGAGATGGGCACACATTATATCTGAAATTTTCTTTCCAAAAAAGTCCGTAACCCCAATCTAATTATGTCAAAACAGCAGGTGAGCCTGCACCGTGGGAGAGTCTACAAAATTACTATCAGTATTCTACAGTATTGAGATGATGAAAGACAGGGAAATATTGAGGAACTGTTAACAGAATGGAGGAGATGCAACTAAATTGGATTTAAATGTAATTTGATAATAAATGCTGGAGAGGGTGTGGAGCAAAGGGAACCCTCTTTCACTGTTGGTGGGAATATAAATTGGTACAACCACTATGGAGAACAGTATGGAGATTCCTATAAAACTGAAAATAGAACTACCATATGACCCAGCAGGTTCACTCCTGGGCATGTATGTGAACAAACAAAACACTAATTTGAAAAGATCATGCACCCCGTGTTCACTGCAGTACTGTTTACAGTAGCCAAGACATGGAAGCAGCCTGAGTGTCCATCAGTGGACGAATGGAGAAGATGTGATCCACACACACACACGCATGCATACATACATACCCGTGTTCATTTGCTGGTTTTGAACATTGTACCATGCGTGTGTAAATCATTAACATTAGGAGAAGCTGGATGAAGTGTATATAGGTACTCTCTACCTGAATTTTCCAATTTTTTAATCTAAAATTAGCTCAAAGTAAAAAGTGTATATATATATAAAACATATTATATATGATAATATATATGTGATAATATGTGATATACACACACACACACACACACACACACACACACAAAATATAGCCCTTGAACCACAGAGAGACAGGAAAATTTAACCTCTGCAGTCCCAGATTCCATGTCATATACTCGTGTAAAAGTGGGTATTTGAATCTGTGTCAAGGTTTGCCCACTCTCCAGAATGAGCCACTTGTACTTGGTGTCCTCACTGAACCCGAAATCCAGTAGCCTGAAGAATTTCTTTGTGAATCTCTCGAATTTTCAGTTCAAATGCGTTTTCTGGGAAAGTTTTGCTATGTGTTAAGTACAGGATATTGGCCTGGGAGTCAGAAGATCTGTTTTCTAGTTCTCACTCTGCTATTACCCAGCAATAAAGCATTGGGCGTGAGCACAGGATGCCCATCTTTTAGAAAAGTACATAATCTTTAAAGGTCTTTTTAGCTTTTGTTTCTCTGAACTTACAATCATCTACTTCTATGAATTTACAGTCATGTGGTCTTTTAAATTAAAACTCTGTGTAGCTGTTTACTGACACTTGTGGGAGATAGTCTACCAGTGAATGCTTCTTACTTAAGGAAGGTACATAGTTGCAACATAACCTGTGCTTTGTTCCTTTCTCTACAGAGCTCTGAGTGTCCTACTCACCCAGGCGCTCAATCTGACTAAATTAATACTCTGCTGCCATCGTGTGGCTACTTCTAGGTACTGCACAGCCAGAAACAAAACCCAGAAATTACAGGGTCATTACTCTTGCCTGGAAAATCCCCGGAGCCTGGTAGGCTGCAGTCCATGGGGTCGCTAAGGGTCGGACATGACTGAGCGACCTCACTTTCACTTTTTACTTTCATGCATTGGAGAAGGAAATGGCAACCCACTCCTGAGAATCCCGGGGGCAGGGGAGCCTGGTGGGCTGCCATCTAGGGGTTGCACAGGGTCGGACATGACTGAAGTGACTTAGCAGCAACAGCCTTAGAGGTGAAAGATCCCTCAGAATTCATATGCTTATTTGGTTGTAATCATGGATTGGACTGAGATGAGACAGAAATTGATCGATGATACAGAAACCCTCAGGGGCCGCGCTGTTCCTCCTTCAGGAGACGGGCTTTGGTAATGGAAGTATGTTTGGGCTCACTCTGGATGGATGCGCATGGTGTGTTGTGCCCTGGTGCTGGGCTCTTGTGCATGAGTGAAGTTATCAGTGCTAGATTTTGTCTCTGAGTGCACATATGTGGGTTCAGATACCTGTTTCAGGGTAGTTCCTCAGAACTACCCACACATTCCGTGATTTGCTAGAAAGACACAGGGTATGTGTTACGTGTTGCATATGGTTGCATGTCGTGTATGCAGGCTCAGCTGCGTCCGACTTTTTGCAGTCCCATGGACTGTAGCCTCCAAGGCTCCTCTGTCCATGGGACTCTCCAGGCAAGAATACTGGAGTGGGTTGCCATTTCCTTCTCCAGGGGATCCTCCCAACCCAGGGATCGAACCCACGTCTCCTGCAGCTCTTGCGTGGCAAGTGGATTCTTTACCACTGAGCCACCTGGGAAGCCTGCCTGTGGTTGTACTTACCACCAAAGTTTATGCAGGGAAAGGGCACAAGGAAGGATCTAAGCAGGCAAAGACAGGTGGCGTCTGTAGAAATCTGTTCATAGGCCATAGTACCCTCTCTGTCCTCTAAGGGAACACAAGTGTGCTTCTTTCTAAGCAGAGAAAAGCACAGTACCATGTGGCCATGTTTCTGCCCAGACGAGTCCATTCCAGACTCGGTACCCAGGGATTTTATTGTGGGGCTGATCACATAGGCCCCCCTCTGCAGAGCAACTACCGAGAAGGGATTAGGTGTTCAACGAAATTCACACTGTGTCTGTGCACAGTGAACCACCGTTATCAGTTAGAGAACAGAAGGAATCCTCCAAAAGCCAAGTTCCTGGATGCCAGCCGAGGGCCAGCCTTTCCAGAGACAGCAGCCTTGGGCTTGTTTTATAATACTTTCTCTACAGTGCCCCAAGCTGAAACGGCCTAGCCAAGGTTGCTGCGACAGATGCTGAGTGCAGAGCCTTGGGTTTATTTTATTGATTTTGTCGTAGAACCTTGGGGCTTCCCTGATGGCTCAGTGTAAAGAACCCACCTACCAAGGCAGGAGGCACAAGTTCAGTCCCTGAGTTGGGAAGATCCCCTGCAAACGGAGATGCAACCCACTCCATGTTCTTGCCTGGGAAATCCTGCGGATAGCGGAGCTGGCGGGTGA
Organism: Oryx dammah; assembly: GCF_014754425.2. Lineage (NCBI taxonomy): Eukaryota > Metazoa > Chordata > Mammalia > Artiodactyla > Bovidae > Oryx > Oryx dammah. The sequence continues at coordinate 81,750,200 of NW_024070186.1, read as the reverse complement.
CAATCCATGTGGTCTCCAAAAAGTTGGACACAACTTAGTGACTACACAACAACAACAACAAACCTACAATGAGTTGATAGGATGATATAATCATTGGTTATAGACAATACAGAAGAGAGAGACAATACAGAGGTGTGGTTAGAAGCTTGATTCCAAAATGTTGCATAGTTCAGATGCTATTTAACAATTATTTTCTCTAGCTTTCAAATGGTTTGTTCTCTGACTTCCTTCAGATTGGTGAGACTATGAATTTCTTAAGGGCAGGAACCATATTTCACATTCTGTGGTTCCTAAATACTTGGCTTTGTGCCAACGTCATCACTCATAGAATCTCATGTATTCACAGGATCTTCATATGTTAATTCTCAGCTTCTGCTTGCATTATTTGTATATTTGTATGATATTTTTTAAAACTTGGGTTTTTTGGAAGGTATTTAAGTCTATCTCTGTTGCCAGGCTGAGTATTTCTTTGAGAAATTCTGATTTTCAGCAGACTCAAATCAGAGAACTTGGGAATGCCCTCTTAAGGCATTACCAGCTAGCTAACCAGCTAATTGCATTTATCTTAACAGAAAGTTCCAGAAGGGGAAAGTTCCAGAAGAGTAAAGTTCCCCTATAGCCTTTAATGAATAACTGGGACTTTTTGCCTAGCTTTATTGAGATATAATTGTCATAACATTGTGTAAGTTTAAGATGTACAGTGTGTTGGTTTTATATACTTTATGTTGCCAATACTTAGCACCATAGAGTTAGCTGACACCTCCCTACTGTCACATAATTACCATTGCTTTTTTGTGATGAGAACTTTTACGATCTTCTCTCTTAACAACTTTGAAGTATATAGTAGTGTTATTATCTATAACCACCATGCTCTACAGTAGAGCCCCAGAACTTTTTCATTTTATAACTGGAAGTTGGCATTCTTTAACTGGGACTTAATCTGTTTGAATTTAGAGGCTCAAAGGGAGCTTGCATTAATATAAACCAAATATTAATATACCCAGAAATGCTATTATATTATGTTAAGTCAAAGTTGTAATATGCCATATTAATTCTTATATATGTGATGGCTAATAAGGAAACCCATAACAAAAATCACTGAAGATGTCTTTTTTCTCTCTAACCTCAGAACTATGAAAATGAGCTAGAAACTGTGTCTTTTTTGTTTTGCACTTACGCTTTACTCTTTCAGCCACAGGACATTTCTCTTCTTCACATCTAGACCTCTGAGAGGTGTTTTCAGCTCCCCCTGTCTCCGCTTCCACACCTCTCCCTCTTTCTTTAACACATTCAGACAGACTTGTACCCTCTGTTCCCAGTCCACTGGAGAGAGCTGTGATCGAGACATGGACAGCAGAGATTCTCTCTGCTAAAAGGAAACAACAGACAGATGCATAGTAGCTGCTCTGGTTAAAGCGAGTCAGGGGTCTAAAGCTCTACTCCCAGGCTCTTTTCCCTCTGCTGCAATGCTTTCCAGGGATTCATTATCAGGCCTACAGCTTCTAGCAGCAAGAGTCCAGAAGCCCCATCCAGGTTAGAGTCAGCCACCATGTTGGCCTGAGAAGATGGCTCATGTTTGCTGGAAACTGGTGACGTTAGCTTACCTGGATGAGTAGGTACACCTGAAGAGTTCATTCCCCAAAGGTAAGACAATAGCCAGCCTTCTCAGTTAATGGAAACAAGGTTTGCTTTTCCACTATGGAGAGTATTGATAATTCCGAGAGGAAGACAACAGCAACCACACAGAGCCTGCCACTCAGAGTGACATCTTGAAACAGTGTGGTCTCTCTAGTCTTTGTGATCTTGTGTCCCCTGTATTCCTGGGGCTTTATTATTACAGTTTTGTGGCTGGCCTCTTTTCATCTAAGATGATAGCATGGGCATGATAGCATGTTTTCACGAACTCACCATATGCCTTATTTTTCATGCCCCTGCAGGCTTTTTATACGCCATTATAACTGTGGGTTTTGTAAAATGCTTCTCTTATGTGGTTGGCTATTTAAGTTGTTTACATTTAAAAGGCAATTAACTGGATCATTAATACATATCACTATCATGTGCAACGTTGTACATAAAGTTCTTAATTTTTTTTTTTTTTTCTTAAGGCTATCTCCCCCATAGAGAGCTTCCCAGGTGGATCAGATGGTAAAGAACCTGCCTGCAATGTAGGAGACCCACATTTGATCCCTGGTTTAGGAAGATCCCTTGGAGAAGGAAATGGCAACCCATTCCAGTATTCTTGCCTGGAGAATTTCATGGACAGAGGAGCCTGGTGGGCTATAGTCCAAGGGGTCACAAAGAGTTGGAGATGACTGAGTGACTAACACTTTCATTTTCACCTCCATCTTGCACATAGACTCCTAGATCAAAAGTCAGGGACCATTGTGTTTAATGCCCTGACAGTGAACTCTTCCATTAGAGAAGCTTGGTAATACCTTCTCCACCAGACAGATCCCTGTCACAACCTCTGTCAAGAGCAATCTTTATTCCCATAGTTTTGTTAATATTAGGAATTCTTATTAATTACAATATTTGTTAGTTATATCTTTTTTTATGTACATCCTGTTGGTGACTAGTGAATTTTAAAAATAGATCTTTTCTATTTTAAAACAAAACAAAGCCATGTTTTTTATTTAATGTTTTCCCTTATTGTTCAATAGTCTTTAAAGTTATTTATTTTAAATATTTCACACACTTAGATATTTGAGTCAGATATTTGGAAACTGAATTCAGTTATAATCTCTGTTTTATGCATTATAGGAATGAAAATATAATTCTTTAAAAAATGAGAAACCATATGGTATAAAAATATTGGCTAGAATTTGGTAGATGCAAGCTTGTAATTTCCTTTAAGAGTAAAATATAGTTTAATCACTATTACTCCTTCACAGGAATTGTTTTTCTTTTATTTTAGAATATTTAATAGAATCTGTGTCCGTTCTGGTAGGGGCTGCTTCCCAGGTGGTGCCATGGTGAAGAATCCACCTCCGAATGCAGGAGACACAAGACTCTTGGGTTTGATGCTGGGCGGGGAGGATCCCCTGGAGAAGGAAATGGCAGCCTACTTCCTTATTCTTGTCTGGAAAATTCCATGGACAGAGGAGCCTGGCAGGCTACAGTCCATGGGGTTGCAAAGAGTCACGCATGACTGAGTGCTCACTCACTTGTTCTATAATACTGATTATTTTTGATATCATGATGCCATATTTTCAATTGTCACTATAAATTCGGCAGATGTGTTCCAGGAAAATTCTGTTTATGTTTTCTTTGAGGTCAGGCCTGTGATTTGCGAATTGGAAAGGTGCATGTGGGTCGTGCTTGTGGCATGTCTTCAATCCTTAAAAGGTATCCCTGCCAATGGAATTCGTACTGCATTTGTTACTTATAAATATTACATGATTTACAGTGCATATCCAAAGAAATGTCCTTTTGTTTATATGATTGCATTTTCCAGGTAAGCTTCAACCTATGAAAAAAATATCTCCTTCATGGTGTGTGTTTTATCGTACTGATGTCATTAAGCTTCTTGGGGCAGAGATCATAGCTTATTGATTTTTTGACTGCTCTATCTCTGACCTGTGAAAGTGAAAGTTGCTTAGTCGTGTCTGACTCTTTGCAGCCCTATGGACAGTATGGTCCCTGGAATTCTCCAGGCCAGAATACTGGAATGGGTAGCCTTTCCCTTCTCCAGGGGATCTTCCCAACCTAGGGATTGAACCCAGGTCTCCCACATTGCAGGTGTATTCTTTACCAACTGAGCCACAAGGGAATCCCAAGAATACTGGAGTGGGTAGCCTATCCCTTCTCCAGCAGATCTTCCCAGCCCAGGAATCGAACCAGGGTCTCCTGCATTGCAGGTGGATTGTTTATCAACTGAGCTATAAGGGAAGCTCTTACCTATGTCACTTAAACTCTGAAACATACCCAGTGTTTAATAAACATATGTACTTTGGTTGAAAAGGAAAGGTTAGTAGCAGCACTAATTGGTTGGAGATACACAGGAATTTCAGAGAAGGCAATGGCACCCCACTCCAGTACTCTTGCCTGGAAAATCCCATGGATGGAGGAGCCTGGTAAGCTGCAGTCCGTGGGGTCGCACAGAGTTGGACTGAAGCAACTGAAGTGACTAAGCAGCAGCAGCAGCACGCAGGAATTTAAATACTTGACTTCTTAGCCAGTTTGGTTCAGATGATTCAGGGAAATTCATTTCATCTCTCTGAGCCTTATAAACCTTTCCTTGACCACATTAAAGTGCTCTAACAAGAAGGAAGCTAAATAATTGATGGGAGAGAAATTGCCAACTATAAAATATTTTCTAAATGCAAGGTGGGTATTTTTTAAGTAAGAAAAAAATGCTTGTGCTCATGCTAAGTTGCTTCAGCCTGCTTGGCTCCTCTGTCCATAGGATTATCCAGGCAAGAATACTGCCGTTTCCTCCTCTGGGGCATTTTCCCCACCAAGGGATTGAACCCACATCTTTCATGTCTCCTATATAGGCAGGTGGGTTCTTTACCCCTAGCATCACCAATAGTACTTTTCAAATGTTGAGGAAGGATGGAAAGAAATTCCTTTCCAGTTCCCTCTGCCTTTCATATTAGATTCAACAAACCTTTTTGAATACTGCACTGGTCACAGAGGGTGACAGAAAGATTCCACAGACCTTGAAAGGCATAGGCTCTGAATTCAGAGAGGCCCAAATCCAGTGGGAGAGGACAGTGCTATTACTGTAAATACAGGGTTGGGGGTCGTGGTAAAGTGATGACTGTGGAGACTCAGAGGGAAGAGCCAGCACCTCTGAGGAGCTTGCTGGATGCAAGGCATGCCCCCTACTTTGGGGTCTAGGACTGGTAGATTTATGCACTTATTTGTTTGAGGGTGGATCTTCAAAAGCCTAGCACACGAGTCTTTTATTCCGTGATATTGTTCACATTGAGTTTTAGTGATCATATTGGCCATGTTGCATATTTGTGTGTCATTTGTTATTATAATATATAACATATGTAAAAATTTATGTAGCACATATATAAAATTGAAGGCAGGAGGCAAATAGGATGACAGAGGATGAGATGGTTGGATGGTATCACTGACTTGATGGACGTGAGTTTGGGCAAGTTCCAGGAGTTGGTGATGGACAGGGAAGTCTGGTGTGCTGCAGTCCATGGGGTCTCAAAGAGTCGGACGTGACTGAGCAGCTGGACAGCAACAACAAAAAGCTGCTTTGGGGGCAGAAGCGTTTGTAAGCAGATAATATGATTATCAACTGGATGAAATAGACATTTTCTGGATTAAAACTGTTTGATTCCTTCTATTTCATCTGGATGAAATAGACATTTTCTGGATTAAAACTGTTTGATTCCTTCTATTTCATCACCAACTCCTGGAACTTGCCCAAAGTCACGTCCATCTTGTCAGTGATGCCATCCAACCATCTCATCCTCTGTCATCCCCTTTGCCTCCTGCCTTCAATCTTTCCCAGCATCAGGGTCTTTTCAAATGAGTCAGTTCTTTGCATCAGGTGGACAAAGTATTGGAGCTTCAGCTTCAGCATCAGTCCTTCCAAAGAATATTCAAGACTGATTTCCTTTAGGATGGACTGATTGGATCTCCTTGCAGGCCAAGGGATTCTCAAGAGTCTTCTCCAACACCACAGTTCAAAAGCATCAATTCTTCAGCACTCAGTCTTCTTTATGGTCCAACTCTCACATCTATACATGACCACTGGAAAAACCATAGCTTTGACTCTATGCACCTTTTTGGCAAGGTAATGTTTCTGCTTTTTAATACACTGTCTAGGTTTGTCATAGACAAACTTTTATTCCAAAGAGCAAGTGTCTTTTAATTTTATAGCTGTAGTCACCATCTGCAGTGATTTTTGGAGCCCAAGAAAATAAAGTCTTTCACTTCTTCCATTGTTCCCCACCTATATGCCATGAAGCGATGGGACCGGATGCCATGATCTTAGTTTCCTGAATGTTGAGTTTTAAGCCAGCTTTTTCACTCTCCTCTTTCACTTTCATCAAGAGGCTTTTTAGTTCCTCTTCACTCTCTGCCATAAGGGTGGTGTCATCTGCATATCTGAGGTTATTGATATTTCTCCCTGCAATCTTGATTCCAGCTTGTGCTTCATCCAGCCCAGTGTTTTGCATGATGTACTCTGCATATAAGTTGAATAAGCAGAGTGACAATATACATACTTGACACACTCCTTTCCCAATGTGGAACCAGTCCATTGTTCCATGTCTGGTTCTAACTGTTGCTTCTTGACTTGCATACAGGTTTCTTAGGAGGCAGGTAAGGTGGTCTGGTATTCCACAGTTTGTTGTGATCCACACAGTCAAGGCTTTAGCATAGTCAATAAAATAGATGTTTATCTGGAACTCTCCTGCTTTTCTCTCAATCCAATGGATATTGGCAATTTGGTCTCTGGTTTCTCTGCCTTTTCTAAATCCAGCTTGTACATTTGGAAGTTCTCTGTTCATGTACTGTTGAAGTCTAGCTTGGAGGATTTTGAGCATGACCTTGCTATCATGTGAAATGAGTACAATTAGGCAGTAGTTTGAACATTCTTTGGCATTGCCCTTATTTGGGATTGGAATAAAAACTGACTTTTTCCAGTCCTTGGGCACTGCTGAGTTTTCCAAATTTGCTGGCGTATTGAGTACAGCACTTTCACAGCATTATCTTTCAGGATTTAAAATAGCTCAACTGGAACTCCATCACTTCCACTAGCTTTGTTCGTAGTGATGCTTCCTAAGGCCCATTTGACTTCACACTGCTGGCTGTCTGGCTCTCCATGAGTGATCACACCATCATGGTTATCTGGGTCATTAAGATATTTTTTGTATAGTTCTTCTGTGTATTCTTGCCACCTCTTCTTACTACCTTCTCCTTCGGTTAGGTCCATACCATTTCTGTCCTTTATCATGCCTGTCTTTGCACGGAAGCAGCTTTTACAGCTGCTATTTTGATGGTTCTAGGTTTTTGGCTATTTCCTATGGGTTTAAAATCCTTCTTTCCTACTTTCATTGTTTGCTCCAAAGCAAAACTGTCAAAAAAAAAATTGTTCCCTGGTAGCTCAGTGGTAAAGAAACTGCTTGTCAATGCAGAAGATGTGGGTTCAATCCCTGGGTCAGGAAGATCCCCTGGAGGAGGGCATGAAAACCCACTTCAGTATACTTTCCTGGAGAATTCCAAGAACAGAAGGAACTGTTGAGCTACAGTCCATGGGGTTGCAAAAGAGTCAGATAGGACTTAGGAACTAAACAACAAGGATCTGTCGTAAGTTTATTGGAGGAATCTGCAATTTCCTGTTAAAATTCTAATCCGTTTAGCTGAAAATCTCCTATCCTAGAGTGAGGGAGAGAAAACGCTGTCAACAGACTTCAGGGGTTGAAAGGAGAGAACGTGTTTTGTCTCCTGAGAGTGGTTTCCTTTGGTGAGGGTTCATGGCAACCATGTAGAGCTTGCCTCTTGGGAAAGGGAATATTGACAGGGATGTAGGAACAGCAGGGCAGAGGGACCTTATTGAACGTGGGAGATATGGGCTGGCTATCAGGGCGGGAGATGCAGAGTTTATTGCCATCAAGCCTCCATTTTTATTCTTAAACTGGTTTTCCTCCCAGCATTCTGCATTTTCTGAACTGCCTATCACTGAATTATGCTTTCTCAGGAAGTTGAATGCACTAATTGTTAACCTAAGAAATCTAAGGTTACTGTGTTGCTGTGCCTCTAATTACATGGGTTAATTAAGAGTTTAAGAGTTGCTTAGAGCAATGATTCAGTTCTCCTAGGAACTTAAAGAAACCCCACTCCTTAAAAGGTCTTCTGTAGTCAAGCATGACTTAGATCTGACCAGTAGATTGAAATTTTAATTTGTTATATAAGTAAACATTACCTGGATGACCCCACGTATGACTCAAATCAACTCTTGTAATCTGTAGGCCTCCTTTTCACATGCAGTTTATTTTACTCCTACGTTAGGAGGTAGAATTCTCTGCGGAGAAGGCACTGGATTTTTTTGCCAGCCACGTAGCCCAGCAGGCCTGCATGTTTTTCAGTGGACATTCTGAGCTTTACTGTCATTCACCTAGCTTGGTCCAGGCAGGTTTCTGAATTTGAAAAGAATTCTCTATTTTTGCCCAATTTGGAGATGAATGGGAGTAAATTTGTATTGTCCAAGTGGTTAGTGGAGTTATTTATTTATGGAAAAGAAGAAAGTAAAACAATGAAGAAAGGATTGGAGCATTTTTTTTTCCTTTGCCTATATGACCAGTGATTTAATGTTTTCTTTTCTCATTAAGTCCATAATTGTCATCAAAGTATCCCCAGCACTCTCCAACACCAAGGTAGAGTTGATTTCACCTTCTATCCCACCCACCCAGCTGTTCCTTTTATTTCTGTTATTGCCATGTCATATGGTCATAAATGCTTTTGTGTTTCCTTATGCTACAGGACTTCAGGGTGAGATCTGACCTAGTTCATCTTTGTAGCTTTAATGTCTAACACAGGCTTCTTTGCATGGAAAGTGTTAAAGACTTTTTAAATGTTAAAACACATACACACACAGATTATCTTTTCATGACTACTAAGAATTTTTGAAAATATACAAATATAAGCGTCATGATATTTTAACCAATTTAGATGAAGGCGCATACATTTTCAAAATTAATTTATTTTTTTCTTTTGGAAACCATGCAATCATTCTACAATTGGCTCTATTATTAATCTACTTTAACATTTGAGTCACTGCACATGGCATGCCTAAGTGCAAGCCTCATACAAAATGGTGCCTTTTTTCTAAAACAAACAGGTTAAAAATGTGTCTGGTTCCCATGGGAACCAGGCCACAGACACAGAATAGATGAAATAAGATTCATAGTTTTGTGATTGCTGCTACTGTGTAGCGTTTTCCAAATCCTTCTATTTTGAACATGCCATTCATATTTAGTAGGCATGAAACAACTTTATTTGACCAGCTTTTGTCTCCTAAGTGCTCAGCAGTTCCTTTGAAATGGATGAGAATCAGAAACAGAAAATGCCAAATTTCATGGCCTTGCCGTTTAGCATTTGCAGCACAAATTGAGGCTTAATTTTTAGATCTGATGGGAAGTTTATTAGCTTAACAGTGTTAGTGAAACCAAGCAGCCACAGAATTTGAGAATTTAATTCTAAATGCCTACAGAATACACTGAATTGTGCTGCAAAAATAAATAACACGGAGCCCCTGCCTGCATAGATTTTATGTCTGTAATCTAGGAGCGTGACAGGAGTCCATGTGTGCCATGTCTTCCCACAGTGGTATTTCTGTCCCTGCAGTGGTCTAACTGAGACCCCAGGATGCTTAGTAGGCATCCACAGTGGCCGAAACTTAGAGCGGAGCCCTGCAGGATGGGGGGCTTGCCTTCAGTCCTTGCCAGAGAAGAGGTCAGAGACTGGTATGGAGGTGGGAACATGAAATGACTTCTCATACAAACCAGACTCAGTACGTGCTGACTTGGCCTGAGGAAGATGCACGGTGAGATAAGAAAGAGACTCTGACTGGGGTGACCAGTCTGGCTCCTGGCATGGAGTGAGTGCTCAGGAAATAGTTGTTCTCTAAGAATAGTTTTTAATGTTTTATTAATCAAAAGTGGGAATAAAATAGATATCACTTTTAGTGTATATAATTAGCCAGGATTTTGGAAAGAAAATGGTTCGTGCTGATGCAAACATCTAGTGCTGAGAGAGGGAGAGATAAAGACGGCAGAGAGAAAGTGAGTGAGAGAGATGAAGGGGGGGGTCAAGTGGGTAAACTGCGAGGACATATACAGAGTGTTACGTGTTAATGCTAGTTGTCTCTAGATGATGGGATTTAAGTAATTTCATTTATTTTTTAAATGTACCCACTAAATTTTGTATAATAAGCATGTATCACACTTATAATAAGAACTATATCTTTTGAAAATATTTTAATGTATCTTTTAGAACTATCTAATTGTAATGAGACTCTATCTGCTAGTTCTGCTTGGAAGCACGCTTCTGGTTGAGATATCCCTAAGTCTCGGCCAACCTTCTGTCTCCTAAATCCAAGTGTGCCCTGATCCATAGTTGAATGAATTTGGTTTTCCAGATTATTTTATACATAGCCCTGGAAAGCAGAGATGAAGAACTAGATTGATCTGTAGCATGATAATAATGCATCTGTAATTTTACAGCACAATTAAATGTCAAATATTCTGTCTTATTAGAGATAGAATTTGGTTGTGAACCCGTAGCGTCTCTTTTATAATTGAGTTTACAGTGGATTGTCTGGTTATATGCTAGACATCTTCTGAGTTTCAACAGGTTGTTTCTCTATAGTGACATCGTCCCCTTAGATCTGCAGTAGTGAACCAACAGTGCCATTTCTTTTCTTTTAAATTTTACTTTATTTACTTTGTATCTTTTGGCTGCATTACAGCATGTGGGATCTTAGTTCCCCCACTAGGGATCGAAACTGCATCCCTTGGCACTGGAAGCACAGCGTCTTAAAGAGCGGACGGCAAGGGAAACCCTGTGCCGTTTCTTAACTTGGTGAAGTCCTGGCTAATGGCTGATGCTCTCATTGTTTTTCCTTTCCTAACCGTATAATAAGGGGTTGGACTATGTAGTCTTGTGCACGTGCCTTTCACGCTTTGCTTTGTTTCTGTCTTTACTGCCTCTCATGGAAACGTTCTCACTTTTTCTGTTGACTCTGAAATGCAGCATCCCTTTAAATCCCTCCATCACTGTTGAGCCTTGTTTCTTTTTAACCACCTAAAGTAGATCTTTTATTTGTGAACTTTTGCATGTTTTTTTTTTCCTTCTGCTAAACATTCCATTGTTTTTTCTTTTATGGCTATCTCTCTTTTTGAGTGTGTAACGTTCCTAGACTACATTTGTACCAGGTACTCTCTATGTTCATTTTAGTCTAATGATGATACAGAAAAATATCTATATTTTTGTGTGAGAACTATGGAATTAGAACGTGCAAGCCTTGTTTAGAAAAATGTGGATATGTCCATATTTATCTTTTTTGACAAATTTTGATTAGAAAGGAAATTATAGACCAAGAATATTGCACACAGAGAACAAAATCTCCTTGGTTCTAAAGATGTATTTCTTATACAGATGTCATATTGTTCTTTTAGAAAAATACCTTGAGCTGATAAAGAAATGGAATTTAAACCAAAATTAGTTAAATTTGATCTAAGCAAGTGGACTTGGTTAACTGACTAATTAAGACAAAGATAAATATGAGTGTGTGATTGGGAGAATAATATTGGGGTACACTGCAGTGGTGAAACTGCAATGCTTTAAGTAGAGACCCTTCCCTTCCCCCAAGCTGGCAGACGTGGTCACAGATAAGCAGCATCCTTTGATTCTTGACTGAAAAAAAATTGCATATCTTGTCTGGAGGAAAGCAATGACAGTTATTCTTTTAAAATAAGATCATAAGCAATTAGAATACTTTTATTTCCTTTATTAAATTCCATCCTTAAGAGACAGATCCTGTAAGGGGTTAGATTCAATTAAATTTGGGCTTTCAATGAAATATTATCAAAGTCTAAAATGAGACCATTCTTAATTCTAATGGCAACCCCATAGACTGTATACCTCCAGGCTCCTCTGTCCATGGAATTCTCCAGGTAAGAATACTGGAGTGGGTTGCCATTTCCTCCTCCAGGGGCCTTTCCTAACCCAGGGGTCAAACCCAGGTATCCTGTACTGGAAGGCAGATTCTTCACTGTTTGAGCCACCAGGAAAGCCCCAGAGTTAACATGTACAACAGATAATAGATTTAGGCCCTTAGGAACCAAGAACTTCATATCTGAGAATTATCAGTTTCAGAATATTAAAGAGTTCTGTGTAAAATATTTCAGAAATAAGATTTTAAAAAACCTTGATGTGAAGAAAGATGGGATTTTGAAATGTGACATAATTAGAAGAATCAACTACAATTTTTAAAAATGTAAATTTTAAGTGAAATTAAGACTCAGTGGATGGTTTACATGCATATAAGACACAACTGACAAGAGAATTTGTGAAATGGAAGCCATATATGAAGTGATTGCATGCATATGAGGTGATTGCCTAGATAGGTTTTAATAATAGGGAGAAAAGAAAATGGAAAATATGAAAGATTAAATGATACAAAGGACACAATACATATCTAGGTATATCCAGAGCCCCAGAAGGAAACAAGATAAATAATTGAGAAAATAATTGACTGAAGTTTTTCAGAAATTGATGAAAGACGTCATATATACGCAAAGGAACAAGTCTGCTAGTATCTTAATTTGGGTTGCTACTGGGCCCTCAGGTGGCACAGTGGTAAAGACTCCGCCCACCAGTGCAGGAGGTGCAGGAAAGGCAAGTTCGATCCCTGGGTCAGGAAGGTCCCCTGGAGAAGGAAATGGCAACCCACTCCGGTATGCTTGCCTGGGAAATCCCACGGACAGAGGAGCCTGGTGGGCTATGGACCGTGGGGTCGCAAGAGTCGGACATGCCTGAGGACGTGAGCAATCAAGTGCCATCGACTGGGCTGCTTGTGAACAACAGAAGTGTATTTTTTATAGTTCAGGAGGTTGGGATGTTCGAGATCAAGGTACTGGCAGATTTAGCATCTGATGGATGCTTACTTCCAGGTTCATAGATGTCCATCTTCTGGTGTGTCCTCGCAGAACACAATGGTCAAGGAGGCTCCCAGGGGTCACTTTTTAAAGGCATGTGTGTGTGCCTTCAGTCGTGTCTGATTCTTTGTGACACTATGGACTGTAGCCCGCCAGGCTTCTCAACCATGGGATTCTCCAGGTGGGAATACTAGAGTGGGTTGCCATGCCCTCCTCTAGGGGATCTTCCTGACCCAGGGATTGAACCTGCATCTCTTACGTCTCCTGCATTGCAGGTGGGGTCTTTACTGCTGGTGCCACCTGATTGGTGTCTAGTTAATACTTGGTGTCCTTTTGTTCAGTTTTATTTGTGTTGAGTATTGAGTGTAGCTTCCAGAATTTGCTTTATGATTACGTCTGGATTTATTTCCAGTCTTCACTTTTCTCTCCATAATAGGGTCCTTTAACCTTGTCTGTGTGCAGTACATAGTCCCAGTATGGCTGTGTTGCTTTTGTCTTTGAGTGTCTAAGAGAATGAGTTGAAAGGGGAGTGCTGTGAAGTTGACACTGATGTTAATCATTTTAGAGAATATCTTTCTTTCTTAATTAATACGTTTTTATTCATGAAAAGACTGTTTTAGTGTAGTAGAAAAATCAAGAGGTTTTGGAATTAGAAGTTCTGTGTTTTGATGTTGGCTCTGTCTGGGCTGTGGATGAATTTCTTCATCGTATAAGATAGGATATCAAGTTAGGATCCAATCAAGAGACAGAAACCACACAGTAATTGAAAAAGGAAAATTTTATATAGGAGCTATTAACTATGACATGGATTGAAGTAATAGGGAATTGGCAAGAAGTAGAGTTCTATGGAGAAGGCGATGGCACCCCACTCCAGTACTCTTGCCTGGAAAATCCCATGGATGGAGGAGCTTGGTAGGCTGTAGTCTATGGGGTCGCTAAGAGTCGGACACGACTGAGCGACTTCACTTTCACTTTTCACTTTCTTGCATTGGAGAAGGAAATGGCAACCCACTCCAGTGTTCTTGCCTAGAGAATCCCAGGGACGGGGGAGCCTGGTGGGCTGCTGTCTATGGGGTCGCACAGAGTCAGACACGACTGAAGTGACTTAGCAGCAGCAGGTTCTATAGAAGTACAAATAGCAAATATAAGGAGTGCTGCTCTGCATAAAGCTAAGGAAGAGCCTCTACCCCATCCTCGGCAGAGATTCAGACCTTTTTGGAGAAGGTATGGCCATGGCTCACTGGATGATGGAAAAGTCACTGAAGTACCTCACCTTTGGGACCTGTTAGAAAGTCTGGTGGGCTAGAGGAGCCCCCCTCTGTAGGAATGGGGCATTGGAGTAACTGCACTCTATGGAAGTCTGATGCTGGAGAAAGCGTAGGTTCTGCAGGAGCAGAGCAATGGCAGGTCCACACAGAGAGAGAGTGATTGTCAGGAACTTGTTCACCAGCAGGGTAATGTAAGGCCTGAGGTGCGTGGTGTCTGATTGGCAGACAGACGCCAAGGTGGTCTCTGGGCTCAGGCCAGTGCCACAAGCTCACTTAGGGGAATGCATGTTCAGAGCACATGGTTGGGCAGAGAGCCACTAGATTTTCCTCACATAATAGCTGCTGACTTCTGTGCAGTAAGAATAAGAATATCAATCCAACATAATACACTGGAAGCCAGAAGGAAAATGCCTTTCTCCAGCGCCCTCTACTGACAAAGCTTAATATTGTGGTTGCTGTAAAAGGGAGAAAAAAAGTTCAAGTCCAGTTCAGTTCAGTTGCTCAGTCGTGTCTGACTCTTTGTGACCCCATGGACTGCAGCACGCCAGGCTTCCCTGTCCATCACTATCTCCTGGAGTTTACTCAAACTCATGTCCATTGAGTTGGTGATGCCATCCAACCGTCTCATCCTCTGTTGTCCTCTTCTCTTCCCGCCTTCATTCATTCCCAGCATCAGGGTCTTTTCAAATGAGTCAGTTCTTTGCATCAGGTGGCCAAAGTATTGGAGTTTCAGCTTCAACATCAGTTCTTCCAATGAACACCCAGGACTGATTTCCTTTAGAATGGTCAGGTTGGATCTCCTGGCTGTCCAAGGGACTCTCAAGAGTCTTCTCCAGAACCACAGTTCAAAAGCATCAATTCTTCGGCATTCAGCCTTCTTCATAGTCCAACTCTCACATCCATACATGACTACTGAAAAATCAAAGCTTTGACTAGATGGATCTTTTTTGGTAAAGTAGTTTTTAATATGCTGTCTAGGTTGGTCATAACTTTTCTTCCAAGGAGCAAGTCCATTACAGAGCAAATAATGAAGAATGGATTTAAACCAAGATACAGTCAGTTGTTAACTGGAACAGAGGGGGACCTATCCCCAAAGGTATAAATGTGATTAAATTAATTTTGAATTTAAAAGCACTTTGTAATATCTCAAACAGAATACAAAAATTCACTGTTACTTTTATTATGATTTGATGTGGTTAAACCTGATACTGATATAGTTTGCAGTGTCAAAGTAGATTTGGATAGATTGCAACCTAGAAATCTGCAGCATTCTGGTTTTTAAGGAATTTATTTCAAGATTCTGTTTGATTAATATTGCACCTGAAATTAAATTTATTTGGGCTTCCTAGGCTAAAATGCACTGCATGTTGGTGGCTATTAGTATAAAAAATAATATTTATTGAAATCTAATTATATGGCAGGCATTATAAATGCATTTAGTATTGCTAATATTAGTATTACTAACCCCATTTTAGAAATGAGGACATGAGATAAGGTAATTTACCACTGCCATACAAATAGGAGGAGTTGAACCAGAATTCACATTGTGGTTTTTCTTATTCCAAAATCTATGCATCTAACTTAGAACACAGTCTCTCTTCAGGCCAGGTTAGTTATCACAGTGCTGTAACTTGGATAAAATGGATATTTACTTTGTACTTTTAATGTCTGTATGCCAGTTACTATGCTGGTTCGGTGCTTCATCTCTGTTTTTTTGGTGAATATATCGTGTATATTTGGTTGCCCCTCAGTGGTCATGCATTTGGTGCTAGAAGTGCAGAGCAGGTAAGCAGAAGGTGATTTGGAGTTGGTCATCTAGTTTTCACATCAGAAAGTGATTTGTGTTATGTGCCAGCCTGGATGGGAGGGGGGTTTGGGGGAGAATGGATACGTTATATGTATGGCTGAGGGGGGACAATGGATACATTATATGTATGGCTGAGTCCTTCACTGTTCACCTGAAACTAGCACATTTGTTTTTATCACAACATTTTTAATGAGCTATACCCCAATATAAAATGTTTTTGGTGTTAAAAAATAAAAATTAAAAAAAATAAAGTGATTTATTCATATAGTGCAGAATAATTGGATGAGGCATGTTCAGGAAAGAACAGTCCATCTTCCTCAGCGTTAGTAGGTTGCTGCAACCATTTGAGGTGTGTTTTAGGCCAAACATTTTGTTGTTGTTTAGTCACTAAGTCGGGTCCAACTCTTTGCGATCCATAGACTGTATCATCACAGACTCCGCTGTCCTTCACTGTCTCTGAGTTTGCTCAAATTCATGTCCATTGAGTTGGTGATACTATCTAACCATCTCATCCTCTGCCACGCCCTTCTCCTTTTGCCTTCAGTCTTTCCCAGCATCTGGGTCTTTTCTAGTGAGTTGACTCTTTGCATTAGGTGGCCAAAGGATTGGAGCTTCAACTTCAGCATCAGTCCTTCCAATGAATATTCAGGGTTGATTTCCTTTAGGATTGACTGATTTGATCTCCTTGCCATAGATTTTAATCTATGACTGGATTATGTCAGAGATTTTAATCTGTGCCTCAATTATGTCATAGATTTTAATCTGTGACTTGATTATGTCATAGATTTTAATCTGTGACTAGATTAAAATATAGTTAATAATAGGAATCTATTTGTAATATTTAATAGCTTCTACCTGGGAAAAAACCATGTGTCCATTAACAGTGGAATGGACACATAAAGTGAAATACGTTAAAGAACTGAGAATGAATACAGCCCTGCTACACACAGTAGCCTGGATGAATCTTTCAGACATAATATTGAGCAAAAGCAATACCATATCAAAGATTATAAATGCCAAAACAAAGTTCAAAAATGGGTAAAATTAATTTATGGTGCTATAAGTCAGAATTACACTTTTGGGAAAGGCTGTGTGGGAGGCTTTTGGGTACTGTTAATATTTAAGTGCTTGATCTGAACTGTAGTTATGTGGGGGTGGTGCTGGTGATTCAGTCGGCTCAGTCCTGTCCGACTCTTTGTGACCCCATGGACTGTAGCCCACCAGGCCCCTCTGTCCACAGGATTCTCCAGACAAAAATACTGGAGTGGGTTGTCATTTCCTTCTCTAGGGATCTTCGCAGGTCAGTGACCAAAACCATGTCTTCTGCTTGACAGGCAGATTCTTTACCACTGAGCCGCCTGGGAAGCCCTCTAGGTGGGAGTAGATATTTGTAAATTTTACAGAACAGAACCATTAATATTTATGTACTTGACCACATATTTCAATAAAACATTAAAATGGTTAAAAATCTAAGTTTTAAAAATAGGAAAATAATCAGGAAAAGTAATATAGTAACATGATTGAATGTTGGATAGCCATTTAATGAAGCTTACTAAAAGTTTTTAAATGATAAGAAAAAATGCTTAGTTTACAATGCCGAGTGGAAAAAAATTAGAGTCCAAGCTTGGCTGCACTATATTATCCCCAGTGTGTAAAACAAATGTCTGAAAAATTGGTAGGGGAAAAAACTCATTAAATAGTAGAATTGTAGAAATGGTTTGTTTTTCTTCTCTCTACCTCACTACATTGAAAAATTTTCCTGCAATAAATGGTTTTTATAATCAGCTGTATTAGTTATGGAGAAAAATGAATATCCGGAGGGCTTCTTCATCTGTAAATACCCCATTATGTTTCCATTACTTAGACAATAAACAACCCAATTATCTGAGTGCCCAAGAACTCAGGAAAATCACTCCAACCTGTCCTTTTAGCCTGAGATTTCCTGACAACCCTAAGTTTCTCAATGCCTCGCCACTTGGGCTTTACAATTTTATTTTTTGGTTCAACAGGTGGTTTTTAAGCATCAGTTATTTGCCAAGTGCTCTAGGTATATAGCAACATATAAGAAGGGCAATGATTTCTATCTTAGATTTCCTTACTTTTACCAGGGAAGACAAAACATAAGTAGTCGTTCTAAAGATTAAGTTGAAGGAGGAAGAAATCCAAGGTACTATAAAGGTATATGTAATGAGAAAACCACATCTAGTCTCAGGAGACAGGATTGTTGCTAGAAAAGCTGTTTTGTTTAAGTGAAGACCTCTAAGGTGAGTGTATGTTTGCTGGTTGTGAAAGGATAGGGCATTTGCCGGTGGATGGTGGTGAGAACAATGGATTATGGATCTCAGTGAGACTAAGGGATTGTTCAAGAGTGACGTGGGAAAGGATAGGAGACTGAGTCAGAGCTGGATTCTGAGGTGAAGGTTGCAGAAGCCATATGTGATGTGGAACTGAGTTGCTAGGTGGGGGCTGGGAAAGATCATTCAAGGTGAGGAGCTAGTGATCTGAGAGCTGGTGTCCGTCCATGGGCTCTGCAGGCGGATGGATGCCTCATGGAGAAAAGAGGGCTGGGGCACTAAAGAAGGAACAGCTCTGCTGTTGGTTGCTGTGTATGTGTGACTTCCTCTGCTTCAGCTTCTTAGGCTGTGCATCCTTTTAAGGCCCACATAAATCGTGACTTAGTCTATCACACCATCCCTATTTACCCAATTGGTTACATGCCTGCCTTCCTTAATTTTATAGCATCAAATGTCTCAGTGCATGAGTTGGTACTCAATGAACATTTGCTAAATTCGATACTTTCTGTGAGGTATCACTATTAGAAATGGACATGTTGAGCTCAATGAACTCCAGGTGTTTAACCTAGAACTCTGGTTATGTTCCAATAGTCAAGGCACATTGATTTTAACTATTCTGAAAGCAGTTTTATCTAGAGAATGACAATTTGTATTTTTCATTTTGCATGCAGTCACATAGTTTAGGAAAAAAAGTTTCTAATCATTTCTGCTAAGACAAAACTATGACTTTTTAAGTAGTCACTTAATGTTTGTACTTCTATTCAATATCTGGCTTGTAGACTCAGTTTTCTGTTGATAAACCTGCAACATCAAATGAGATGCACATATTCCAGACAGATGCTGCCAGTGTCTGGAATCAAAACAAATCATATCACTTGCCTGTCACAAAAGAATGCCTCTTCTGTCATTGCGGACCAGTCTGTCTAATGACACAATTGCTGGGCTGTGGAGCAGATGACTGTTTCCTTTGTCACTCAGAATTCCTGGGACGCTGCAAAGAGAAAAACGCTTGCAGCTTGACTGGTGTGTCTGGATTCCTCCCTGAGTGGAGGTGAGGGGAATGGCTGTATTTTCCAGGGGGCAGTGGTCTACTTCTTTTAAGATGGATGGAAGGCTGTTTTCTGTGCTGCAGGTCTTCTTGATGGCTAATTATTTGAAGCCAGAAGCTCCCAAGTGCAATTTCAAACAGAGTGTGGGCTGAACTCTTGAAACTTTGCCGCGTGCAATATGCCGCTGCACGTTGTGTCTTGGGGTTCCATTAGGAGATGAATAAGAGTCCCCGCCTTCCAGGATATCTCACCGAAGAGACGGCTCACTGATGAGCTGAAGTAGAAAGATGTAAGAAAGTGAGATGAATAAGAGTCCCCGCCTTCCAGGATATCTCACCGAAGAGACGGCTCACTGATGAGCTGAAGTAGAAACATGCAAGAAAGTGAGATGAATAAGAGTCCCCGCCTTCCAGGATATCTCACCGAAGAGACAGCTCACTGATGAGCTGAAGTAGAAAGATGCAAGAAAGTGACTCCTTTTGACTAGGCTGAAGGACTCACAAGCGAGAGTCATCTGTTTGAGTTTTCTGGAATAAATTGAGAAAGCTTCCTAGACAAGGTGTTCTAAGAAACTGGAATCCGTCTATTAGGCACAAACCAGGGAAGTTCTCTTCTTAAATTGCTTAATTTCTGGACCTGACACAGAGAGCACTGGGGTCTCTAATTGTAGTACACAGAATGGGTGCTACCCTGAAATGCCCATTCTTTTGTTACAGCCCCAGAAATTCTGATTTAATTGATGTCAGGTAGGGCCCAAGAAACTTCAATTTAAGAAAACATGATAGTTAATTTCAACGAATATGGTCCATAAATCATACCTTTGATGATCACTGGTATTAAATACAAAAATGTAACTGGATTTTGTAAGATGGGTGGTTAGTTCCAAGGAGAGAAGTGATGTCCTCAGGGAAGATATATTGGAAGAGTAGTAATTAGTGCTCTACTCTAAAGCAGGGGTGGAATTTCCTGCTCAGATACCGTGTACATTTTATTTGCATGTAATCTGCATAATTAATGCTCCTTTTTCTTTGAATTTCTGACTGCTCCAAATCCTTTCATTACAGAAGGGAAGCCAGGGTTTTCCTTCACCTTGAATTTTACCTAAGAACAGATTCATGGTATAGATATTTCTGCTGCTACTCAGAGAATACCTAGGACAGAGAATTCGTAACTTCCAGCTTCGCTTCAGTAACTAGAAAGTTTTCAAGGCGTTTTAAAATCCAGTTCACTTATACGTGTTTTGAGAGACAAAGGAAAACTCCATTTAGTTCTTAGTTAGGCGTCTTCCACTGAGCCCACGAGGTGGCGCCCTCTCACCATTTCTGGCCTCCGTGCGGGTGAGTTGGCCTGGGGAGGCTGTATCTAAAAGCAGAGAGCCTGGGAGATCCTGTCAGCGTTACTAACAGGCTTGTGGGAATTACTCTTAGAACATTAGGAATGACAATATGCTGTGCTCTTTGTTCACTTGTTCCAGTCTCGTCTAAATGCTGGAGGTCGCAATATCCTGTTGCGATGTTAGCATCAATTGGCTAAATAGAAACCAGAAGAGCAACCTCACACAAAGGCAAGAGGGGAAAAAGATGAAAGAAAAAATGAAGACAGAAAAAAAAAAGAGAGAGAAAGAAATGAAATGAGGTCTGAGAGAATAAACACTGTCTGGGAAGTATTGGGAGGTGGGAGGAGAGAAAAGTGGGCAGATGGTGATTCCAGGCTCAAGGAAAAGTCTTTCTTGCCCTTTTCCCAAGGTCAGCTATCAAGGTCAGCTTGGACAGCCCTGGAGAGAACTTGGGCCGTGGCATGCTGGTCCAAGATATGGGGCTTGGCTCAAGAGCCCACGGTAGCCAGGTCGATGGTCGTTTTCCTGTTTCCTTCTCACAGTTAGCTGGTTGAAAGCCATCCAGATGTCTACGATCCAGTGAAACCGTACTGCCTTATGCAGCACTGTAGACTTCTGGACCTCTGTGATCTGTGGCTCCTGAATTTGAGGCAGAGGTCTGAGGGCCTGGATGAGCCTGGGGCCTGGCTGCAGGTGCAGCCTGCCCGTGCTGGAGCCTTGGTGCGCGTGCCTCTCAGCTCTTCTGTTTGAACCCTCTCATTGCCACCTGCTCCGCGTGTCACGCTCTGAGTTCCCATAGGCTGTGGGGCCTTGCACACACGTCGCAGAGCCATACTTGACCATGAGAAGGGATAGCCTTCAAAGTTAGCTTGTATGAAGCAAATAAAGGCCTTAAATATGAGAATGAAGGGTAAAACCAAATCTTTGCTAAAATATAGATTTTGCTGATCTGAAATGTTCATCTCATTTTTTAAAAACTGGAAAACAATTTTTAAAAACAATTTTTTCCCCCTAAGTTTGTAAAGAATATGGATCCAACTTTTGAACTCAGGTCCTAAACAAATGTTATTTGAAATAGTAAGCCAGATTATTCAGCAGCACTTTGTAAAGCAGAAGGCCGATTATGCCACATCTGTTTTTCAAAATCAACAGCCTGAAAGATAAAGTTAACTACTAAGCTAAGTATTCAAAGTTCTCCATCAGCCTTTCCAGCCCTTTGTCTTACTACCCTCCTACATTTCATGTTATTTATGTTTTTGTAAAATGTATATCTTATACAGGGTTATCTATATTTTTTGAAGATTTTTATGTAAGACAGAGAACATACCATTCTGTCATATCCCAGTGTTGGTTCAAATCTGGATTCAGGAGCTAATTTTGAGAACTGCACAGAGTGATGAAAACCTCACTTGAGGTTCTCCTGAGTAACTATAATGTTTACACAAGTTACAAAGAGGATGGATATCATTGTACATGTCTGAATTTCTCTGTAATAAATCTTAGCTAAAATCCAGTTTCCCCAAGTAAAACTCATCCTTTTAGCTATTAAGCAGTCATTGGATAGGCCCCATTAGTAACAAGCGCATGGCTCTGTGTTTCTCTTTGATAATAATAATAATGGATTTTTTCCTTAGGGCTCATCTCAATTACCTTGAAGTATGACTTTGGTACCATTGTTTTGGCACCATTCATTCAGTGACACTGGAACTTTGATCTGTGTGATATATGAGAGGCAGAAATGAAGCTTCTAAAATATATGAACAATTGATGCAGTTAAGACGAGTGAGCTGCAAAGGCAGTTTTTAAATTGTCTTCTCTAGGAAAAGTAAATGGTATATTGAGTTAATCAGACCAAGGAGTACAATTCTGGTACAAGTGTGCACCTTTGAACTATAAACAGAGGAATTCCTTAGAGGTTGGAATTGCTGAGCTAGAAGCCCAGGCCAGCCTTCGGGAGGCCAGCCTTTGGTTCTGGTGTTAGAATTGCTGAGGATTCACTTCACAGTCTTGTCTCCTAAAGTAGAATTTCTCTTGCTGTCCCTTGCACAGGAAGAAGAAAATACAGACTGGATCTAAAGGGTTAATCTAAGTGCTGCTGTTTTCCACTTGAAGAGGGCTTTTTACACCAGGAATGAACAATACTCTTGTATTGTCCTTCTCTTCATTCTTGAAGGGTTATCATTGAGTACAGAGCTTTTCTCTGTGACTCTCTGCCTCTGGGCCTATGACAATAGGGTGTCAGAAAAAATGTGCTGCATCTCTGGGATTCATAGGTGGGTTTCATCACTGGGTTCATAGGTGAGGAAGCCAAGGCACAGAGGAGAAGAGAAGAGACTGACAGAGAGAGTGAGTCAGTGGCTGAAGTGGGATTGGTGGTGGTGGTGGTGGTTTAGTCGCTGAGTCCTGTCCAACTCTTGGGATTCCGTGGATTGTAGCTGTCAGGCTCCTCTGTCCATGGGATTCTCCAGGCAAGAATACTGGAGTGGGTTGCCATTTCCTTCTCCAGGGGATCTTCCAGACCCAAGAATCGAGCACGGGTCTCCTGCATTGCAGGCAGATGATTTACCAATTGACCTATGAGGGAAGCCCATATGGGATTAGGATCCAGATTACCTAACTGGTTTGAATACCTAATTAATATCCTTTCTGCTCACTACATCCTCCATTAGGTTCACTCATTCAGATATACATTCATTCACAACATTAAATGTTGTGCCAACATTTAATCAAGCAGGATATGGAAAGCTGTTTTGTTTTGACTTCTGTGATAAATGCTTGTTCTTTAATGTATAGGATCCCATTGAATTGAGTCTTCAGAGATTAGTAATTGAGGCAACTGAAGCCCAGGGAAGTGAAATAATTTGCCCACCTTTCTAGTTAAAGGGTAATACTGGTATTAGAATTTAAGTCCAGGTGGCATTAGGGGTAAAGAACCCGCCTACCAATGCGAGAGACAAAAAAGATGCAGGTTCCAGGGCATGGCAACCCACTCCAGTATTCTTGCCTGGGGAATCCAATGGATAGAGGAGCCTGGTGGGTAATAGTCCATAGAGTTGCAAAGAGTTGGATACGACTCAAGTGACTTAGCATGCACACCCTAAATATAATTTTTTTCTGCCATATATCATTTTACTCTTCAGTTCAGTTCAGTCCCTCAATCGTGTCCGACTCTTTGCAACCCCATGGACTGCAGCATGCCAGGCCTCCCTGTCCATCACCAACTCCCGGAGTTTACTCAAACTCATGTCCATTGAATTGGTGATGCCATCCAACCATCTCATTCTCTGTCATCTCCCTCTCCTCCTGCCTTCAATCTTTCCCATAATCAGGGTCTTTTCAAATGAGTCAGCTCTTTGCATCAGGTGGCCAAATTATTGGAGTTCCAGCTTCAGCATCAGAAATCCCAGTGAATATTCAGGACTGATTTCCTTTAGGATGGACTGGTCGGATCTTCTTGCTGTCCAAGGGACTCTCAAGAGTCTTCTGCAACACCACAGTTCAAAAGCATCAATTCTTCAGCACTCAGCTTTCTTTATAGTCCAACTCTTACATCCATACATGACTATTGGAAAAACCATAGCTTTGACCTTTGTTGGCAAAGTAATGGCTCTGCTTGTTAATATGCTGTCTAGGTTGGTCATAACTTTTCTTCCAAGGAGCAAGCGTCTTTTAATTTCATGGCTGCAGTCACCATCTGCAGTGATTCTGGAGCCCCCCAAAATAAAGTCTGACACCGTTTCTACTGTTTCCCCATCTATTTGCCATGAAGTGATGGGACCAGATGCCATGATCTTAGTTTTCTGAATGTTGAGTTTTAAGCCAAGTTTTTCACTCTCCTCTTTCACTTTCATCAAGAGGCTCTTTAGTTCTTCTTCGCTTTCTGCCATAAGGGTGGTGTCATCTGCGTATCTGAGGTTATTGATATTTCTCACAGCAATCTTGATTCCAGCTTGTGTTTCTTCCAGTCCAGCGTTTCTCATGATGTGCTCTGCTGCTGCTGCTGCTGCATATAAGTTAAATAAGCAGGGTGACAGTATACAGCCTTGATGTACTCCTTTCCTATTTGGAACCATTTTTGTACTCTTACCAGTGCTCAAAACAGTATCAAGGATTGGGAAATGTATAGTATTTATTGTATATGGATTGAGCTACTTTATACTAGAGCATTTTCTACAATGACTTAGAAATGTGAGCTGTGGCTTCTATCATCAGTGAGCTCACATTTAATTTGAGAGAGATGTTGCATACTTTAAAATGTAAGTAAAACTGTTAAGTCAAATGTCATTATCAAATTAGTGTATAATATTTAATGGACTGAAAAAATGTTATCAGCCTCACGATGGATGCTCATAGTGACTGATGAGTTAGATTGTGTGTCTGGTGAGTAAGGCATCATTTGTTTCATTTTCAATTTGTTGAGTGATTAACATATATTAGAAGAGTAAATAGACTTGGATTTTTAAATGTAGCAGATGTTTGAAATCCTTTTACCATCTGTAAAACAAGATTTAGAGAGATGCCGCCTATATATTTTTGCCTTCTAATTTATGAGAAATTCCTTTTCTTTTTAATTTAAGAGATACTTAAGAACTAGGGTAAAGAAGAGTGTTAGTGCAGGAAGATTTTGAAGCTCAACACATCAACATTCAGTCTCATGATCTTGTTCCTCACAGTGCTCCTGCTGGCAGAATTGTCACGTTCAGTGAATGGAACCCAGACTCTCTGGTTTTTCCAGAAACCTAGAGATCACTCTCGACTCATTCCTGTTGGTCCTACCCCATACTCCATCTGACTAATCATGAAATTCCTCCACTGCCACTTTAATCTTGTTTCTTTCACATAGACGATCGCAAAATACTCCCAACCAGTGTGCCATGGGACTAAATGCCCCCTCTAGTTGATATTTTCCCAGACTACTGTCAGAGTGACATTTCAAAATGCATTTCTTTTCCATTTCACCTCACCAACTCTTTAAAATCTTTCAAAAGATTTCTTATTACACAATTAACAAAGGTATTTTTCTTCCAAAGGTCTATAAAGACAACTTTTTCCAGTCCTTTTAAAAACACACCATAGAATCTTTCTATATACTCTCCACCTCCCCTTCCCCCAACCTGAAAAAGTGTTCCATTCTGAGCCCTTGGACTTGAGCTAAACTTTTGCTTCTCCAGTAAAGACTACCCTGGCTCCCCTTTCCTTGTAGTATACTCTCACACAACCATGCACCTCTCTTTCTTCACAGATGCAATTTTACCTTTAATTTGTATCTGTCTCTCCCATTGCTGGATGCTCAGCTCAACTGAAACTCGAGTCAGGTCTGGTTTTGCTCACTGTTGTATTCTCAAGCACAACACAGTGCCCAGCACATAGAAGGAAATTTCTGAATATTTATTGATCGAACAATCTAAGAAAAGTAGAAGTATACTGATTCCAGGAAGGGGAGATTAAAGTGTGCCTTAAAAGCAATCTTCATTGGAAGCTGAATTCTACTGAAAAAAGTCTGAAGTTCTTTTTAGCTCTGCTGAGAATGGGTAAAAGAGCTCTGCCTTGTGTAGGACATAAAGAAATACTGGTCTGGATCAACAGTGGAGGCTCTAAAATCTATATAAAGAATATTGATAGTGGCAGAATCTGTGTTAACAGGAAAGAATAAAGGTTATATCAGAAGGGGCTGTTGTAATAAAATTATTTCAATAAAAAACTTTCAGGCAATTTTTACATTCTCACTTGTGTTCTAGGCCTACAGTCTGAATCCAATTGCCATTTATAAATATCCATAAGAGTGTGATACAGTCAGACAATCCCATGTTGGTTGTTCTGTGTCTTGGATGACTCTCAAGGATCCACTGCAAAGGACAATCCCAATTGTGACTGGACCCACATACCTAGTGTTGCAGTGCTGAGGGTTGCCCATGCTTTGTGACTCTCTTCTTTTAGACTCAGCCTTAGGGAGGTGCTTCTCCCAGGTCAACCTCCATTTCTCTGAAACTACAAAGATTTATAAAGCCAGAGAGGGCTGCTGGCCCAAGGAGCTCTGAAATAAATGTTACAGCCCTGCAGACTGATTTTCTTAGTAACACTGCAAATGTCACTCTGATGATGTATTGGTCAAGCGTAAGCTTCTTTTGCTGAAATTCTGGTAAATTTTCTGTTTTTAACATGAATGTTTCCCTTCTGAGTGATATCTGCCTGATTACAGCAGCAAACCTGTCTCTTCTCTGGGTACTTTACTCTGGTTTTTACTCTTCTGAGGCTGGAGCTGAGGGAGACTTGTTAACTAGTGATCTAATTTGATTGGCATCAGGAAATAAAAGCCTGGGAGTCTCTGGTTCTGTCTCTTGACTGATAAAAAGAACCAAATCTGTTCTCCTGTTTTTCCTGGCTTCTTCTAAATTGGCTGTAAGTTTTCAGGAAGCCTTAAAAGAGACCCTTTGTAGCAGTTTTATGCTCCCAAATCAATTTAACAAACGATAAGCCCAAGCCTTAGGTCATACATATGCAGATGAACAAGGCATATTTTTTTTGTCCTCACTGAATTTAACATCTGGAAGAGAGGTGAAATTAGAAGGTCTTGGACCATCATTCATTATACTGTTAGATGAGTGAAGAAAGTTTGAGGTTGAGAATCACATCCAGCAAGAATCAGAGATGCTTTCATAGTACATGTGAGATTTTTTTTTTTTTAAAGATGGTAGGATCTCATCAGTGGGTAAAAATGAATAAAATAGAGTCCTCCAGTTTGAGTTGCCTAAGGAATAGGCCAGAAGGCCTTTGGAAATGAGAGGCTTAATCTCAGGATATTTGTAGGAGAGGAAAAGGCTAGATTTTTCCCTATAGAAAAGTCTTTTTAGTCAATTGAGGTGATATGGGAGCCAAAGAAAAATAGAATTTAGAGAATACACTTATTCAAGGACAGGAGAAAGACGGGAAATGAATAAGGGAGAGGTAAAGAGTATGAAGCAGTGCTGAAGCTGAAGGAGCTGGAGATTTTAAGTAGAGTGGTTGTTCAGTGGTGTTTCCAAATTATGGGAGAGGGAAGAAATAAGTAAATTTGGAATTGGGGTTGCTAGCAAATATTCTCTTGACTCATAAATTCCACTGGCTTTTCCTTAAAACTGCTGGCTAAAGGGTAATGGTGCTACCCAACTAGGTCTTTATAGAAGTAGCATCTTTCTCTTTTAATTAAAATAGTATTTCTATTTTCCTAATGATCTTGAAACTGGGATTGTCAGTGTTTACTAAAATCTTTGTAGCTGTAAGCCTCTTTCTCGAGTCACTAGCCTCCTTAATGACTCCTGTTTCCTCCTCCTTTTTTTCCCACAGAGTTCATCCTCCTCCCCTCCCTTCTGCTCTTTAATTATGATCATTTCTCCCAGCATCTCTTTATCCAACGACCTTCTAATGAATTTAAGATGCACACAACAAAGATGCAATTCAGGGTACATCACTCTTATCCTTAAAAACCTCTATAGCTTCTCATCTTTAAAAAGTCTGAGCTTCTTGGACAGCAAAAAGGAACACTCAAAGCATGTTTGCTTTTTCCTTTCAATGAATAGGTTATTAAATAATCTTTTTGTGCTTTAGCACCCATCAGTTTGGGATGAGTCCCCATCTTTGTGTTCTCTGGCATCCAATACAGTGTTGGGAGACACAGCGCCTAATATGTATTTAACAATTGAAAAATACGGGCTTCATTCTGGTCTTTGGAAAATGTCATCCTAAGCTTTGTCTACAAGTTTGAACCAACGGAAACAAAGCGTTAATCAAGCACGATGCTCAGAAATAGACGTAAGCTTAAAAGTATTTCTTAGTATGTGCAGTTATTCTGGGGAAGTAACACCATCTAATCTAATCCAGTGGCTCCGCTCTCCTGCTGCCCATTAGTACACCCGGGGAGCTTTTTAAACATTGGCGCTTCATCCCTTTCTAATCAGCTCACTTCATAATCATCCCTTCCAACAGTGGCTCTCTAGGTGTGGGCCCTACACCAGCAACTTTAGCGTCACCTGGGAACTTGTTAGAACTCCAGACTCTTGGCCCAACCCCACACTTTTTGCGTCAGAAATCTGGGAATGAGGGCCCTCATTCTGTTTTCACAAGCCCTCCAGGTGATTCTGACGTGTGTGAAGGTTGGAGAACCACTGATTTTTAGCACTGAACTTTGACTCTTTGCTGTTGTGTCCCAACAAAAGAAAGTGTTTTTCTCTGGTACATCACTACCCCAGGATGTATCATTTTGGGCCCAGGGGGCTTTTACTCCTTATCAGTTTTTGTGGGGTCACCAGGTAGAATGAGACTGAGCCTCCTGCAGATGGGGACTATGATGATATTCCATCCTGGGCTCGTGTTCCTCTCTTGCCCTTAGAGCCCCATCACTTAGCACAGGGCCTGGCAGGAAGTAGGTGTTCAATAAGGGTAAGAATAAAACTATGAGGGTTACTCAGGCCAACTGAAAGAAGTAGATGCATTAGTCATGGTGTGTTTTCCTTAAACTGTGTTGTTTCAACAGTATTCATTAACATAAATGCTTTTTAGAACTTTATTTTTAATTGGAGGATAATTGTTCTAGTGATGGGGGTTTTGAGTAGTATGCTGTGTTTCGGGGAGAAAGCCTTGAGATGGGCTTTTCAATCACTGCTGAGTTCAACTAGTTTTTCAGTAGCAGTGACTGCTGTTTTAGTCCCTAGCATCAACTTCAAGATCCATTCTCTGTTGCTATAAGCTGTCAACGTAAGCAAATAAGAACTCAAAAAAAAGTCAACTTACATTACATTAATAATGAACACAGAATACTTGTTTTCTTTCCTTGCTGCCAAACTCACATGTATGTGTGTGTACACACACACACACACTCACACAGACACACACACACGCATAGTTGTAAGCTTGTTCCAATGTCAGGAGGGCTAGCATACTTGTAAAGAAGGTAAAAGCTGGGTTTGGGCTGCTTGGGTTCAGTTCCACCTCCACCCTTTACTAGTTGTGAGACTCTGGGTAGTTTATTTAATCTTTCCATACCTTATTTTCCTCATTCCAGGAACAACTTGACTTGTCTCACAGTTTTCAAGGTAAAACTGGTGTCCTTTACCTCCACTGATGAGAGACTACTCAAGCATTAGCTTCAGGGCCTTCTTACTTGTATAAACCCTTTCATGGCCCTGGGAGGGGTCCTGGTACTGTAGTCACAGGTTCCTATATTTTTGGTAAATTTGCCAAAGCAGGATATTTGACTGCAGTTATATAAAGTTGCCAGTTTTTTTTCCTCTCCGCCATCTCCTTTATCATTCTTCCCTGTTACAGGGCAGCGGTGCAATTGTCACTGTGGTGCCATTTTTGGAGTCTAGCTAAGAGGAAGTTGGGGGGCTTCCCTGGTGGCTCAGATGGACTACAGTCCACAGGATTGCAGAGTCAGACACGCCTGAAGTGACTTTCATACACACATGCAGCAGTGTACTTGTAATTTTTTATTTTCTTTAAAGAAATTAGCCCACCAGGCTCCTCTGTCCATGGAAATTCCCAGGCAAGAATGCTGGAGCGGGTTGCATTTCCTACTCTAGGGGATCTCCTGACCCAGGGATTGGACTCCCATCCCTTGTGTCTCCTGTGTTGGCAGGCTGATTCTTCACCACTGAGCCACCTGGGGAGCCTGGAACATGTTCTACACAATAGGTTTTATAAAAAATACTGTGGTAGGGGGGCCTGAGCACTGGATCTGGTGTGCAGACCTGGGCTCCAGTGCTTCTGTTTACCCGTCACTTCAGCTTTCTAACCCTCAGTTTCTCCCATCTGTAGAACTTGTCTTGTAAGGACATTTGTAAAGCATCAAATGAAGTGATTTCTGAAACAACATATTATAAACTGTAAATTATTATAACTCAAGCTTTTTTAAAAAAAAGACACAGATATGTGTACTGCAAATATCTTCTCCCACTCAGGAGCCTGCCTTTTTTATTCACTTAATAATGTCTTTTGATGGGTGTAAGTTATTGTGTGATAAACATAATTTTGATAAACATTAAATCATAAAATTTAAAAAGTACATTTCGTAATTTTTGGGTAAGATCAGTGTTTTTTGTGTCCTGTTTAAGAAGTCTTTACCTAACCAAAGATCATGAGGACATCTGCCTAAAAATTATTATGTACTAGAGTTTTACTGCAGAGAAGGCAGTGGCACCCCACTCCAGTCCTCTTGCCTGGAAAATCCCATGGATGGAGGAGCCTGGTGGGCTGCAGTCCATGGGGTCGCTAAGGGTTGGACACGACTGAGCTACTTCCCTTTCACTTTTCACTTTCATGCATTGGAGAAGGAAATGGCAACCCACTCCAGTGTTTTTGCCTGGAGAATCCCACGGACGGGGGAGCCTGGTGGGCTGCCGTCTCTGGGGTCACACAGAGTCGAACATGACTGAAGTGACTTAGCAGCAGCAGCAGCAGAGTTTTACTGTTTTGCCATTCAAATTAAAATTTCTTTGGGATTGATTTTTGGATACGGTGTAAGGTAAGGATTAAGATACATTTGTTTCCAACATGGATATTCAAATGACCTAGATCCATTTATTAAAAATACCTTTCCTTCCTCCTCTGAATTTTCAATGGCACCATTGTCATAAATCAGATCAGGTAGCCTCATATATTTGAGGATGTATTTGGACTCTATTCTGTCCAACTTGTCTAGTTGTCTGTCTTTATACCAATCTTTCATTGTTTTAATCAATGTTTTAATCAAATCCCTTTAAAATAGATGTTTTTGTTTTGTAGTAGAAAGTCACTCAACTTTCCATCTTCTTTAAGATTTTATCAATTCTTGGTCCTTTTCACTTATATATCCCCTTAGTTACTCTTGCCACACATTTCTTCTAGGATTTTGATTATGATTTTTTTTGTCTATACATCAGCATATTTTTAGTGTTGAGATTTCTAAATCATGAACATGCTTTGTCCATTTATTTAGACCTATAATTACTCTCAGTAATACTTTGTAGTTTTCTATGCAGGGGTCTTTTTTTCTTAAAATTTTTTTTCATGAATATGTGATGATTTTGGAAAAGACCTTGATGTTGGGCAAGATTGAGGGCAGGAGAAGAAGGGGGCAACAGAAGATGAGATGGTTGGATGGCATCCCCATTTCAATAGACATGAGTTTGAGCAAACTCTGGGAGATAGTGAAGGACAGGGAAGCCTGGCATGCTGCAGTCCATGGGGTCACAAAGAGTTGGACTAAATGACAGCAACATAAATGATATTGTTTACTATTTTTTGTTGCCAGTAAAATGCAATTGCACTTTATTTGAATCACCTTGTAATCAGCAACCTTGCTAAACTGACTTTTTAATTCTAGTATTTATCAATAGATTAAAAATAAAACCTTTTCTATGTATACAATCATGTTACTTCAGTTCAGGTTTTATAGGCTACCATATATTGGCTATTCACAGTACCACAGAAGCACAAGAAAATAAGGATTATCCTTGACTTGGGGATTTGGGAGGTTACTTGGGTGAGGTTGAATTTAAGCTGAGTCTTTTTTTTTTAGAGCTCAAGACCCTTTAAAGAAAGTGGAGGTTATGATGGGGGAACGCTTGCTATTTAGTTTGACAATATTTATGGAGGTATCTCTAGATGTTGAGTCATTTTCACTGCGCTGCAAACTTGTGTTTCATATGCAGCACTGATCCACTTAATTACTTGAAATTCAGAGGGTGCCTTACAGTAATTACAGTGATGATCAATTAAGCAGCTTTCACTTTGGGAGCCCCTCCCTCACAACATTTCCACACACAGTTTCTTAAATTTCCAAACTCAAATTATTTCTTAAAGAAGTAAAGCTTAAAATCACTTCTTTCCTTCTCAGTGTCTTTCCTACTAAAGTGAACAAACAATTAAAACTCCATTTCCTTCGAAGAACACAAATGATGAGTAGCATTGATATTACTGTAAATTAGAGAATGTATTAATGTATGAGCAAAATAAAAGAAGCAGGCAAACAAACAAAAACCCAGAATTGGCTGTATTTTGTTTTGTTTTGACCGGAGATAGCATTACAGCATACCACGGGATATGTGTATATATATATATATATATATATATATATGTACTAGTACTCTTGCCTGGAAAATCCATGGACAGAGGAGTCTGGCGGGCTACAGTCCATGGGATCGTGAAGAGTTGGACACAACTGAGCGACTTCACTTTCACTTTTCACTCTGATGCACTGGAGAAGGAAATGGCAACCCACTCCAGTGTTCTTGTCTGGAGAATCCCAGGGACAGGGGAGCCTGGTGGGCTGCCACCTCTGGGATCGCACAGAGTTGGACACGACTGAAGTGACTTAGCAGTAGCTATATATATATATATATTTCATTTGTGGAGGTATTGGGAAATGTTTCATGTAGGGAATGGGTTTTGCAAAAAGTGGGCAGTGTGATCTGAATGGACAGAGAAGCAGGAGAGGCCATCCAGGTGAAGGGGACTAAAGAACGGAGGTTGTACATGGAAGGAGGGTGCTGTCTGACAAGGAGAGGATTATGGGGCTTACTTGAACAGACTATGGTGGGCAGAGGATAACTTTGTGGTTTATAGGTTATAACCATTCGTCCATTATTTCATACCAGCCCTAAGAGGAAAGCAGGGAACACTGAATGTTCAGTAAGCACTGCATGTTGATTGTTGAGACAAGCCCCTTAAAGAATGGGAACTGAGGGTGAAAGGCCATCAGCACTGACCTGGGCAGACCTGGTCTGTAGAACTGCCCATGTGAATATTGACGGAAGCCTGGATGAGGATGTAGCCATGGGAATAGAAAGGTGGCAACAAGGAGACATTGTGGGGATAATATCAAGCAAAGTGTGTAGGTGTGTGTGTGTGTGTGTGTGTGTGTGTGCATGCACTATGGTTGGGGGTGTGTGACAGAGAGTGTATAGTCAAAGAGAAGGCCCAACGTTCCTGTTAAATTGCCAGGTGGAGGTTAACACTGCAACCTCCTATTTAAGGGGACAAGTTGGCATGATGAGTTGAATATTTTGTCATCATTTCTAGATAATATAAAAGATTGTTACATTTTATAGTAATAAACGTTGAAATGCACAAATAAGTGATTTCCAACCTTTATGAAGTCAAAAAATTTTAAGTCATTTTTTAATGGGTAGAGTTAAAATTGACCCAAACTCTCTGCTATCTTATTTAGAGATGACAGAGGTGTTAAATTCAGAAAGCTATTGAAAACCAGGTGCATTCAGGTGGGAGAGGTGATTTTGAGGACTGACCAAGGGAACTAAGGGTGTTTTGTTAACAGAGAAAGAAACAGAAAGAACAGTGTTGCTCTCTGCAAAAATCTGAAAGGCTGCCCCAAGGAAGAGGTGCTAGACTAATTCCCAGTGCACCCAAATGGTGGAACTGAGACCAGGAGAAATGTGTTTTCTTTTAATATTAGAAGGGCATTTTTATAGTCATAACTGACCTAAGATGCAGGAGAGGTCTCAGGAGGCTGTGACAGTCCATCAGTGGAGATTTTCAAGAAAGGTTGTCACTTGATGAGGAGTTGGATGACATGCCCTTCCAACCTCAGGATTCTGTGATTTTATCAGAATTGTTTTCCTTTCAGCAGTTTTTGTATTTTGAACCAATTTGTCACTTTTTTCCTGTCACTTTTGATTATAGGAAGTGGAATAAGGGTGGTAAAAACAGCCTCTTGATTTTATTAGTTTTCTGGACACATTTGCAATAGAAATACAAGAATAAAGTGGTATATACTTAAAAAAATTCTCTTTCACGCTTTTTTTCTTTTAATACAGCTTTACTTTCAGGGAACCAAGATATTTTGCTTCACCCCATTAGCTAAGATCTATCTAATCAGCTCCTTTCTATTTTGACTTCTGAGAAAATCAAACTGATACAAACTTTAAATCAAAAGGTTTCATCTACTACTTACTGTTTGCAGGTACCACCAAGGTTTCTCTATTTAGACCCCAGCTCCTGTGTACGTAGAGAGTTTATCTCTGAGGTTCATCATGGTGGTAAAAGGAGTGTTTGCCTTTGTTAGAGTGATCCAAATTATTTCTCCATTTGGACCCCATTTGGGTTGGAGTTCTCAAGATAACATGCCATCACTGTTCCTTCAATCCTTTGCTTACAAGATTTCTTTTCTTCAAATGACATGTATGGTGTTTGGGGCAAGTGATTTGACTCCATTGTAGTTTGGGGCTGACAGGCAACTTCAGATATATTTTGAAAAAAGCAAATGTTCAGTGGAATTTAGAAATGGTTAATATTGAGCACAGACTCAACTGTTGAAAAACTCTGGTTTTCAGACATTCAGGTAACAAGTATGACCTCAATATACTGGTTATAGTATTAAAGGAGTTTCTGGGTTCTATATCAATATGAATCTTATTTTTCTTTACTTGTGCTAGGACTTATCTAGGACTGCTCTCCTGATGATGTTTTCTATTAAAAAATAGTAATCACTGAAATGCTTTCCTTCTTTCCTCCTTTTATTCAGTGCCAAATACATTACATTACACATCACAGGAGCTAAATTAATGAATTGAGCACTTTCTAGCCAACTTCTCTATTATTTGGAGAAATATTTGTACATTGTACAGTAACTATTTAAAGAGTAGCAGTCAAAAACTAAATGATGTGTGTTGCTGCTGCTGCTGCTAAGTCGCTTCAGTCGTGTCCGACTCTGTGCGACCCCACAGATGGCGGCCCACCAGGCTCCCCCATCCCTGAGATTCTCCAGGCAAGAACACTGGAGTGGGTTGCCATTTCCTTCTCCAGTGCATGAAAGTGAAAAGTGAAAGTGAAGTCCTCAATTGTGTCCGACTCCTAGCGACCTCATGGACTGCAGCCCACCAGGCTCCTCCGTCCATGGGACTTTCCAGGCAAGAGTACTGGAGTGGGCTGCCACTGCCTTCTCCACTAGGTACCTCATATCAGAGGAGTCATGTAATTTTAATCTTTTTTGTGAACTCCTTATTTCTCTTGCTATAATGTCTTCAGAGTCCATCCATGTTGTGCCATGTGTCAGGATTTCTTTTGTTTTTAAGGCTGAATAAAATTCCACTGAATGTATGTACCACATATTGTTTATCCACTCATCCATGGACATTTGGGCTGCTTCCATCTTTTGACTATAGTGAATAGTGCTGCTATGAACATGGGTGGGCAAAGGAAGGCCTGATTTTTAAAGTAATTATAATACCTCCCCAAAAGAGCTTATCTTAAAATTGTTAAGGTTTAACAAAAATGGTGGCATCTGAGATGGTGTTGGAGAAGACTCTTGAGAATCCCTTGGACTGCAAGGAGATCCAACCAGTCCATCTTAAAGGAGATCAGTCTTAGGTGTTCATTGGAAGGACTGATGCTGAAGCTGAAACTCCAGTACTTTGGCCACCTGATGCGAAGAGCTGACTCATTTGAAAAGACCCTGATGCTGGGAAAGATTGGGGACAGGAGGAGAAGGGGATGACAGAGGATGAGATGGCTGGAGGGCATCACTGACTCAATGGACATGGGTTTGAGTGAACTCCGGGAGTTGGTGATGGACAGGGAGGCCTGGTGTGCTGCGATTCATGGGGTTGCAAAGAGTCGGACACAACTGAGTGGCTGAACTGAACTGAACTGAACAAAAATGGTGGCATCTGAGGTGATAATTTCATCACTGTAGAAAACCTATTGTGTATGACTATGAAGGCAGCATCTGGAATATCCTAGATACATTTATTTGTTTGTTTACTTGTTGCAATGCCTTTTATTTAGTATTTTTCTTTAAAAAAATTGAAGTATGCTGCTGCTGCTGCTAAGTCGCTTCAGTCGTGTCCCACTCTGTGCGACCCCACAGACGGCAGCCCACCTGGCTCCCCCATCCCTGGGATTCTCCAGGCAAGAACACTGGAGTGGGTTGCCATTTCCTTCTCCAATGCATGAAAGTGAAAAGTGAAAATGAAGTTGCTCAGTCGTGTCCGACTCTAGCAACCCCATGGACTGCAGCCTACCAGGCTCCTCTGTCCCTGGGATTCTCCAGGCAAGAGTACTGGAGTGGGGTGCCATTGCCTTCTCCAAATTGATGTATAGTTGATTTAAAATACTGTGTTAGTTACAGGTGTAAGAAAAACACCTGATTCAGTTGGTGTTGTACTTATACATGTATTTTTTTATGATTCTTTTCCATTATAGATTATTATAAGATATGGAATATAGTTCTCTGTGCTATAAGTAGATCCTTGTCACTTATCCATTTTGTATATAGCAGTTTGTATCTGCTAATCCCAAACTCTCAATTTACCCTTCCCTTGCCCTTTCCTCTTCAGTAATCCTGTTTGTTTTTTACGTCTATACCTAATTTTTATCCTTGATAGTATTTTATGGCACAACACTTTTGTTTTTCTTTTTCAGAATGGCATGAACAGATATTCTCTCAACTCTATAAATACTCTTGTTTACTTTAATTCATGTGTTAAGATCAACAAACACCAAAGCATAGGCCAATCCGCATCAAAAGTAATAAAGATTGTATTTTAAACCAGCAAGAATCAACATGTGACCACCTCTCTTCTTTATTTTCAAGATAGCTCTCTTTGAAGTATATCTTGCCTTTGAGGTAAAGTGCAAGCCCACAGTTTCGGAGAAGGAGTAATCACTATAGAAGTTGAGGGGATTAAGTAACTTTCTAAGATATAGCTGTTAATACCGCATTTTTATCCAAAAGAAACAGAAGAGGGGCACATGAAGAGGAGGAGGAGGAAAGAAAGGACACCTTGTTTCTTTCAATCCATTTCTCTTTCTAAGATGCTGTACAGTAGAAAACCAGCTTCTTTCCTGCTCTCCTGACAATACAATCAGTATTCAGTTATCCTTCACAAGCTTCTCTTTAAGAAGGTTCCACTGTGTTGTTTTTTTTTCCCCACTGTGTTTTATGATTTAAAATGATTAGTCTGTGAGGGCTTTATTGGTAAGAGTCAGGTGTTGTAGGTTCCAGGAAGTTATGAGCCTGATGCCAACCTCTTCCCCCATCTGTTTTTGTAAAACGTGGATATTTCAATTTGGTATCAGTTTGTGAAGTATTTTAAAGGGATTGTGCTAGGAGTTTGGTGGTGGGTAAGATAAATATAGTTCCTGCCCAAAAGGAACTCATGATCTAGTTGGGAAAGCCAGCATATACCAGTGCATTCATGATAGTCTATAAAAGTGATCCAGGAAGCTTAAAGGAGGATTAATAAACTGAGAGAATCAGGGAAGGTGTCGATGGGGAGGTGACATCTCAGCTGGGACAAACAAAGGAGAGGTAATTCCAGGCAGAAGAGTTACTGTCTGCAGAGTCATGAAGGTTTCAAGGTTTATGAACTATTTAAGGACACAGTCTCAGATTTTCCGTCTGAAGTTAAGGTGCCACAATAATTGATTTCCTGAAATCCTCTCTTATTCTGTTTCAGTTCAGTTCAGTTCAGTCGCTCAGTCGGGTCTGACTCTTTGCGACCCCATGAATCGCAGCACTCCAGGCCTCCCTGTCCATCACCAACTCCCGGAGTTCACTCACACTCACGTCCATCAAGTCAGTGATGCCATCCAGCCATCTCATCCTCTCTCGTCCCCATCTCCTCCTGCGGCCAATCCCTCCCAGCATCAGAGTCTTTTCCAATGAGTCAACTTTTCGCATGAGGTGGCCAAAGTACTGGAGTTTCAGCTTCAGCATCATTCCTTCCAAAGAAATCCCAGGGTTGATCTCCTTCAGAATGGACTGGTTGGATCTCCTTGCAGTCCAAGGGACTCTCAAGAGTCTTCTCCAACACCACAGTTTAAGAGCATCAATTCTTCAGTGCTCAGCCTTCTTCACAGTCCAACTCTCACATCCATACATGACCACAGGAAAAACCATGGCCTTGACTAGACGGACCTTAGTCAGCAAAGTAATGTCTCTGCTTTTGAATATTTCTAGGTTGGTCATAACTTTTCTTCCAAGGAGTAAGCGTCTTTTAATTTCATGAGTCTGCAAAATACACAGGTATTGGATAATAGGTTTTTTTTCGCTCTTGTTCTACTCTTTCAAAACTCTGACATAATTACCAGGCTGGGGAAGTATGGGATAAATCCAGATTTGAACTTTCCTCCACCGTCTCCTGAGGCATTGCTAAATTATGAGAACAAAAGACAAGATTCATTGACAGGTGTCGATAACATCCCAAGTAGTGGTTTGTTTTGTTTTTCTTTTTTATTCCTCATATTCTGAATATTTTACAATTTTAAAGGAGAGCTCTCTGTGGATTACTTGTTTGGCAACTTGGAAGTGTAAAAATCAACATCATTATGAGATTGGTAGAAATTCATTTTATTTGCCTGCATGTAAACATTTTTTTTCCTCCGTCATCCGTCCTTCCTCCACTGCTTCCTTTCTTCCAACATGTATTTGGAAGGAAGTTAAAACACCTGCTTCTAAGTGAGAAAGTTAGATTCCCTGCCTTCTAAGAAATAGCCTAGGAGGGGAGCTAAGATATGGATAAGACACATATGCATAAAATGCAAGGCAAGAAGCTGCCTTTGCTATAAGAAAACAAGAAAGTACCCATGACCTTC
Source organism: Oryx dammah (assembly GCF_014754425.2). Lineage (NCBI taxonomy): Eukaryota > Metazoa > Chordata > Mammalia > Artiodactyla > Bovidae > Oryx > Oryx dammah. The sequence goes on along the minus strand of NW_024070186.1, from coordinate 81,711,247 downwards.
ATAAAAAGCCAGAGGTTAAGAGTTTCAAGATAAGAGTTTTCAAGATAAGTTGCCATTATGAAGGATCTCAAGGGGCTTGAATAAGGAAAGCATTTTCCACCCGATCCAACTTATTACATTATTAACATCCTTTTGTTCTCTGTTGGAAAATCACAGTTGAGGCTCTAAGACCTTGTCGGTTGCTGGTTATCTGAGTGCCTTGGCTCTGCATTCTGGTCAAAACAAACAGGAATTAGCAGGGATATTTGTTCAGATGGCATCAGGCATAAAAGGAAGCTGCGTTTCCCATACCTGCTACTCTGCAGGTGGCTGCAGCGAGTCTCTCTGCTTCTTGGAAATAACACAGAAGGGTTCTACTCCCTGCTGCTGATTCTTAGTTACAATCATAGTCTGTTGAGACTGTTCCAGCGAGTGCATTTAAGTGCTTCTCAGTATCTCTTCTTGAATTTTTTTTTCTTCTCAATGTGGTGCTTACATCTCCTCTCATAACACATACTATTGGGACACTAAATGAAGTGATGTGGAAATCACTATACCTTATTCACGTGTCTTTCCCAAAGGAAGGAAATGTTCACTGTATTGAATAGAATCAACTTCAGATTGTCCTATATTTTGTTTCTTTTTTCTGTTCAGATAATGCAAATTATAGATTGAAAATCCTATGCTGATTTAAAATACTGTCTTTATGTTTATTGAGTATGTAGAATATGTTAGATACTAGCACATATATCATGCCAAAATGTTATACTTACTCTCACTTACTCTCATTGCTCTCTGTAAATGTTACTGAGAAGTCTCAGGTAATTGCATCATTATAAGTATAGCTACCATTTATTCAGCACCTACTATATGACATGAACCATGCTGAGTAACTGCTCTATTTTCTCACTTATTCCTCAAAACAATCATATTAGCAAGTATTTTTATTCCCATTTCCAAGATGGCTACCAAGCTAAGGACAATGTCAGTAATTAACCTAAGATTCCATAGTTATTTAGTTAAAGAGTTAAAGTTTAAAATCGGGATTCTGATGAGTCAAAAACTCTTCTCTTGAGACATTTGGTTCTTTCAGATTCTGATATTTTTTACATAAGTGTCTCTCAAGCACAGCTAAAGAGAAAAATGTGTGCACTGTTTCCCCATCACTTAACATAGGCACTAGGGTATTGCCATCTTACTTTTGTATCATGCTTCTTATCGCCTATAATTCTGAAATAGTTTGGGAAGTTAACAAAGAACTTTAGTAAATATACTGAATTGCCTGAATTGCCATCCTCTGAAATAGGGTCATCATCTCTAGGGCATAATGTATAATGGGCTTCCCAGCTGGCGCTAGTGGTGAAGGACCCGCCTGCCAAGGCAGGAGACATAAGAGATGTGGGTTCAGTCCCTGAGTTGGGAAGATCCCCTGGAGAAGGAAATGGCACCCCACTCCCGTCTCCTCGCCTAGAGAATCTCATGGACAGAGGAGCTTGGTGGGCTACAGTCCATGGGGTTGCAAAGAGTTGGACACGACTGAAGCTGCTTAGCACGTAGTACAGCAACTAGGGTATAATGAAATCCATCTGTTTGAATAGCTACTCAAATTTCTAAATTTGAAGCCTAATATATTTTCAGTTGTGTTAGTCCATTTGAGTTGCTGTAACAAAAACATTGTCGCTTATAACTGGGGAGCTTATAAAGCAATTTATCCCTCACAGTTTTGGAGGCCAAGAAGCCCAAGTTCAAGACGCCAGCATTTCGTGGTTGGTGCCATGGATGGTGCCTTCTGGCTCTAACCTCACCTGGCAGAAGGACAGGGCGAGGAATCTCCCTGAGGTGTCTGTATGATCACCTCCCAAAGGCCCCATCTCCAAATACCATCACACTGGGCATTAAGTTTCAATATATGAATTTTGGGGGTACACAGACTCTCAGACTATAGCCTTGATGTACAGTAGCTTCCTGCCTCATCTTTTATATTGTACCTTCATCTGTTTATTTTTAGATGAACAAAAAAGAGGATATATTATTTTTTCCTAAGAAGATGCCGTGGGGTTCATTACTAGAGTATACCCCAGCCTTCGGCCACACTGTGTGGACACTGTTGGGGACCATCTCTACAGACCTCATCCCAGCTACCTGGTTAAAATCATAGACTGTCAGAGCTAAAGCAGGCCATGGGGGATAGTCTACCCCTTCTGTTTATAGATGACATGTCTGGGGCTCAGAAAGGGGAAGGAAGGTCCCGGGTCTTGGGGTAAATTAATGGTAGAAGTTATTAATGGTAGAAGCAGAACTAAATTCAGGTCTTTCACTGTTAATCCTATGCTATTTTCCATATATGACCTTGGGAAAGCTTGCAGATTGTCTATGCCTATTTTTCTCCTTATGAAAACAGGCAAATGTGTCCACCTGGGATTTTTCAATAGTATTTGTAGAGAACTGTTGAGTTGATATAAGAGTAACACCTTGGAACTTAGTCTCTTGGAGTCTTATAGTATTTATATCCATTTAAGAAAGTTGTGGTAAACACTTCCATCCTCATATAATTTTAATGCATTGAGTTTTAGTTTAATGCAATTAAATTCTAATCTAATGAATTGAATCTGATTTCTACTAACACTGTTGTACCACACTTAATCACTTTTATTAAGAGATGCAGTTTTAGGGAACTTAAATTGTATCACAGTCATTTAAAGAAATTTTCAGTAGCTCTCTGATGCCTTCAAGTGGAGACACAAATTCCATAGCAATAGATTCTATTCGCCACTTTTAATTTTGTTTTTGGAAACTGCTTTCTACAGTGTGTCTCCATTTTCTGAACCCACTGAACTGTCAGCATTCTTCCAATACAGTTCTTTCATTTCTTGTTTTGTTTGATCGGTTTAGTTTTATGAATTGTGCACACAAGATGTAATAATGCACAAGACACACAGGGTTCCTGTCCTGGAGGACTTCACAGCCTGCCAGAACCCAGCTTTCTGTGTTTTTCTTCTCTTGTTTCCATCTGGGGGCCTTTCAGCCTCTTTCTGGGAGGCCATGTCCTGCATCTTGTAGAGTGGGCAGTTCTCAAGTCACTTCCTGATGAAACCTTGCAAGGTCTCTTCCAACGAAGAGTTTTCTCCTGCACATCTCAGCACAGAGTCTGCCTTTCATTAGAGGCATTTTATTCTCATGGTTCTCACATCAAATATTGGGCTCATGCACTAGATAGTAAGTTTTTCGAGGGAATAAACAATGGTTTATTTTCTTTATATCCCCTACACGTTAAGCAATTTGTTAAGTAGTAAGTGCCCAGTGACTGAGATATGGATGAATTGTATGGATTGATAAAAATAGAGTTCAGATAAGTATAGAAGGAAAGGAAAATAGTTGCTTTGGTAGAGAACTAGGCAGTAACTCTCATTTCATCCCTTAGCAATTAAAGTTTCTACACACACACACACACACACACACACACACATACATGCAGAAACACACACTGGAGGTAAGTTGTTATAGAAACATGGCCACACTCTTTCCCTAGCATGTGATTCAAGTCAGAAGCAAATCTATTTCTTCAACACATTTTCCCTAAACTGTGGTTCTTTAAAAGATGACCTGCAGGCTAATGACTACTCCAGCAATGAGTTGCAACTTTTGGGTTTAATTTAATCTTTGAAGTCAAAGAAGCAGAAGGGGCAATCTAATTAAAGAAATTACTTATGTGACTATCATCTAATACATATATTAAAGGCAGTGCCTGCCGTGAAATTACCTGGCAGAGAAGATCCCAAGGCCAAGTTAGTGTCCCGCCTTTCAGCTCACATGTATTCTCGACATGCTGCGCCAGATGTTTTGCAAGCTGAACTAACCTGGTGAAGAAAATTCTCATTAGCATGACAAAGAATTCTGTATTTTGATAATACTTGCATGGTTACAAAGAGAATTATGAGTCTTGACCTACGTGATAAACTAGTAAGAGAATTCCTATGGTTCTACAGAATCCTGTTTCATTAGAAAATAGATGCTGGATGAAGAGGATGAGGGGAAGTAGGCAGCGAGGCAAGATAGAAAAAGTACTACCATACGTGCTCACCAGGAGGCATTTTTGGGGAAAGCACTAATATTTTAAAATTTATTTTATTGAAGTATAATTGACTTACAATGTTGTGTTAGTTTTTGGTGACCGGCAAAGTGATTCAGTTATACACATATGTATTCTTTTCCATTATGGTTTATCACAGCATATTGGATGTAAGTCCTGTGCTATACAGTAGGACCTTGTTGTTTATCCATTCTCTATATAATAGTTTGCATCTGCTAATCCCAAACTCCCAGGCCATCCATCCCCACCCCCTCCTTCTGAAAGTATTAATATTCATTAATGAAGATTTTATAATTAATTTGGTCTTACCAGGACCAGGTAAGTTTAAAATTCAAGGGTGAGGAAAATGTCCAACGAAATAAATATAGAATTTCAAATTTAGAAAATCAAAGCTAATGCCATCATTTGCCAGGAATGTCATCTTAACCCACTCCCTCAGCGGTCTGAGCTTCTGTTTATGCATATATAAATCAGGTATATAATAATACTAATGATAGTTATTAGCTGATGGCTGTGAGGATTGAATGGGAGTCATGCTCTTCATAGTAGTTTTCATTTTTTAAAAATAAAGCGTAAGTCATGATTTTTAATTAAAAATTAAATCTTATACCAGAGAAACCACTGGCCTTAGAAGAAGGAAGACTGAACTGTATTTTGTCTTCAGTCACCAATAACTATGTGATTAAAGGTATGTCTTTCCCAGTTTTCAGTTTCATAATCTTTAGAATGAGGGCAGTGGGCTGGAGGATTCTTAGGATTCCTTTCATTCCAGTTCTTAGGTTCTGTGGTTCTGTATCTAAATTTCTGTAATAAAAGCCCACCACTTGTATTTTTCCTAGTGATCATAAGGAACAAAAACTTAAGCAGTTTTCCCAGGCTCTTTCAATAAGCCAACAGAAGTCATGCACTAAGATGCACAACTCCAGAACTTAGTGACTTAATGCTGCATGAGGTTGCTCTTCTAGATACATACTTATCACAGTGGCTCCCTAAGAATGACTATTCCAAAAAGAAAATTAAAGGTTGGCATTTTATGGATATTGCCACTACACTTCTTTCTAAATCTTACACACATTTTACTGGCTTTAGGAGAATTGATTAGCAAACCATGCACACTTTAATTTACACAGATGGTGCTACAGGGGGCTCTCTATCAAAGAAGAAAATTAGTGAGACACATTTAGGCCTGATTCTGCTTCAGAAGCAAAATAGATCTTGCAGTTTTCAAGGAAGTTGTAGTGAGATGCTGTGCTGTGACAGCGCTCCATTAGGATTATAAATCATGGGGATGTCAGTACTGAGGATTACTTTCTGGTGATTGCAGGACAATGGTGTGGCATTGGATGGTTAGTGTTTGTTGGACAAAGGCAGCTATATTCCAAATCCTGGTAAGGCATCCTGTGCAAGCTCAGAACTGCTAGCATCCTCTCCTTGGTGAATTTCTGGTTGAGCAATAAGGAAAGAGAGAGAAGACAATTAGTTCAATGGATCAGGGGAAACTGTCAGACCTGGAAAGGGGCGTTAGAACTGAAGTGACAAAGTGGAGAGGACATCTTCCCTTCGCAAGGCAACAGTTTTATGTTCTAGTTTTGTTACTTCTTAGCTATTATCCTGACTAATTGAATTTACACCTCTGTCAATATTTTATTTTGTAAGAGTATAATAATAATCTCCATCATGCTTGTTCTACAGGATTTTTGTGAGGATTAAATGCTTGGAAACATTTAAACCATAAGTTGTGATAAGACTTTTTTTTCTCAAGCCAGTCTCACAGTTCATGCATAAGATAAAGAAAATGCATGAGCCTGCTCCCAGCTGCTCTTATTTGAGCATTCTGTATATCAGGGTTTCCCACTCTGCCCGGCTACATCTTTTCTGTTTTTCATATAGGACAAAAAGGAAGAGCTCCAACAACTATCACCACCACACCACCATTTCTTCTTCCCCCACGACCACCAGCACCCACATCTCGGGGAGGTGACTGATCCATTAGTAAAAGGCTGGGTCCAGACTTCCTGTGTTCAAATCCTGATCATTTCCTTTATAACCTTATTACCTTAGCCAAGTTGCTTAACTTTTTTGCTCATCTCTTCCTTGTTGATAATAATGATACCTATTTCATAGTGCTGATGTGAGAATTAAATCCGTTGTTACATATAAAGTGCTTTGACTAATTCCTGGTAAATAATTAGCACTTAAAAATATTTGGTTTAAAAAAAAATTTTGGTTTAATTATTGTTGCCTCTATCCAGAGTTATAGAGAAGTGCTGTGTTGTAAAAGATAACCAGTAAGGTTTAGTTCTGGGGACTGAGGGCACCTAGTTATAAGCCATGAAGTAAAGGATAACTGATCATTCTTTTCACTTTACTTAACTACCCTGAAGTTAAAAGGAAGATAAAAGAGAATAGCTTTGTTTGTTTCACATAATTAGTATGATATGGGTGAGTGTATAAAGTCATAGGATTTTAGAGAGGGAGGAAACCTTGGCACTCATCTGGTTAATCTCATTTTAAATATGAGAAAAGGAAACCTAGACAGAAGGAATAATCTGTTCAAGCTTCCGTATTGAATGAGTAGCATTAAAGTGAGATTTCAGCTTAAGTTAGGAACAGACTGCTTCTGTTGACTCTCCTCACTTTAGAATTATTTCTTTTTTTTATCTGTATTTTTGCAAAACTGCTTCTTAACAGTCATCTAAGATTGCACACAGGTTTAAAAAAAAAAAAACAAAAACCCAAACCAACCACAGCCTCTAATGTCTGTCTATGATGGGAACAGCTTTATTTTGTTTTGGGCCATCTTTGAAGTTAGCTGCTTTGTTTCTTATTCCTCCTCCACCAGCACTCACTCAGAGATACAGGAACTCATTTTGAACCAAAGTTGGGAGCATTTAGCAGCTTCAGAGAGTATCATTGGCATCAGAGTCATTTTTCCCCATGACAATCTTTGCTATAGCTACTAATGTCCTTTCTTTTTCAAGTAGGTGGTCATATAGAACATTGGGTTGGCCAAAAATTTGTTCCAGTTTTCCTGTTACATCTTACAGGAAAATCCAGATGAACTTTTTGGTCAGCACAATATTTGAGTACCTTATAATCTATGCTCTTTTCTTATTCAGAATATCAAAAACTAAATGTGATTCCTGGTTCCAGGACACTTCCAAAAGGGTCCTTTAGAGAACTTAAAACATATAGGTCATCAGTTATTCTTTTAAAACTTTCTAATTTTATAATGAGTAAATGGAGACACAAAGGTTAAATGACCATTCTGTAGTCACACACCTTTCTTCTCAAAAATGCCTCCTGGTAGGACACATGCCTACTCTCTAGTTTTTTTCTGTTGTTGTTGTTGTTTGTTTGTTTTTAGTATATTGATTTTTTATTGAAGGATAATTGCTTGACATTGTTTCCTGTCAAACCTCAACACGAATCAGCCATAGGTATACTTATATCTCCTCCCTTTTGAACCTCCCTCCCATCTCCTTCCCCATCCCACCCCTCTAGGTTGATACAGAGCCCCTGTTTGAGTTTCCTGAGCCATACTGCAAATTTCCATTGGCTATCTATTTTACGCATGGTAATGTAAGTTTCCATGTTACTCTTTCCATACATCTTGCCCTCTCCTCCCCTATCCCCATGTTCATAAGTCTATTTTCAATGTCTGTTTTTCCATTGTTGCCCTGTAAATAAATTCTTCAGTACCATTTTTCTAGATATACATGTTAGAATACAATATTTGTCTTTCTCTTTCTGACTTACTTCACTCTGTATAAAAGGTTCTAGGTTCATCCACCTCATTAGAACTGATAAATGTGTTCCTTTTTATGGCTGAGTAATATTCCATTGTGTATATGTACCATAATTTCTTTATATATTCATTTGTCGATGGACTTCTAGGTTGCTTCTGTGTTCTAGCCATTGTAAATAGTGTTTCAGTGAACAATGGAATACATGTGTCTTTTTCGATTTTGGTTTTCTCAGGGTATATGCCTAGGAGTGGGATTGCTGGGTCATATAGTGGTTTTATTCCTAGTTTTTTAAGGAATTGCCATACCGCCTTCCATAGTGGCTGTATCAATTTACATTCCCACCAGCAGTGCAAGAGTGTTCCCTTTTCTCCACACCCTCTCCAGCATTTATTGTTGTAGACTTTTTGATGAGGGCCATTCTGACTGGTGTGAGGTGATATCTCATTGTAGTTTTGATTTCTCTAATAATGAGCAATGTTGAGCATCTTTTCATGTGTTTGTTAGCCATCTGTATGTCTTCTTTGGAGAAAAATGTCTGTTTAGGTCATTTTCCCACTTTTTAATTGGGTTGTTTGTTTTTCTGGCAGTGAGATGTATGAGCTGCTTTTATATTTTGGAAATTAATCCTTTGTCAGCTGTTCCATTTGCTATTATTTTTTCCCATTCTGAGGGTTGCCTTTTCATCTTGCCTGTAGTTTCCTTTGCTGTGCAAAAGATTTTAAATTTAATCAAGTCCCATTTGTTTACTTTTGTTTTTATTTCTGTTACTCTAGGAAGTGGATCATAGAGGCTCTCGCTTTGATTTATGTTCTGCCTATGTTTTCCTCTAAGAGTTTTAGTTTCTGGTCTTATATTTAGGTCTTTATCTATTTTGAGTTTATCTTTGTGTATGGTGTTAGGAAGTGTTCTAATTTCATTCTTTTACATGTAGCTGTCCAGTTTTCCCAGCCCCATTTGTTGAAGAGGCTGTCTTTGCACCATTGTATATTCTTGCCTCCTTTGTCAAAAATAAGGTATCAATAGGTGCATGGGTTTATTTCTGGGCTTTCTATCTTGTTCCATTGGTCTATATTTCTGTTTTTGTGCCAGTACCATACTGTCTTGATGACTGTGGCTTTATAGTATAATCTGAAGTCAGGAAGGTTGATTCTTCCAGCTCCATTCTTTCTCAAGACTGCTTTGGCTGTTCAGGGTCTTTTGTGTTTCCATATGAATAGTGAAATGTTTTGTGCTAGTTCTGTGAAAAATGCCATTGGTATTTTGATAGGGATTGCAATGAATCTGTAGATTGCATTTGGTAGTACAGTCATTTTCATAATATTGATTCTTCCTACTCAGGAAAATGGAATATCTCTGTTTATGTTGTCTTTGGTTTCTTTCATTAGTGTCTTATCATTTTCTGTGTATAGTTCTTTTGTCTCCTTGCTGCTGCTGCTAAGTCGCTTCAGTCGTGTCTGATTCTGTGCGACCCCATAGATGGCAGCCCACCAGGCTCCCCCGTCCGTGGGATTCTCCAGGCAAGAACACTGGAGTGGGTTGCCATTTCCTTCTCCAATGCATGAAAGTGAAAAGTGAAAGTGAAGTCGCTCAGTCGTGTCCGACCCTTAGCTACCCCAGGGACTGCAGCCTACCAGGCTCCTCCGTCCATGGGATTTTCCAGGCAAGAATACTGGAGTGGGGTTTGTCTCCTTAGGTAAGTTTATTCCTAGATATTTAATTCTTTTTGTTGTAATGGTGAATAGAATTGATTCCTTAGTTTCTATTTCTGATTTTTCATTGTTAGTATAGGGAAATGCAAGTGATTTCTGTGTATTGATTTGTATTCTGAAACTTTATTAAATTCACTGATTAGCTCTAGCAATTTTCTGATACTATCTTTAAGCTTTTCTATGTACAGTATCATGTCATCTGCAAACAGTGAAAGCTTTACTTCTTCTTTTCCGATCTGTAGTCCTTTTCTTTCTTTTTCTTCTCTGATTGCTGTAGCTAGGACTTCCAGAACTATGTTGAATAATAGTGGTGAAAGTGGACACCCTTGTCTTGTTCCTGATCTTAGGGGGAATGCTTTCAGTTTTTCACCATTGAGAATAATGTTTGCTGTAGGCTTATCATATATGGCCTTTACTATGTTGAGGTAGGTTCCTTCTATGCCCGTTTTTTAAAGTGTTTTAATTATAAATGGGTGCTGAATTTTGTTTCTGTATCTATCGAGGTTATCATATGGTTTTTATCTTCAATTTGTAAATATGGTGTATCACATTGATTGATTTGTGTATATTGAAGAATCCTTGCATCCCTGGAATAAACCCAACTTGATCATGGTATATGAACTTTTTGATGTGTTGCTGAATTCTGTTTGCTAAAATTTTGTTGAGGATTTTTGCATTTGTGTTCATCAGTGATATTGGCTTGTAGTTTTCTTTTTTTGTGTTGTCTTTGTCTGGTTTTGGTATCAGGGTGATGGTGGCCTCGCAGAATGAGTTTGGAAGTGATCCTTCCTTTGCAATTTTTTGAAAGAGTTTTAGAAGGATAGGCATTAGCTCTTCTCTAGATGTTTGATAGAATTCTCCTGTGAAGCCCTCTGGTCCTGGGCTTTTGTCTTTGGGGAGATTTTTGATCACAGCTTCAATTTCAGTGCTTGTAATTGGGTTGTTCATAATTTCTATTTCTTCCTGGTTCAGTCTTGGGAGACTAAACTTTTCTAAGAATCTGTCCATTTCTTCCAGGTTATCTATTTTATTGCCATATAGTTGTTCAGAATAGTCTCTTAAATCCTTTGTATTCATGAATTGTCTGTTGTAACCTCTCCTTTTTCATTTCTAATTTTGTTGATTTCTCTTTTTTTCTTGATGAGTCTGGCTAAAGGTTTGTAAATTTTATCTTCTTAAACAACCATCTTTTAGGTTTTTTACATCTTTACTATTGTTTCTTTCATTTCTTTTTCATTTATTTCTGCTCAGATCTTTATGATTTCTTTCCTTCTGTTAATTTTTTTTTGTTCTTCTTTTTCCAGTTGTTTTAGGTGTACAGCTAAGTTGTCTATTCATTGTTTTTCTTGTTTCTTGAGGTAGGATTGTATTGCTATAAACTTCCCTCAGAACTGCTTTTGCTGATCTCATAGATTTTGAGTTGTTGTGTTTTCATTGTCATTTGCATCTAGAAATTTTTTGATTTCCCTTTCGATTTCTCCAGTAACCTGTTGGTTATTTAGAAACATGTTGTTTAATCTCCATGTGTTTGTGCTTCTTACAGTTTTTTTCTTGTAATTGATATCTAGTCTCATAGCATTGTAATTGGAAAAGATGCTTGATACAATTTCAGCTTTCTTAAATTTACTGAGGTTTGATTCATGACCCAAGATGTGGTCTATCTTGGGGAATGTTCCATGTGCACTTGAGAAGGGTATTCTTGTGCATTTGGATGGAATGTCCTGAGGATATCAATGAAATCCATCTCATCTAATGTATCATTTAAGACTTGTGTTTCCTTATTAATTTTCTGTTTTGATGATCTGTCCATTGGTGTGAGTGAGTTGTTAAAGTCTCCTACTAACATTGTGTTACTGTCAATTTGTGCTTTTATGTCTGTTAGTGTTTGTCTATGTATTGAGGCACTCCTATGTTGAGTGCATAGATATTTACAATTGTTATGTCTTCATCTTGGATTAATCCCTTGACCATCATTCCTTATCTCTTGTAATCTTCTTCATTTTAAGGTCTATTTTGTCTGATATGAAGATTGCTACTCCAGCTTTCTTTTGCTTCCCATTTGTGTGAAATATATTTTTCCATCCTATCACTTTCAGTCTATATGTGTCTTGAGGTCTGAAGTGGGTTTCTTGTAGACAGCATATATATGGGTCTTGTGTTTTTATCCATTCAGCCAGTCTGGGTTCTTTGGTTAGAAAATTTAATCCATTTACATTTAAAGTAATTATTGATATATATGTTCCCATTGCCATGTTCTTAATTGTTTGGGATTGATTTTGTAGATTTTTTTTTTTCTCTTGTAGTTCTTGACTATCTAAGTCCCTTTAACATTTGTTGTAAAGCTGATTTGGTGGTACTGAATTCTCTTAACTTTTGCTTGTTGGAAAAAGCTTTTTATTTCTCCATCAATTTTGAATGAGTTCCTTGCTGGATACAGTGATCTTGGTTGTAGATTTTTCTCCTTCAGTCCTTTAAATATATCCTGCCATTCCCTTCTGGCCTGTAGAGTTTCTGCTGAAAGATCAGCTGTTAAGCGTGTGGGGTTTCCCTTGTATGTTACTTGTTGGTTCTCCCTTGCTGCTTTTAATATTCTTTCTTTGTGTTTAGTGTCTGTTAGTTTGATTAGTATGTGTCTTGGTTTGTTTCTTCTTGGGTTTATCCTGTATGGAACTCTTTGTGCCTCTTGGACTCGATTGACTATTTCCTTTTCTTTTTTTTTTTATTTTACTTTACAATTCTGTATTGGTTTTGCCATACATTGACATGAATCCACCACAGGTGTACATGCGTTCCCAAACATGAACCCCCCTCCCACCTCCCTCCCCACAGCATCTCTCTGGGTCATCCCCGCGTACCAGCCCCAAGCGTGCCATATCCTGCATCGGACATAGACTGGCAATTCGATTCTTACATGATATTATACATGTTTCAATGCCATTCTCTCAAATCATCTCACCCTCTCCCTCTCCCTCTGAGTCCAAAAGTCCGCTATACACATCTGTGTCTTTTTTGCTGTCCTGCATACATGGTCATCATTGCCATCTTTCTAAATTCCATATATATGTGTTAGTATACTGTATTGGTGTTTTTCTTTCTGGCTTACTTCACTCTGTATAATCGGCTCCAGTTTCATCCATCTCATCAGAACTGATTCAAATGTATTCTTTTTAATGGCTGAGTAATACTCCATTGTGTATATGTACCACAGCTGTCTTATCCATTCATCTGCTGATGGACATCTAGGTTGTTTCCATGTCCTGGCTATTATAAACAGTGCTGCGATGAATATTGGGGTACATGTGTCTCTTTCAATTCTGGTTTCCTCAGTGTGTATGCCCAGCAGTGGGATTGCTGGGTCATAAGGCAGTTCTATTTGCAATTTTTTAAGGAATCTCCACACTGATCTCCATAGTGGCTGTACTAGTTTGCATTCCCACCAACAGTGTAGGAGGGTTCCCTTCTCTCCACACCCTCTCCAGCATTTATTGCTTGCAAATTTTTGGATCGCAGACATTCTGACTGGTGTGAAGTGGTACCTCATTGTGGTTTTGATTTGCATTTCTCTAATAATGAGTGATGTTGAGCATCTTTTCATGTGTTTGTTAGCCATCCGTATGTCTTCTTTGGAGAAATGTCTATTTAGTTCTTTGGCCCATTTTTTTATTGGGTCGTTTATTTTTCTGGAATTGAGCTGCAGGAGTTGCTTGTATATTTTTGAGATTAGTTGTTTGTCAGTTGCTTCATTTGCTATTATTTTCTCCCATTCGGAAGGCTGTCTTTTCACCTTGCTTATAGTTTCCTTTGTTGTGCAGAAGCTTTTAATTTTAATTAGGTCCCATTTGTTTATTTTTGCTTTTATTTCCAGAATTCTGGGAGGTGGATCCTAGAGGATCCTGTTATTTTCAACTATAATCTCTTCTAAAATTTTCTCATACCCTTTCTTTTTCTCTTCTTCTTTTGGGAGCCCTGTAATTCAAATGTTGGTGTGTTTGATATTGTCCCAGAGGTCTCTGAGACTATCCTCAGTTCTTTTCATTCTTTTTACTTTATCCTGCTCTTCAGAAGTTATTTCCAACATTTTATCTCCCAGCTCACTGAGACATTCTTCTGCTTCAGATTTTCTGCTGTTGATTCCTTATAGAGTGTTTTTGGGGCTTCCCTGTTCAATCAGAAGGTAAAGCATCTGCATGCACTTCGGGAGACCCAGGTTCGATCCCTGGGTTGGGAAGATCCCCTGGAGAAGGAAATGGCAATACACTCCAGTACTCTTCCCTGGAAAATCCCATTGATGGAGGAGCCTGGTAGGCTACAGTCAATGGGATCACAATGAGTCGAACACAACTGAGCCACTTCACTTTCTTTCATTTAGAGTATTTTTAATTTCAGTAGTTGTGTTGTTTGTCTCTGTATGTTTATTCTTTAATTCTTCTAGGTCTTTGTTAATTGATTCTTGTATTTTCTCCATTTTGCTTTCAAGGTTTTTGATCATCTTTATTATCATTATTCTGAATTCTTTTTCAGGTAGTTTGCCTATTTCCTCATTTATTTGAACTTCTGTGTTTCTAGTTTGTTCCTTGATTTGTGTAGTATTTCTCTGCCTTTTCATTATTTTTTTTTTTTTAAGTTATTGTCTTTGAGGTCTCCTTTCCCCAGGCTTCAAGGAAAGTTGAATTCTTTCCTTGAGGAAGGTTGAATTCTTTCTTCCTTTTGGTCTGCCCTCCTAAGTTTGGTCCAGTGGTTTGTGTAAGCTTCATATAGGCTGAGATTTGTGCTGAGTTTTTGTTTGTTTGTTTTTCCTTTGGTTGGCAAGGCTGAAGGAGGTGGTAATCCTGTCTGCTAATGATTCGGTCTGTACTTTTGTTTTGTTTGTTGCTTAGATGAGGCATCCTGCACAGGGTGGTTGGATGATGCTGCATTTTATATTCAAGTGGTTTCGGTTGTGTGAGTTCTCACTATTTCATACTCCCTAGGGTTAGTTCTCTGGTAGTCTAGGGTCTTGGAGTCAGTGCTCCCACTCCAAAGGCTCAGGGCTTGATCTCTGGTCAGGAATAAAGATTGCATAAGTGGTTTGTTATGGCATTAAGTGAGATCAAAATAAATATACAAAAACGAGAAACCAAAATGAACTCCTAACAAATGATAGTTACAAAATCAGGCAACTAATAATTAAAATAATGGAACATGCACATATACATATATACTCATGTGCTAAGTCAGAACAGTCCAACAAAAAATAAAGTACAGTAGATTGACCCAGTGAACAAAGGAAATTAAAAATTGTATTTACCAGTTAAGAGCAAAACTAACTAAGGCACAAACCAGAAAAAAAAACTAAAGCAAGGTGCCAAGTGGGGAATAAAGCATTGCAAACAAAACTAACAAATATGTTGAGAGGCAAGGACAGAAAGATAGATATGCAAAGTTAAATAGAGGTAGATGAAAAAGATTTATATACATTAAAGATTAACTGCAAAGGTTAAGGAACAGTAGGAAAGGCATACAAAGGAATAAATGTAGAAAAAATTAATACATTTAAAAGTTTTAAAAATTAAAATTATAAAAATAGAAAAGGAAAATAATGGAAGAAGAAAAAAGGAAATAGGAAATAAAATCCGAAAGAATCTACGGAACAAGTCAAAACATAAGAATAATAAATGTTTTTCTTGAATCACTGGTGTCAGAGTCCTCTGCCTTGCTGGGAGTCAGAGTCCACCTTACCTCCCTAGGATTCCCTCCAACACTGTGCTGATCTCTGGACCTGCTGTGAGGGCAGCTTGGATTCTAATCTGGTCCTACTCCTTTGTGTTCTTGCCTCCAATGTCCACAGCTATCAGAACTAGTGCGTTTTCTTTTGTGGGAGCTCTCAGTGACCTTTTATATATTCCATAGACATGGAGTTCGTCTAGTTGACTGTGTGGGTTTAATCTGCAGCTTGTGCAGCTGGTGGGAAGATTTTGGGTCTTCTTCCTTAGCCACACTTCCCCTTGGTTTCAATTGTGTTTTTTTTTTCCACCTCTCCATGTGGGTCTTCCACTGGGGTTTGCTCCTGTGGCTGCCCTGGAGGGCTTGGGTTTGCCCCTGTGAGGGCCAGGTGTGGAGGCGGTGCAGCTGCTTGGGTCGCAGGAGTTCTGGCAGCACCAGGTACTCAGGAAGGTTGGCAGCTAGGGCAGCAGGAAATATAGTGCTCTAGAAGGGTATGGCAACCAGTATTGGCCAATATGCTCCAGTATTCTTACCTGGAGAAGCCCCCTTCCCTGACTGAGTAGCTTGGCAGGCCACGGTCTACAGGGTCACAAAGAGTTGGACAAGACCGCAGCGACCCTGGGCGCACAGACACAAGACGTTTTTGCCTGTGGCAGCTCTGCCCCAGGGGAGTGAGTGTGAAGGTGTCACAGCTGCTTGGCTTTCAGGGACCCTGGTGGTGCCAAGTGAGCAGGGACACGCACTGCCTCTGCCGCAGGAGCTATGGTCCTCTCAGTGTCTTTTTTCGAGCCTCTTGAAGCTGATGATCAGAAGGCCTCTTTGGCCAGTCTTTCTCTGTAGCTCTGCCCCGTTCAGGCACTTAGGGGGCTCCCTTGCCTGGGGTCCTTCCTGTTGTTCAGCACGTCAGGCACATAGAGGGGCCCCCCCGGCTGGGGTCCTAATCTGCAGATTGGTGTGTGAGGCACTTCAAGGGGCACCCTGGGTGGGGTCCTACTCTGTAGTTCAGTGCATCAGGCGTTTGATGGGCCAGCCTCTCTATTGTTCAGCTGCTGATGCTGGCATGTGGGGAGAGAGTGGCTATGGTGATGGCTCCACCGCCTGCGTGTGACTCAGCAGTATTTCCTTGCTTCCATGGCTGCCTGGCTTTCCTCCACTGGCATTTCCCACCATGATCTCCTCCCTCACATCCCCTCAATCAGTGTCTCTGCAGTCAACAGCAGCCCTCGCTCTGGGACTGCTCCACAATCCCTAAACTCCAGCTCCCAGCCTCTGTGCTTTCCGGGGCACCAGTGTTCCTGTACGGGGTATGTATGGCTGTGGCGACGACTGTCTGATGCTCATTCTGTATAGGCTGCCACAGATCAGCTGTTCCAGTCCCAGCCTTAAATGTTTCTCCTCTGACTCAGACGATTGCCTGGATGTGGGGATTGGACCTCTGCTTCAGTTCCCTCACCCGCCGAGGGCAGGTCCCGTCCTACTAACACTCCTGTTTTTCCCCCTCGTTCTTTCCTCCTACTAAGGTGTGCGTGGTTCTATATATTCTTTTCCACTGGTCAGGTACTCCTGTCCACCCTCAGCTGGTGTTCTGCATGCCCTTCTGTGTCTGAAGGTGTATTCCTGATGTATCCATGGAGAGAGATGTACTCCACATCCACCTACTCCTCCGCCGTCTTGTTCTCCCCTACTCTCCATTTTGAAGATAATACTTTGTATATAGTAAAGTAAAAATTGTCAAAGAAGTGCGATGGTTGTCTTCTCAAATTCATCAGTGTGACAACTTGCAGCCTACCTTCTGATGTCTTTTCATCTTCCCCACTGTGGTTTGGGATATTTAGTTCTAAATTATTTTGTAAGACTTTTTCTCTCAGTATATAAGTTTTTTCAAATTGGTTTTAAGTTTTCCAGAGTTGTAATTCTCCTTTTTCATTCTAAAAAAGTAATATCAAAGATACAATATTCAAAGCTGTGAATATGTAGATAGATTTAAATATTTCCTGCTTTCTACTGTAAATTGAGTCTCCAGATTTCTTTATTCATAGTAGTAATTGTCTATCTTGTAGGAGACAACTGCATCTTCAGGACAAATAAGTATTTTCACACTGTCCATGATGGACCTCACAGTTTACCTGCAGAAACCCTTCTGTACAGGGAACTCATTTAATTGCTAACACTATTCTTTGCCCTCCTAATCCTTTTCCTTTGTCTAGCTCATTAACTTTTGGTTACTTTAAAGTATCCTACTTCAATGTGGGATCTTTCTTGCAGAGAGCAGCATCCAGAAGGATCAGTGACCATCCTCTGTACAATACACTATGGTTTTGACTCACACCTTAGGGGCTTTTATTTATTTATTTATTAAATATTTATTTAATATTTCCCTGGTGGCTCAGACGGTAAAGCGTCTGTCTACAATGTGAGAGACCTGGGTTTGATCCCTGGGTTGGGAAGATTCCCTGGAGAAGGAAATGGCAACCCACTCCAGTACTCTTGCCTTGAAAATCCCATGGACGGAGGAGCTTGGTGCAGGCTGCTATCCATGGGGTTGCAAAGAGTTGGGCACGACTGAGCGACTTCACTTTTCTTTCTTAAATATTTATTTGGCTGCCTTGGGTCTTAGTTACACCACACAGGATCTTGGTTGCATCATGGAGAATCTTTTGTTGCAGTGCATGCACTCTTTAGTTGTGGCACATGGGGTCAATAGTTGTGGCACATGGGATTAGTGGCTCTGTGGCATGTGGGATCTTGGTTCTCTGACCAGGGATCGAACCCATGTCTCCTGCTTTGCAAGGTGGATTCTTAACCACTGGACCAGAAGGGAAGTCCCCTTAGGGGCTTTTTACACTGGCCTTTCCTGAGGAGCTTTCCTTACTCATATTTTCATAGGTTTATATGTTTTCTTGCCCTTAATCTAGAATGCTACAGCTATGGTAACAACAGCATTCACCCTTTCAACTGTTCGTTAAGTGCCACCTTTGATTGGTTATATAGACTTTGTGACACGTGTTCGTGCTATTTAAAAGAAATCTTAGCTCTGTGCTTCCTTCACAGGGTTGTCCTGATAAGCTTCCTTTGACAGTCTCCTTGAATCTTGCTGCGTTTTACTGTTAATTGTCCCCACTAGTAATGAGTTTCACCATTCATTAAGCTTACCCTTTTACGTTCTTATTAAAAAAAAAAGAAAGTTTTGCCAAGTTTTGCCTTGGATACATCCTATAGTGATTTTGATTCTACCCCAGCAATGCTGACTGTAACCATTTGATAGAATACTCTCCTCCTGATCTTGACTTGAATGTCTCTGACGATGGGGAACTCACGTTTGATGTTTAGTCTGTACTTCCTTGTGTATAACTGCTTATGGAATACAAGTTTGCCTCTGGACACATAAGATACCTATTTTTTCAATAAGAACATTTCAGATATTTGATGACAGACATGAGCTTTCCTCATTTCTCCATCCCTGTCTCTAGTTATTAAGCTAGTACTTCAAATGAGATCATGATCACACAACATAAACGCCTGTGACTTGAATTCTGAGTGGACTTAACTCATGGGTTATCTTAACCTTTCTAACACATTGAGGGTATAAATGATCATCTTTTAAATTCATATTGTGGATTCATCATCTAAAAAGGTACGAAGAGAGCTTTGGATTTGGTGTCAGTTCCCTGGTGGCTCAGAGGTTAAAACATCTGCCTGCAATGCAGGAGACCTGGGTTCGATCCCTGGGTCGGGAAGATCCCCTGGAGAAGGAAATGGCAACCCACTCCAGGATTCTTGCCTGGAGAATCCCATGGACGGAGGAGCCTGGTGGGCTACAGTCCACGGGGTCACAAAGAGTCGGACATGACTGAGAGACTTCACTTCCTCATTGCAAACTATATTTGAATTCTTGACCAGACTCATACTTCAGTTTTTTCTGACTTACAGTTTTTTCATTGTACATGTGGATAGCAATGTTGGCCTTGTGTGGTTACCCTGAGGATTAAGTAAACGAACCTGTACAGAGCTGGTGCCTAGTAAGTCTTATTTTCCCTTCTCTTTCCTACCCTCTTCTTTCTTTCCTTCTAATACTTAAAAAAAGTTAAGTATAGTTGATTTACAATATTATATTAGTTTCAGATGTATAGCAGTGATTCATTATTTTCATAGTTTATACCCCATTAAAATTATTACAAGATAATGGATATAATTCCTTGTGCAATACAATATATCCTTGTTGCTTGTCTGTTACATATAGTAGTTTGTGTCTCTTAATACCATACCCTCAGTGTGTTCCTCCTATTTTCCTTTCCCTACTGGTTACCACTAGTTTGTTAGTTCTAAGTCTGTGAGTTTGTTTTTGTTTTACTATTTACACTAATTTGTATTATATTTTAGATATAAATGATTTCACACGGTATTTGTCTTTCTCTGTTTGATTTATTTCATGAGCATAATATTCTCTAGGTCTATCTACCTTGCTACAAATGACAGAATTTCATTCTTTTTTTACGACTGAGTAATATTCTATTATGGTGCTTCCCAGGTAGCTCAGTGGTAAAGAATCTGCCTGCCAATGCAGGAGATACAGGTTTGATCCCTGGGCCAGGAATATCTGCTGGAGGAGGAAACGGCAGCCCACTCCAGCATTTTTGCTGGGAAAATCCCATAGACAGAGGAGCCTGGTGGGCTGTAGTCCATGGGGTCACAAAGAATTGGACATGACTGAGTGACTGACTCACAGATGCAATATTCTATTATATATATACTCACATCAGTTTTATCAAGTCATCTATTGATGGACACTTGGGTTGCTTCCATGTCTTGGCTATTATAAGTATAGCTGCTATGAACACTGGGATCAATGTGTCTTTTTGAATTAGTGTTTCCATTTTTTGTGGAGATATACCTGGGAGTAGAATTGCTGGTTGTATGGTAGTTCTATTTTAGCTTTTTGAGAAGTCCTAATAGTGTTTTCTATAGTGGTTGTGCCAGTTTGCATTTCCACCAAAAGTGTACATCTTTGGCAACATTTGTTATTTGTCGACTTTTTGATGATAGGCATTCTGAGATGTGTGAAGTGATAGTTTTTAATTTTCATTTCCCTAATAATTAGTGATATTGAGCATATTTTTATGTGTTTATTAGTCATCTATATGTCATCTTTGGAAAACTGTACCTTTAGGTCTACTACATATTTATTAGATTGAATTATTTTTTTTTTATATTGAGTTGTATGAGCTATTTATGTATTTTAGCTATTAACCTCTTGTCAGTTACATAATTTCCAAATATTCTCTCCCATTCTATTGCTTATCTTTTCATTTTGTCAATGATACCCTTTGCTGTGCAAAAGCTTTTAAGTTTAATTAGGTCCCATTTGTTTATTTTTGCTTTTATTCCTTTTGCCTTTGGAGACAGATCCAAAAAATATATAAATATTGCTGAAATGTATGTCAAACTCCTATGTTTTTCCTAGGAGTTTTGTGGTTTCTGATCATATATTTAGGTCTTTAATCCATTTTGAGTTTATTTTTATATATGGTATGAGAAAAAGGTCTAATCTCATTGTTTTACTATAGATATCCAGTTTTCCCAGCATCACTTATTGAAGAGACTGTTTTTCCTCCATGATATATTCTTGCCCCCTTTGTGGTAGATTAATTGACCATAGGTATGCAGGTTTATTTCTGGGCTCTTTATTCTGTTTCATTGATATGTTTCTTTTTATGCCAGTACTTTACAGTTTTATTTACTGTAGCTTTGTAGTTGAGTCTAAAGTTTGAGAGAGTGACACCTCCAGCTCTGGTTTTCTTTTTTGTTCTCTCTCAAGATTGCTTTGGCAATTTGGGGTCTTTTGTGGTTCCATGTGAATATTAGGATTATTTTTTACAGTTCTGAGAAAAATGTAATAATATTTCTATCAGGATTACATTAAACCTGTAGATTGATTTGGGTAGTATGGTCATTTTAGAAATTTTAATTTTTCCAGTCCTAGAGTATAGGGTATTGTTACATTTCCTTATATCATCGTGAGTTGCCTTTATCTGTGTTCTCAGAGTACAGGTCATTCACCTCCTTGGTTAAGTTTATTCCTAGATATTTTTTAATTTTTATGTGATTTTAAACAGTTGCTTTTTTTTAAACTTTCTCTTTTCTAATAGTTCACTGTTGTGTATAGAAAAGCAACAAATTTCTGTGTTAATTTTGTATCCTGAAACTTTGCTGCATTTATTTATTAGTTCTAATAGTTTTGAGGTGAAGCCTTTAGGGTTTTCTATATAAATACCATGCTACCTGCAAATAGTTACAGTTCATTCTTCCTTTTCTATTTGCATATCTTTTCTTTTTTCTTGTCTGGTTGCTGCAGCCAAGATTTCATATATTATGTTAAACAGAAGTGGCAAGAGTGAGTATCCTTGTCTTATTCATGAATTTAGCGGGAAGGCTTTCAGCTTTTTGAGTATGATATTCAGTTCAGTTCAGTTCAGTTGCTCAGTTGTGTCCAACTCTTTGCGACTCCATGGACTGCAGCATGCCAGGCCTCCCTGTCCATTGCCAACTCCAGGAGTTCACTCAAACTCATGTCCATTGAGTCGGTGATGCCACCCAACCATCTCATCCTCTGTCATCCCTTTCTTCTCCTGCCTTCAATCTTTCCCAGCATCATGGTCTTTTCAAATGAGTCAGCTCTTCGTATCAGGTGGCCAAAGTATTGGAGTTTCAGCTTCAGCATCCGTCCTTCCAGTGAATATTCAGGACTGATCTCCTTGCAGTCCAAGGGACTCTCAAGAGTCTTCTCCAACACCCCAGTCCAAAAGCATCAATTCTTCAGCACTCAGCTTTCTTCATAGTCCAGTCTCACATCCATACATGACTACTGGAAAAACAATAGCCTTGACTAGACGGATCTTTGTTGGCAAAGTAATGTCTCTGCTTTTTAATATGCTGTCTAGGTTGGTCATAACTTTCCTTCCAAGGAGTAAGCATCTTTTAATTTCATGGCTGCAGTCACCATCTGCAGTGATTTTAGAGCTCCCCAAAATAAAGTCTGCCACTATTTCCACTGTTTCCCCATCTATTTGCCATGAAGTGATGGGACCAGATGCCATGATCTTTGTTTTCTGAATGTTGAGCTTTAAGCCAAGTTTTTCACTCTCCTCTTTCACTTTTATCAAGAGACTCTAGTTCTTCTTCACTTTCTGCCATAAAGATGGTGTCATCTGCATATCTGAGGTTATTGATATTTCTTCCTGCAATCTTGATTCCAGCTTGTGCTTCATCCAGCCCAGCATTTCTCATGATGTACTCTGCATATAAGTGGATTTGTCTTAAATGGCCTTTCTAATGTTGAGATATGTTCCCTCTAAACCCACTTTGATGAGAGTTTTTAAACAAATACTTCTAACACATACTATGAATGTAGAATTTTAAGTTGATGTTTTTATGTGATTTGAACTAAAAAGTTTGAAATTATAGAACCCACTGATTCCTTGACTGAAATAAAACTCTGAAGTCGCTCAGTCGTGTCTGACTCTTTGCGACCCCGTGGACTGTAGCCTATCAGGCTCCTCAGTTCATGGAATTCTCCAGGCAAGAGCACTGGAGTGGGTTGCCATTTCCTTCTCCAACTGAAATAAAAATTTGGGTTAATATAAAGCATTACTTTGCCGACTAAGGTCTGTCTAGTCAAGGCTATGGTTTTTCCTGTGGTCATGTATGGATGTGAGAGTTGGACTGTGAAGAAGGCTGAGCGCCAAAGAATTGATGCTTTTGAACTGTGGTGTTGGAGAAGACTCCTGAGAGTCCCTTGGACTGCAAGGAGATCCAACCAGTCCATTCTGAAGGAGATCAGTCCTGGGATTTCTTTGGAAGGAATGATGCCAAAGCTGAAACTCCAGTACTCTGGCCACCTCATGCGAAAAGTTGACTCATTGGAAAAGACTGATGCTGGGAGGGATTGGGGGCAGGAGGAGAAGGGGACGACAGAAGATGAGATGGCTGGATGGCACCACTGACTAAGTGAACTCTGGGAGTTGGTGATGGACAGGGAGGCCTGGTGTGCTGCGATTCATGGGGTCTCAAAGAGTCGGACACGACCTAGCGACTGAACTGAACTGAAAGCTATACTGAAGGCCAGTGTGCAAGGAAAGAGATTACATCACTGAGATAATTTACAACTAACATCTAGATAACTTGATATGGTTCATTCTCTGGAGTTTACAGCTGCAGACAACTATATTAGAAGTCTCTATGAGAGTGTTTTCGTATATAATTTCTAGCCTCATTCTGTTTGGTAGAGAACATTTCTTCACTTGACAGTCAGAAAAACTTTAAGTGTGGATGGATTACTCAAAATGTAGATTAAAAAAGAAAGGTGTACCTCTTCCTTGAGTTAAATGCACTTCCCAACCCCAGGTCTCTTTCTTAACTGATGGCTGAAAGTATGACTTTCCAACTCACTTAAGGGAATAATCCTTCTCCTTTCAAGAATGTTGTGGGTTTACACTAGGATTTTGTCATTGTAGCACCATCAGAAAAAAGTAGCCTGACATCTGTGCTAGGTTCATAAAGAGGATAAGAGGAAACACATTACTAGATTAAGGCCTTGGGGTTTTCTTTATATTTATCAGATATTTGTGTCTCTTTTTTTTTTTTTTCATAGCCGCTACTTACCTGATGCTATCAGAGATTAAAGATGATACCACTATTAATAAAAATATGCCTAAGATAAAAGTCAAGACTGTTCTTACTCATTCTGAACATTTAATACTTTCAAGTCAAATTAAATCAACATATATTTACAGAGTGTCTACTATTGTCAAAGTAAGGTACTAGAGCCTCATGGGTACAAAAAAATGTAAATCACGATTCTCCTCATTCTGTTTCTACTTTTAACATAAAGTCAACATTCTTTCCCTAGCTTTTTTCCTCAGAAAATAGTAAATGCTTCTGGTTACTTATCTTTTAAAAGCTAGCTATGGCTATTTCCTTGTCTTTTTCCTTTTCAGGAATGAGAGTAAGAACTGTCAAAATGAAGAGAATAGAATGGATCTTTTCTCCATTACTGTATTCTTAACATATTCATCTAACTGGAGATAATTTTATAGCTTACTTTTTAAAGAAATTTCTTTTCTGTGGTCTCTAGTGATTACAATATGTATATATTGTCTAGAATGGATTGATGACCTCATGAAATCCCTTCTAGCTAATACTGTATATTTAAAAAGTAGTATCCTATCCAAAACATTACAAAAATATCATTGCTCTTTCTTGCTTCAAATGCCATTTAAATAAACATGCTTATACAGTCATTTTATTCTTTTCTGGATATCTGACCACTAAAATGCATGTTTATAACTATATCTATCTATCTATCTATTCATCTATGCATCTTGGCCTTGATTGCATAAACAGCCATCTACACCAATATCCTCTTGATTTCATGTTGCATATGGTGAATTAGTGGGCAAAATTAATCACAGGAGAATATAATTTTATGTGAAAATAATTGGTAAGTGAATGACTTAGAAGTTTATTAAGTGTTTTTATTTACTACTGTGGAATTCTCTAAACAGTATTCCAAAAGGAAGCTTGCCAGATATTCTTATTTTGAGCTATTTTGTTTAGCCTAACAATGTGAATTTACAGGTTTGTAGATGAATGATGCTACTTTTCATCTATCCATCTATCTACTCATCTACCCATTCATTCATTTTTTCACTCATTCATACAGTTCCTTGTTTCAGAAACCAATGCTATCTTTTCAACATATTACTTTAATTAATCTAAGTCATTTTACTGGCAAACAAAGTTAGGCTCAGACAAAGTAACTTTATGCAAGGAAAGATTATTCTAAATCACCTATTCTTCCTAGTTTACATTTCTTTAAAAAGTTTTGATTTATTTACTCTTTGGCCGTGCTGGATCTTCATCGCTGTGTGGACTTTCCTCTAGTTGCTGCGTGCTGGGGCTGCTCTCTAGAGACAGTGCGCATGCTTCTCACTGTGGTGGCTTCTCTTGTTGTGGAGCACAGGCTCCAGGGCACAGGGCTTTGAGTAGTTGCTGCACGAAGGCTTAGTAGTTTCATTTCCTGGGCTGTAAGAGCACAGGCTCAGTAGTTGTGACATACAGGCTAAGCTGCTCTGCGGCATATGGGATACTCCCAGACCAGGGATTGAAACTGTGTCTTCTGCATTGACGGATTCTTTATCACTGAGCCACGAGGGAAGCCCTCTAATTTACATTTTAATTTTGGAGAATTCTAAACAGTTTGGACTACAAATCACCTTACTGGTCACCTTGTTTAAACTTCCATTTGATCCCCTGAAAATTTTCTCTAGCCAGTTTGGATATTTCAGTTATTTCCAATACAGTTATTAAATATCAAATATATATCCAATAAAATCTTATTGAATATCAAATAGGATCAATGGTTATTTTCACAGAGCCCAGTGCTACATGCACATGGGACAAAATATGAATTTATGACAATTTTAATAATATAATTTGACTGTCAGTCATGTGCTGGATGCTGGAAGAGACTGCTATTTCAACAAGATCCATTCCCTGAAAATTTGGAATCTAAATTTAGAAATGGAGTAACTAGGTCCATGGAGAAAGCAGCTCAGTACAGATGGGTGACAGCATGAATTTTAGGATTATCAAACCATTTTAAGATCATTTTGATCATATTCTGAGCCTTTAAAAATTGACATTTTATCAGTTCTGTACTCTCTTTTCATTATTGTTATATTCCTTTTCTTCTCTGAATGTGCGCGTGTGTGTGTATGAGAGGGGGTGGTGGGTTAGAGAGAAAAGAGAGAGAGAAAGATAAGAGCTGAAACTGTACACCTAAATATAGGGGGTGGAAGTTGGTCAGTGCAGAAATCGGGATACCATGTGGCCTCTAAGGATATACAATTTTAATAAATAGGTGAGATTTAAACAGATTTTAAAGAGTATTTATAAAGCAAAATGATTAAGTTGGAAATGTGGAGGCTACCCTTGAATTAGCTGAGTTTGTTTCTTTGTATAAGAATAAATGTTTCATTTTGACTTAAAAAGATTAGTGGATGGATGGATAAATTCATTAATTAATTCATTAAAGTATTTATTGAGTGTGTGCTATATACTAACATTTTAGGAACTGGAGATAGAAAATAAATAAAAAAGAAAAACTTCTTGTCATTATGGGTTTTACGTTCTTATGAGGATCTTGAAGCTACATTCCTCATCTAGAAGGAAGGGGTATCCCTGAAGCAGTGGCACTGGAAATTAGGAAAGGGCAAAAATGATGGAGAATCAATTGGGGGCAGTTTTTAAAGATCCTCAATCCAGCTAGGAAGGAAAATAACCAAGGGCCAGATATGTGTTTCAAGCCAAACCAATGTACATTTTTTTTTTTTTTTTAAGGAATGAGAAGGGATGAAGTGTAACTTTATAAAATTATAACATAAATTTCTCTACTTTCTGTTTTGATTTAGTTTTTCTGTAGTTCTCTCATGAAGCTCAACTTAAATTACTGAACTAAGGAGGTGAGTGTTTGGAGGCCATAGTCTCAGAATCAAAGATACCCTCTTATGCCAGGAGTGAGGAGACAACCACCTTAGCGCCCCCACACAGAGAGAGGTAAAAGCTGTGGAGGGAGAAGATTTGGGACACTTAAGGCCCACACTCCTTGCCCACACAGAATGATCTCTTCAAGGTCATTTACAAGGTGTGAAATCCTTCTCAAGGAGGACTGAAGTCAGAGAATGAAAGGACATGTTACATTCTCATCTTTTCTTCTTTGTGCAGGCTTAGTCACTTAGGGCTGTCTGACTCTTTGTGACCCCATGGACTGAGGCCCACCAGGCTCCTCTGTCCATGGGATTTCCCAGGCAAGAGTACTGGAGTGGGTTGCCATTGCCTTCTCCAGGGGGTCTCACCGACCCAGGGATGGAACCCGGGTCTCCTGCACTGCAGGCAGTCCCCTACACTGCAGGTGGATTTTTTACCGACTGAGTCACCAGTGCAATTTTTTCTTTATATGAGCTCAGTTGGGCCATGAGAAACACTGAAGTCAGGAGGCCTAGATTAAACTCATGTATCTTCACTCATCTGTTGTGGGGTCTTGGGAGATTACATCACTTATTAGAGTCTCATTTGTAAATTGGGTTATTGTTATCTCCTTAATTTTCCTTCCAAGATTGTTGAAAGCCTTAATAAGATAATACATGGGAAGATGATTTCTAAACAGTAAAAAGACTATCAATGCAAATGATGATTATATTCTTATTTTATTAATTTAATTACATGGTTATTTATGGCATCATGCTTCTGTTGACATATAGTGTAACATAGAGGGTAAAAAAGGAGCTCTGGAAATAATTAAATTAGTTAAATTTGAATTCTGCCAGTTCTTAACTGGGTGGCTGACTAAGCAACTTAACCTCTCTGTGTGTCAGTTTCTTCATTTATAAAATGAGAATAATGACAAAACATACCTTATAGGGAGGATTCAATGTATCAATAATTGCAAGCCACTTAGAACTCTGCAGGGAGTTTAGCCCTGGCTCACCATAGTTATAGCTTATATTTCTTATTAAAACAGACATTTTTTAAAACATTGCTAATTTCTTTACTTGGGCAATAAGGATACTAACTTTAATCTGTGTCATGAAGAAGAATTAAGTCTTTCTTATTTTGAGAGATGACTAAAACCAGACAAACATATCACATGTAGTAATTGTTAAACTGTTGAATAAGGCACCATAAAGGAAATCACAGATTATTAGGAAGAAATCATTTGTGCTGCTGTAACCAGCCTATTTTAACTGACAATCTGACAGCGAAAAGGAAATCGAAGTACAGCCATTGTGTGGGACAGCATTCATGGAGAAAAGGTCTTCTACCTGTCAAGCATGCAGTTTCAGAGGCTGGTGAGCTCATATTCCTCAAGCTTTGAGTGAGGGGCCTGATCTCAGATCAGGATGATATATGAGCAGAGCTAGACTCCTTTGTGTTTCCGATAGATAAGGACATTGACAATATTCCACTAATGAAAATTTTATTTGCCACTACAATGTCAAAGTTAATTGTTCATTTCAAGTGGATTTCCAGCCTTTGTTAAATACATTATGTCCACGAGTGAATGATGATATGTTTGAATCACAAGGTATGTTTTCATGTTTTGGCAAGTCTGGATTTTATAGCAGGGCCTTGCTTTAAATGGATATTTTAATGATGGCATGCTCATTCTAATACTTTACATTATTATCTCATCTTCTTTGAGCCTGCAGCAGCCCAGCTAGGTAACGAACTACTTGTGTCATTATCATTGATGTATTTTGCAGATGTGGTTTGGAGATTGAATAGCTTGTGCAGTAGCATACAGCAAGTAGGTGATTAAGACAGGAGCCAAATAAGATCATGATGGCATGGACTGTAAGCTTGTGAGGGCAGGGAGAATAGAGAGATGTATAGAGTTCCTCTTGGTAACTGAAACAGGCCTTGGATACAATGTGTTCCCAGTTCAAGCTTTCAAGTGAATGAATGCAGTGGTCCTAATAGTTTGATTTAGGAGTTGAAAGACTTGGCCTATGAATAAGGGAAAGACTATTCAACATTCTGGGTTTTTTTTTCCCTTTAAAATACAGAGATGATTTTAAAATATAGAGATGATTAAGACTATGTTTTGTTTGTTTGAAGGTAGGTCAGAAATATAAATATAATTATCCTTTCAATGTGTATCTGGCAACTTTCTCCAAGTAATTCAGCTGCTTCCAACTATGATGTTTTCAGAACTGTAAGTGGAAATTCTCAAGTTGTTTTTAAAAAGCATAAAAGTCAAGGTATTGTTATCCCTGAGATATTGCCCTTCAGAATGACCTGATTGTTTTAATTAAATCACCAGTGGGTTGATTTAATTTCCTCCTGACTCCCCCACCCCCTCCAAATGCAAATATATCAGAAATGTCTTATTAACCATGAAGGAAAACTTATGAGACTTAGTGGCCCAGGTAGGAAAGTAATAAATTTTTGAATATAAAAAAGATTAACTAGGGTATTGCTTCTGATCTTAAGAGCCTTGTACATAGGTCCTATGTAACTTCTCAAATTTTCCTATATTAACCTCTCATTGGAGAAGTGAAGAAAATGATGCTGATGATAACTTAAAGTGCTCAACAGCTAAAATGTACCGTGACAATAGCTGCAGTAGTACAAGGGAAAAAGTAAAGTCTTTGTTGTTTAATTGAATCAAAAACACCACATTCTTTTAGTAAAGATCTAAAGACATGGAGTGTCACTTTCAGGAAGCTAGCATTTATTGTTTTCATTTTGTTCTATAAATGCCTAACGATGCTGTCAAGACAGGGAAAACTTCAAACAGCAAGTGTTACCTGCTTTTTCTTCTCTTCTCTCATCACCCTCTTCTATCGTGTGCTGCTACACTGGTTACCTTCTGCATCGAAACATCTTTATATGTCATAAACCCACAGAAAAAAAAATCAAAACACTCAAAGATTAGAGAACACACATTCCCTTTCCAGGCCTTTCTTGGTGGGCATAAGACTGCAGTTCTGGTGAAGTGTATTAATTTTTTGAGTCTGAGTTTATTTCTCTCTTCTAGGATTTTGTGTTATTGAAAAATGTATCTCTGTATATCTATATCTATATATCTCCTGAACTCTGACACCTGAAGAACTTGTTTAAAACTTAAAATTCCTGGGCTCTACTCATAGATATTCACATTCTGAGAAACCATCAGGAATCTACATTTAAAAAAAGCATCTCAGAAGAATATCATGCTTTCTCTTAAAAAAATAAACACTGTCATCATCTCTTTTACTCATTTGGCATTTTCCACTTTTCAGAATGCTTGCATATACATATTCAGTTCTGGGAGGTAGATGGGACTGATCGTCCCCATTCTGAGGATAAGAAAAAGACTCAGAGTTTAGCAGTGATTTCTTCAAGGCCTCACTATATACTCCTCTCTTGCCCATTTATCTGGATTCCTCACCTTAGCTGACCTTTTTCTTTTTGAGTGTTAAACTGCAAGAGGCAAGGAGCCCCCAGAGCCAGCCAGTACTATTTGTGCCTGCCTTCCTCAAGAAGGAGACAAGTCTTGTGGCAGCCAAGGAAGGAAAATACATAATTTTATCTGTGAAATGTGAACATTTCTCTAATTGACAGTGTTACCAACTGATTTTCAGTAATTTCCCTTACCACATTCAGATGTACTTTTGAAAATGTATTTGGCTGGCTTCACTTTTGGAGAAGAGGGCTGTGTGTGTGTATCTCCCCTGTCTGTTAGATATGATCAGAATCCCAAGTTCACTCCCTTTATGCAGGCACCCTGAACTGCTGCAGGGGATGTGTGCTCCCCATTGACAGTTGGGATTCCCGCTTCTCTTCTCGTGGCGCCTTGCCTATTTAATCCTCCTCCAGATGTCTGCCCCGTAAACCCATCTGCCTTTGCTATACCCAGGGGCAGCATGAAAGGTCCGGGCCCCCAGATGCAGTGGGGCTGTTTAACAGTGCTTGTGCTAAACAACCTCATAGGCCTCGGTTCTCATTCTGCTAGGAATCTGGAGGATTCCTGGACCCTCTACAGGGCCCACATCCATTCTCAGTAGTTTCCTTGACATTCATGTCCCTTGCCTACTATTAGGGTATTTCCAGCATACACCTGTTTCTGCTTGGAAATCACCCATTAAATCTTTTGACACTACCCTGGTGGCTTATGGGAATGTCTGTAAAGGGGAGGGACTAAGGATATTTGAAGACTGGTTGAAGAATGCTACTTAGTATCACAACAGCCACTTCCACACCTTAGCATGGCTACTCCTTTATGTTTCCAAAAATTTTCATGCTGCATTTTAGCTTAGGTGACATTTTCTCCTCTGTTGAGTTTTCAGTAGTGTCCAGCGGTCGCCACAAGCACTCCTGGAGACCTGACTGCCCTCCAGAGCTGGATATTGACTGCCCTTGCCCACAGTCACCCTCTCCACCTGCATCCTCCCTTCTGTGCAGAGTGCTCACCTGGTCCCTCATTTTAGAGATTGAGTCTGTTTTGCAGCTTTCCGGAGGATCGAACCCAGAAATCTGGGTTCCTGGAATGTGGAAACACTTTTTCCTTTTCCAAAATGAGCTGAAGGTGGGCCCAAGGGGCCATCATTACTTTCTCTAGTGTCCCCTACCTTCCTTTCAAAACAGAATTCTTCGTGCTGCAGCTTATTGGAGAGACTTCAGACTGCTTTCTCTCAATTCCTCCACCCCAACCTCTCTTTGTGCACCGGGGTCCTCTAACCGGTCGGTGTTGTTTTCTCTCGGGGGAGGGATGGGACTGAGCCGATCCGAGCTGCAGTTGTTTCGCTCTGCCTCTGAGAATTTCTCATCCAAACCTCAATCACGTAGGATTGCGTAGAGAGGAGAAAAGGGGAGAGACAGAAGACGGAGAAGGGGGAGAGGGGTGACGGGGGGGAGGGGGAAGAGTCTGGCGCGAGGGAGGGGAGGCGGCTCCAAGCGCGCTGCGCTTCCCTGCGCTCCGGGAGCCTGGCCCCACCTGGGCGCTCCCGAGCTCGCGGCGGGTGGGCGAGCAGTGCCAGAGGTGCTTTGGCGGCCTCCCGCCCTTCGTCCCCCCCTCCGTCTCGGTGGCAGTCGTCCCCGCCTGGAGTTTCCTGCGGAGCTAGCGCTCCAGCCGAGCGAACCGGCGAGGCGGCGGCGGCGCCCAGGAGCCGGTGCGGCTCGGCGTGCCCGGAGCCTCAGCCCCCAAATGGGACTCCGCCCGGAGCGCCCCCTCTGGGGCCCGGGGAGGCGGCGGCGGGGACACCCCGCTAGCCCGCGGCTCTGAGCGGCCACCCGCGCAGCGAGTTGGGCGAGTAGACGGCAAACCGCACCTGCTTCCTGGCCCCGGCCCCAGAGTCTGCGTCCGGCCCCCAGGGCCCCGGTGGTGCGCTCGGCCGCCTCCCGACGCCCCCAAGCCCGGCGGCCCAGGGGCCCCGCTTTCGCCTCGGGCGCCAGACCATGGTGGGCAGCTCCGAAGCGGAGCCGCAGCCTCCTGGAGCCGAAGTCACCCGCAGCCAGCCCCCGCCCCACCCGAGCCGCCGCGCGGGTGTTCGCAGCGCGCTGGTCACTTCCTTCCTCGGCCGGGATGGGCCGCGCGGGACGGAGTGATCGGCCTCGCGTCCGGCGGATAATCCCCATCTGATCTGCTGCCTGTGAGCTGTCGACTGCCGAGCCGCGCGAGCCTGGGGGGCCGGGGCAGCGCGGCGATGACCTGATCCCGAGCCCGCCAGGGCGCCCCCTCCTTCCCTCGCTGTCTCTGAGCCTGTGCGGAGAGCGGCTCGGTGCGGCGGCCCCGGGCGGACCATGGCGGGGAGCTCCAGTTAAAGGCGTGTGGGCGCCGAGCTGGAGAGGACACCTTCGGCATCGCTGCCTTTTGAGGGGGCTTATTTAAACTACTGAGTCATTCCAGATTTAGGATTCCCTAAATAATCACCAACTGTGCCCGTCTTGTGCCAGAAAAAAAGCGGAAAGAGAAAGAGCGCCCGCTCTTTGGGACCCCGCGTCTCCGCGGCGCTCGCCTCTCGCGGGTTTCTCCCGGAGGGTGCCTGGCCCTGGAGGATCTCCCTCCCTCCCTCCTCCTTTCCTTCCCTCCCCTTCCCTCTTGCCCTCCTCCTCCCTCGCCTCCCGCTCTCTTTGCAGCGCTGCTGGCGGGGAGTCGCGCTCGCCGCAGCTGGAAACATCTGCCCCGCCAGGCGCCCCTACCCCGACTCCTGCTAACCGCTCCCACTTCGCGCCTCTCGGAATCCCAGAACTCGGGCGGCGGGCCCCCGGAGAACCGCAGCCGGGGCGATGCATTCGGTAGACCTCACCCAGCCGGGACGGACCTCCTAATCTCCAGAACTGCGGGCCGCAGGGAGTTAAATTGCTGCCTTCCTCTCCTCTCTTGCGGTTGGTGGCTTGTTTTCTAAAGGAACGTTTTATTCACTTTTTAGCATTTTCTACCGGGGGCACGCTACCGGCCGCGGTCCAGACTCTTGCTTTGTAAACGGGTTTTCTATGTATGTGTGTGTAGATACACTTTGGACACCTTGCAACGCTTGCGCCTCTCCGACAGGGGCACGGCTTGTTGTTTTGGACATCATTCTTCCCTTTCCACTTGGTACTCCGAACGCAGTGTGGCCAAAGTCCCCACTGCCCCCCTGGACGCGGATCGCCTGGGGGTGCAAGTTTGAGATGCAAGAGTCTAGTTAACAGGAAGGCCTGGGACCGCCCCGCCCCCGCCGCCAGAGGTTGGGGAAGTTCACATCTGGATTTTCACACATTTTGTCGCCACTGCCCAGACTCTTGACTAACCTTGTGGGCGCCGGGTTTTTGGTACTGCAGCCTTCTCAAATATTAGCACTGCCTCCTCGCGCCTGCCCTGTCCCTCCAGGCCGCCGAGGTCCTGCCCTCGCCCCGGCGGAGCGTGATCCCGAGGGCGCAGTGGAGCCCGGGGCCTGGGGCCCGCTCTGAGCAGCTATGGCTGCAGCGATAGCCAGCTCCTTGATCCGGCAGAAGCGACAGGCGAGGGAGTCCAACAGCGACCGGGTGTCGGCCTCCAAGCGCCGTTCCAGCCCCAGCAAAGACGGGCGCTCCCTGTGCGAGAGGCACGTCCTCGGGGTATTCAGCAAAGTGCGCTTCTGCAGCGGCCGCAAGAGGCCAGTGAGGAGGAGACCAGGTCAGTAGAAGCCCTGACGGTGGGCTCCCTAGTGGCTAACACCCACCTCCCCTTCGGCAAAGCATCTAGGGGCATTCATGGAAGAGAACCAGGATCCTCCTCTTCCATTCTGGCCCTCGTTCTCCCACAATTTTCAGTTAGATTTTCAGTCACCCTCTGTTAGCTAATAGCTTCTTGTCCCATATTCAGGAAAACACTTTATACCTCGATGAAACCACGGTTTGATTGGGATGAGAGTTACATGTTTACATGCTCTTTGTCCCATAGAGCCTGTAGAGTCCTTGAGGGCAGTGGCCACCTCATTCTCCATCTCTATTTCTCATACATCCCTTCATCTGTCCATCCATCCATCCAGTGTTTAATCTACCTCCTGAGAACCTAAATGTGAATAAACCTTCCTTCCTCTATCTCTCATAACACAGTGCAATCTTAACACATAATAGACAGTAGGCACAAGATGAACTTAAATTTATTGTCTTTTTCTAACTCTTTCTTTGGCAACACATGATGTGGAATCTTCCTTACATTTCTGATCGATTTCTCACTTCCTCGTTTTCACCCATGTCCTTTCACTTCTTTTCACCCAGACCTCCTTTTCTTATTCTCTTCCAACTGCTTCTCTCCTTGTTCCAAATGGCTCTGCTCATTAACTTTTCTGTCTTGTTACTCCCATCTTTGCACACTCACACTTTTGGGACATTCACGGAACAACATAGTATCTGCAGTTTGGTCTCAGTGAGTGTAAAGGAAACTTTAGACTTATCAGAAATCTTAGCCTGGCCTTTCTGAAGCTGATTCTTTTCTTTGGCTTTAAACTCAAATGGTTAGTCTTTGCTGTATCTCTGTTTACAAAGGGAAATTGGATACCTCAAAATTTCAGAGTGATTATCCCCAATTTAAGCCAGGCTATCTTGAAAGAAAGAAAGCAGAATTTCCAAGGTCTGTGCCTCTCTGGGTGTGGCCCACAGGGTCATTTGCAATCTGCAGATGATTAACCCTTGCTGTGGACAACTGAAAGCAAATACAGTCTAGAAGGAAAGCTTGCTTGGTGACCAGTTGACTAGTTTAGGTTCTCATCTTTGCAGTTCTGATTATGATGTTCTCCTGGGTTTCAGGAATGAAGCATATGGGCTGGGGTCATTGGGTAAAGAAAACACTTGAAAAGTCTGGACAAGTGGGGCTCAGAATTAGTTTAGAAATTTGTGTTTAAGACTTGTAAAGAAGCTGTTCCATCTCATTTTTCTGTTGAGTTTTCATGACATTATTCATTCCATAGTGGGCTCTTTTTCTTATCCCGTGATGTTGATGAAATAGTAAATTTCAGGAGTAAACAAAAATAATTACGACCTTAAGGCAGAAGCTACTAACACATGTCATTTTATATCCAGTTAGTATGGCCTGTTTATTGTATAAAGGGAAGATATGTGCAAAATACTAGAGTTATCTTTGTACAGTAAATAACTCATGTTAGGGGAAAATAAAATTCTTCATATTGTCCTGCAAGGATCATTTGGGGGCCATCTTCTCTCGGGGCTTCTGTGGTCTACAAAGAACTTCAAGGCTCTTAATTCCATGTGACTTTGCTATCTTAGTCTCTGAACTATGTTCTTGTACTCTAGTTTTTGTTAATAGATTCTAGTCAGCCTTCTTACTCATGAACAAGGGTAATCTAAATGTTAGGTGGATTGTTTTTGTGAATGGATAGTATAAACTCACCTGATCTTTGTTGAAGTTGACTTGGAGACCAGTGATCTGCATGGCTTAATTTTACATAAGAAAACTGCTTCCTGTGGCCTTTTCCTTGGCATCTGATTCGAAAATAGAGACTTTGAGGAAATTGCTGAGTTTATTGTTTTTTCATTGTTCATTTAATCTTTTCCTCTTTCTCAGCTACTTAGTGTACATTTTGGCAACGAGGAGCATGACTGGTGGATTCTTTTAGCTTAAGTGGCACAGTAATAATCTGACAAAGAGATGACAGGACCTATTAAGAGTTGCTGAGTACAAGGGCAACATGCATGTACCTGTCCACTGTGGAGTTGAGTTTGTTATGAAGCTTAGCTTAGAAGAATGGGAGCATAGGGTGCAACAAAACTTTTGGGGAAGATGATAGTATCTGTTACCATTACTAACAAAGTCAAATAACTAATCTGTTGATTTGCTGTCAGTGACCATGATGCACATAGCTTGAGAAGAGCCTATTTATAGAGAGACAGCACCTTCCACATCTCAGTTCTCCAGAGAGAATTCTTTAGCTGGATTGGGAGGAAGTTGGTAAACATCAAAAGGAAAAAACTATTTGAGCAAATCTATTTTATAAGCTCTTTGATGTTATGTTCACTTAATATTTGATTTATCCTTTAAACTCACTAAATGGCTTTCTCAGCCATTTCCTGTGAAATACAAACTGAGTCACAAATGGTAAAGTGGTGAAATGGAATAACTCATACTGATAATTTCCACTCTGAATTTCTGTCACTGAGATACAAGTTTCATGGGCCAGACTTGCCAGGGCAGAGAGCCTGAGACAGTGAACTAAGTCAGGTATTGGATGGGAAAGGCCACAGTTGTATTTCTGATTTCAGGGCTAATACACCGAGAGTCTCTTAATCCTTGTATTAGCTCACCTAGTTCCAGTA
Organism: Oryx dammah; assembly: GCF_014754425.2. NCBI lineage: Eukaryota > Metazoa > Chordata > Mammalia > Artiodactyla > Bovidae > Oryx > Oryx dammah. The sequence goes on along the minus strand of NW_024070186.1, from coordinate 81,674,684 downwards.
CATATGATGTTGAAACCTCGTAAATGCAGAGGGAATACTGAAATTACATGGTAAAGGTCTCAGATTTTAAAATCATGATATTGCATTATGAAAACATGAGAATTGGCAGGGCCATTTCTCCCATCACAGAGTTCCAGGACCATAGGGTGCCTCAGATGCACTGTGAATGGCATCCCTGGAGCACACATGGTGGCTTACCCTGGGACTGTGTAGCAAAATGCTGCCTTAGGTAAGAAACCCTTGAGCCAGAACAAGTTGGTGGTTTATACAAGATTGCACAGCTTAGATTGTGGTAAGATTGGGGCTAGAACTCGATCCAGTTGATTTTTCTTGCCTGTGTATTTTACAACACAACACAAAAGAAGTAGTGTGATGTACTGCGTGTCCTCTGTCAAAGAATGTGAATAATTTTATAGATTGTTTATTTTTACCATTAAGGATTGTGATTATTATTTTGTAATTAGAACAATAATGTGGTCTTATAGAGGAGATAACTGGCAGAAGGAGACATAAGCTAAGTCAAGCAATTGGGGTTCTAAAATGACCATCCTACAGCACTGTGCATACAGAAGTAAATCCCACAGTGGAGACATACAGATAGGGCAGGAATAGTCAGTCCCATAGCCCTGTGTGGACTGTGGGTCTTTGGAAGTGAAATGTTGGAGACCTTGAACACTGGCACGTTGGCTTAGGTCACTGAACCATAGAAAAGCCTTTAGAACATAAGAAAAGAACATTCTTACAGTCCTTATATTACTTGAGTTATTATTTATATGTGAAATACCTGTATGAGCTGCTCGAATATTTGCTTAAATGTTGATACCACTTAATTTGCCATGTGAATTACATGGCTTACTCAATTCCGGCGTTTGCTTTACTCTTCAATAGAAACACCTGAAGAAATGATTAACTCTAGAATCATTTATGTTTTTCACTCAGGAGTTGCTGCGTGTAATAGATAGCATTCCCTATCAGGAAGGGATAACTGTTTATAGAATCTTCAAATGTTGGAGTGGCCAGAAACCTTGGAGGTCATTAGTATCACTCTTTGAGTTTTCAAAGGAAAGTCTGTAAAGCACAGAGTAACTAGATAAGCTTAAATTTGTATTTTAATCAGTGTTTTTTATTATTTTTCTATAATTTAATTCTTTCACTTAAACTGGGGCATTAAAAAAAAAACCAGTAATCAATAAAATTCCTCACCTGAAAAACATTAGATAGCTTTCATAGCTTAAGCTTTGGATTTTATATTACTTTTGTTTTAAAGAATGATGTAGTATGTTTATAATGACTGGATAAAATAAATCAAAGAAGTGATTATAATTTTACTAAATTTTGTTGATTTTCATTTGTCTTATTTTTCTCAGTTCTTGTTTATACTTGTTTCTGATATAAAAATTATGGTTACTCAAAATATTTTAGTATTTTTCCAACTTGTTTTGGTGGATGTATACTATTTAATAGCATACTCATTCAGTATTTTACTGTCAAACATATCCTTTGACACTGATGAAGGAAATATCACAAAATAAAAACTTCAAGAAGAAAACTGACAAAAAAGGAGGAAATGCTTAATCATGTGACTTAAAGAATATAAATTACATTTTTATAAATTGAAGTCATTCTGGTCAATGTATAGATCAAGAATACATTCACATGACCAGTGATACTTTACATTTATAGCAAGTAGTCTTATTATATTTTCTCTTTAAAAGTATGACTCATGTCCGAACTACAAAATCAGCCTAATTAAATGATATTTGGCTTGATGCTTGTTTGAAAAAAAAAACAAGGTTTCCTGTTTAGAAACCCACCCTAGGGTTTAAAATGATGTTTTGTGTATGTGTGTGTTTTTATCTTCTTTTCTCTACAGCGGTGCATTCTCATCAACATTATGTTTCCATTGTAAGAACATTTTAAAATGGTTGCTACTGTGATCTCTTGATTTCTTTCATCCCACAGAGATCTCATCAAGCCATAACTCAGGATTAAGTCTTTAAAGTTTTAATGAAGTTGATATTGAACAGAGTTAGAAAAACAATTTGCAGGAAATGAGGCAGTCTGTATTTGAGGAAGCAATAGGAATATTTTGGAAGATGTTTAGAAACTAAAGCTTTGTCTCTTACAAGTGTAGTTTAAGGAAAGTACTGGACTTACTAGTAAAAAACTACATAGCTTTTATTCTTGTTGAGAGCATATTTTTGCATAGATATTACTGTGTTGATTTAGTTTGGGAAATTTGTTAATAGTGATTACTTTTTTCTCATCTCTTTTTTTGAGTACTTTGTCATAATGTGTATTCACTATGACTTCCATCTGAATTATTATAGATTTTGTGAGAACTCTCATAAATAGCCTGATTAGACATAGAGACCAAGTTAACATATGACATTTTGAATTCTATCTAATGGCCTACTATCAAGCTACATGACTTTACTTGTTATCTAAAGAGAAATGAAGCACATCTAAAGGGCTCTGATTCCAAGGTCACTTTCTAAGCATCCGTAAGAGGGAGGAGCCTTAGAATGCAAAATATCTATAAGTTAACCATGTATAATAATACCTTCCTTGATGAAATAACTGCAGGATTTACAGAATTTCTTCACAACTTCTGCCCCTTTAATTCTTCATAGCAATCTACTGGCATGATACCGTCTTTGAAATAAAACTAAGCCTCAAAGTAGTAGACAGACTTGTTCAGATTCCTGGAGTCAGGGAATGGCTAAACTGCTCCAGGACCACCAGCCCCCACCCTGCAGATCCTCTGTCTATCTCCCACCACCTTGAACTAGGAGGCAGAATCTGAAGAATTCAGTGAGATGCAAAGCTGGGACACTCCAGTTGGAGGGAATCAGATAAAGAGTTCAAGGAAATATGGAGTGTCATTTTGCTTTGCTCTGGGTATACCTAGAGTCCCCGGGAGCATCTCTTGTGAGGAGGAGGAGTAAAGCGGGGAGGCTGGTGAAGGTCTCCAGGTACTGAAGAAGCAGTTCCGTGGCTATGTTGTCATGGCAGTTCCCAGGCTCCTGGCTGGGATGTTCCTCTCTGCTTGTGGGAGCCTTGGAGATGTCAAAGGCTGCCACCTGGGGCACCTAGGGACTCACTGGGAGACTCAGGTCCAGAGGGGAAGACTCTTCACTGTAAACATAAACCATTGCTTCAGATGTTTTCAAATGCAAAGAGGTTAATAACAAACGCAGGAGAGCCCTGTAGGATTTAGTGTTAAAAAAATTTTTTTTAATAATTTTTTTTTTTTTTTTTTACAGTGAGTGTTGACTGTGTAGCAGAGTGATTAAGTACATGGATGTTGGTGTAGGATCGGAATCCAAATTCTGGAAATACTATTTGTGAGAACATTAGGCAAATTTCTTAACATCTTTGAGCCTCAGTGTGCTGATTTGTAAAATGAAAGTACTATGTCTAGCATTTGGCTAGGAAAGATCTCTCTGAGGAAGAATCATTTAAGCTGAGTTCTGAAGGATGAGGCAGGCAGAGAAGGGTGGAAGATACTCAAGGCAGAAGAGAACAGCTTGCATGAGACTGAGGTGAGGAGGTATTCGGTGCTTTAGAAGAAGTGTCGCTGGAGTGATGGGAGCAGGTGGTCCGGGTGACTTTGGAAAGCTTGGCAGGGCAGCGTTGTGCCGGGCCTTGGAAGCTTACAGAGAGATTTTAATCTAGAATCCAAAGAGAGTCAGAAGTAGGGGGTGATACAATGTGGCCTGTATATTTAAATGGACACTCTGGCTTTGGAGAGAGGGGAAGTTAAGGAATCATAAGGAGGCCAGGGAAGCAGCTAGGGACAGCAGTTCTCAAAGTGAGGTACACAGGCCTGGAAGCTCCTTGGGGACCTTTTAGTGGGTCCACAAGGTTAAAACTGGGTTTATAATGATATTTCCTAACACTAATTATTCATCTTTTTAAACTCATTAAGTGTCCAGTGTGATTTTCCAGAGGTTATGTGATATATCCACTATCACCTGAAAAGGCTATTAAAAATTTGTTTTTAAACTACGTATCTGTGTAAGGCCAGGTTATCTTTATATGCTTAAGCCACAACATTTGCAAGGGATTAAATGAGGAAGCAGATTTGAGAATCCAGCTGATTTCTGTTAAGGCAGACATAACAGAAATTTGAAAGCATATAAACTACTTTTCACTCATGTTTGTTTTGGTAAACTTATGTTTCATTAAACACCTGTTTGTTTAATATATGATGGGCTTGTTTTTAATGAATATTTGAAACATTTTGTCATAATTTATAAACACAGTAAATATTGAAAGATATAGGCCACGTAAACAAAAGCTCTTTGAGATACTCAATAATTTTTAGGAGTGTAAAAGGATTCCTGAAACCAGAAAGTTGGAGAACCACCAGTCGAAGGTATAGATAATGTTAACACAAAACATTATGGCAGTGGTCATGGATATGAAAAGAATAGATGGAGGTAGAATGAGCTGAGCCTGATAATAGATAGATATAAGTCAAAAGCATGTAAGATGTCTGGAGGATTGATTTTTGGCTAAACAATTCAGTAGGGAGTGGTGCTAAGATGCAGGAAAACTAGGGGAAAGGCAGGGTTGGTATGTGTAATATGCATATCCTTCCCAAATTACAAAGCACTATGGAATGCTAAGGTGGAAAATTGGGTGATGGTATTATTTATTGTTTAGTAGTTTTACAATATAGTGAAGATCCTGAATACCCCCTCTGTGTAAGGCTATCTACTTTATTCTTGAACTCTTTAGGGAACTTACTTTCCTCCATTGATCTATAGCTGCTACCTGGTGAGAGTAATCCTATAAGCAAATATGTTTTAGGCAGAGAAAAACACTCAGTTGTGTCCAACTCCTTGTGACCCAATCAACTGTAGCCCCCCAGGCTCCTCTGTCCGTGGAATTTTCCAGGCAAGAAATACTGGAGTGGGTTGCTATTTCCTACTCCAGGGGATCTTCCTGACCAAGGGAGTGAACCAGAGAAGAATATTAAGAAAAGTCAGAAACCTAAATAGTTTTTTTCTTAGTCCTTTAAAATTGAAACAGAGTATTGCATGTTAAAGACACTTGACATAGTTCAGTCCTGAATGTATTCTGAATATGACTTTTATACATGTGGAACCTAGGTGAACTTTATTCAATGAGCCTGGGTTAGATTCAGTGGTCTTTGC